>NC_090651.1:25381094-25681094 GCF_040937935.1 Hyperolius riggenbachi | reverse complement strand
GCAGTTCTCCAGCCCCAGCGGGCGACACCAGCACCCTGTCACTCAGCACCTTCTTATCCCCAAGCGCAGTGGGGTTATGGAATGCTGTTGCGGCAGAATTGGAGGAGGAAGGAATGCTCATGGGCACTTTGGGGGATGATGCTTTGGACAGTTAGACAGTGGTGACTGTCCATCCGCCCATGCATGCAGAAGGGGAGTTTGTGGGATCCCAGCAGGACATGTTTGCGGAGGGGGAGGATGATGATGACAGGGTGAAGGACAGAGACTGGGTGCCAGGTCCTTGGAGTGGGGATGTCATCAGCTCTGAGGAGGAGGAGGATGCATCTGTGGGCCTTGCTAGAAGGATCAGCATCGCAGGCATGGGCAGGATCACAAGTGGGCGTGGTATGCAGGCCACACAGCGTGCTGATCCGGAGACGAGTTCTGCCAGTGCCACCACCAGCCGCACCAAGACCCCCCCCCCCCCCCCCCCCCCAACCACCACAGGGAGACCAGCGGCAGCAGCACCTTCCAGCCGAAGGGGCAACTTCAACTCCCCAATATGGAATTTTTTCACCCTGCCATATGTGGAGTGCAAGTATGCCACCTGCAACCAGTGCCGCAAGCAGCTCAGCAGAGGAAAGGAACCCTCTGCGTTTGGCACCACCTCTCTGGTCAACCATCTTGCAGGGAAACACTTTCATGAGCATGAGGAGTTCGTGAAGTTGAAGGAAGCTGGCAGTGGCAGTGGCAGACCCGCCACCACTGCGAAGCCGTCGGCAGCAGCCACCCGCCCTCCTCCACCTCCTCCAGCAGCACCAGCAGGAGTGCGTCAGCAACGCACTGCTCCTCTTCCCTCTGCAACTCCTGCCGCCGACACTGAGGCCTGTTCTGGCAGCCAGTCCTCAGTGGCCTCCTCTGCTCCCTCCAGTGATTCCCGTGCCAGCAAAAGGCAACGCCAGACCCTGCTCAGCGACACCTTCCAGGGGGTGGTCAGGGTTCTGCCTCCCAGCAGCCGTCGCATGCGTCAGCTGAACGGCTTGCTGGCACGGGCCATGTGCTCCCAACTCCTGCCTTATTCCCTTGTGCAGGAGGGGAGCGACATGCGTGCGCTCCTGATGTGTGCAGCCCCCGATTGGCCAATCCCCAGCCAACATTTTTTTGCACGCACGGCCATCCCTGCACTTCACCGCTCTGTGATGGCCAATGTCGGGAGAGGGCTGGAGCACGTGGTGGATCAACGGGTCCACGTCACCTTGGACTCGTGGAGCAGCCAGTTTGGGACAGGCCGCTATCTGTCCTTCACCGCGCATTGGGTCAGCTTGGTGGAAGGGGGTGAGGATGGGGGAGCAGCATCGGGCACTGTCAGAGCAGCAGCAGCACCAACAATGCAGTGGGTGGTGCCACCATGCAGGGTCAGCGGAATTGCAGCAGGTTCCTCTGATCCGCTTCCATCCTCTGGTACATCAGCCCAAACCCCCCGCCTCACCAGCAGCGTGAAAGCCCGCCACTGCCAAGCGCTGCTAGAATTGGTCAGCCCGGGGAAGACCAAACTGACGGCGAACCATGTCCTGGCCAAACTCCGAGAGCAGAAGAGGAATTGGCTGACCCCCAGAGGCCTCAGAGTCGGAGAGGTGGTGTCCGACAATGGGGCAAACCTGGTTGCTGCAATCAGCAGGGGAGACCTGACCCACATCCCCTGCCTGGCGCACGTCCTGAACCTGGTAGTCCAAAAGTTCCTGCGGACTCCTTGAGTCGGCAAGGAAGGTTGTGCGTCATTTCTGGCTCTTGCCTGCAGCCGTAGCGAGCCTGGAAGAGGTGCAGAAGGAGCTGCAACTGCCACAGCACCGGCTCATGATCGATGTTCCAACTCGCTGGAACTCCACCCTGGCGATGTTGGAGCATCTGGTTGAACAGAGGCAGGCTGTCAGCCAGTACCTTGCATGAGCAACAGTTGCCTCCATCACTGCAACTGGGCGTGCCGCCACCAACCTCCCGTCCATCATCTCCACGGAGGACTGGGGGCATATGCAGCAGGTGTGCTCAGTCCTGGCACCCTTCCTGCAGGCCACCAACATGGTAAGCAGGGACCATGCAATGGTGTGCGAGTGGGTACCCTTGGTGTGTGTGCTGGACAGGGCCCTGTATGCACTGCTGGAAGAGGGAGCGGCAGCTTTGGACCAGCAGGAGCGGCAGAGAGCTTCACAGGCCACCTCTGAGGAGGAGGGCTTGGAGTTGGTGGAGGTCCCTGACCTTGCTGCTTATGAGGGGGAGCAGCAGAGCGCAGCTGGAGTGGTGCGGGAGTGGAGAGAGGATGAGGTGGAGAAGGCAGAGGAAGAGGACAGCACTGTCGGCTCTGGGGCTGCCGATGATGTGCCAACAGACGTGGCCAGACTCTTCGCAATGGCAGCGCACATGCTGAGGTGCCTGCGCAAGGACCCAAGGGTGATCCAGATGAAGCAGAGGGAGGACATCTGGATCTGCATGATGCTGGACCCACGTCTGAAGGGGAAGCTCAGCCAGTTCCTGCCTGCAGGAGGAGACCGTACGCAACAAATGAGGGATTTGCAGCTGTCCCTTGTTGAGCGCTTGGAGGAAGCCTTCCCTCAGACATCCACCCCCACTGTCCAGCCAGCACAGAGGCAGCAGCAGGTGCCTGCATCCACGAGCAGCAAGCGCACGCGCACCACAGACCTGCTGTCTCTGACCCAAGAGCTCTACATGAGTGTAGAGCTGCCAAGGACTAGAGAGGAGGTGCCTGCAGCAGCATCCTTCTCCAGTCACAGGCATCGCTTGACCCGCATGGTGGCTGACTACATGGGGTCCTTCAGCGGGCTTGACAGCGTGGCCCCTGTTGATCCCATGGAGTATTGGGTCAAGCACCTGCCGATCTGGAGCGAGCTTGCGCAGTACGCCCTGGAAGTGCTCTCCTGCCCCCCTTCCAGCGTACTGTCAGAGCGTTGCTTCAGTGCAGCTGGTGGAGTCGTCACTGAGAAGCGATCTCGTCTGTCTCACAAGTCTGTGGACAGACTGACGTTTCTCAAAATGAACCAGGCTTGGGTGGAAGGCGAATTCCTGGCCCCTGTTGTCGGCGAGAGGGGGACATGAAGTCGCGCACACACATTACACCTGCTGCTGCTGTATTTCCTCCTGCTGTCTGTGTCTCCAATGCCAGGGAACACATTACAAGGTGCTGCTGCCCATGCGCCACCAGCTATTACGCTCAAAAATAGCTGCCTGCCCTGCATTATTTATTTTGGAAAAAAAAAAAAATTGTAATTATTTTAGAGGTGTCCGGGTTGAAAACTGTGCTGTCCCAATTGTGTATTGGACACAATGTGGGCTTCATGACCGCTTTCTGGAACCTCATGCTGTTTATTTACGGCCCTGGAACCACCGCTAGGAACCAGGGCCTATTATGTCTCGCTGCCTGCCCTCCTGCTGCCTGCTGCCAAATGCCAGTCTGCCACACACACTCATCCTCCTCACGCTGCCAGCTGTTGTATTTCCTTCTGCTGTCTGTGTCTTCACTGCCAGGGAACACATTACAAGGTGCTGCTGCCCATGCGCCAACAGCTATTACGCTAAAAAATAGCTGCATCCATTTGAAAAAAAAAAATAAAAAATTGTAATTATTTTAGAGGTGTCCGGGTTGAAAAATGTGCTGTCCCAATTGTGTATTGGACACAATGTGGGCTTCACGATCGCTGTCTGGAACCTCATGCTTTTTATTTACGGCCCTGGAACCACCGCTAGGAACCAGGGCCTATTATGTCTCGCTGCCTGCCCTCCTGCCTGCTGCCAGTCTGCCACACACTCAACCTCCTCACTCTGCCTGCTGCTGTATTTCCTCCTGCTGTCTGTGTCTTCACTGCCAGGGAACACATTACAAGGTGCTGCTGCCCATGCGCCAAATGCTATTACGCTCAAAAATAGCTGCATCCATTTGAAAAAAAAAATTGTAATTAATTTAGAGGTGTCCGGGTTGAAAACTGTGCTGTCCCAATTGTGTATTGGACACAATGTGGGCTTCACGACCGCTGTCTGGAACCTCATGCTGTGTATTTACGGCCCTGGAACCACCGCTAGGAACCAGGGCCTATTATGTCTCGCTGCCTGCCCTCCTGCTGCCTGCTGCCAAATGCCAGTCTGCCACACACACTCATCCTCCTCATGCTGCCTGCTGTTGTATTTCCTCCTGCTGTCTGTGTCTCCACTGCCAGGGAACACATTACAAGGTGCTGCTGCCAATGCGCCAACAACTATTACACTCAAAAATAGCTGCATCCATTTAAAAAAAAAAATTGTAATTAATTTAGAGGTGTCCGAGTTGAAAACTGTGCTGTCCCAATTGTGTATTGGACACAATGTGGGCTTCACGACCGCTGTCTGGAACCTCATGCTGTGTATTTACGGCCCTGGAACCACCGCTAGGAACCAGGGCCTATTATGTCAGTCACATCACAGATCACACTGTCTGACACACACTACTCCTCCTCCTGTAGCTGCATTGAGCTTCTGCTATCTGTGTGCTGCTACCACTGCCAGGGAGAACAGAAGAAGAACTATTTTCTGCTGCCACCTGCCCACCCACTCTCCTACCGGCAGCTATTACCACACTACAATAGCTGCAAGCCTGCAACTACTTTCTCCTCCTGCTGATGTCTGTGTTTTACCACCACCAGGGTACACAGAAAAAGGCGCTGTGGCATGCAATGTGCCACTACCTATTATGCCATCAACACAAATATATAACTATGGTGTTATTAAAATAACATATTTCCACAAATGAAGTAAAAAAAAATATTACAAAAGAAAGGAAAACCAAGACACATAATATAATGATAGAGAAGAAGAGGAAGAAGAAGAAGATATAGAAGAAGAAGATAAAAGAAGAAGAAGATATAGAAGAAGAAGATGAAGAAGATATAGAAATAGAAGACGAAGATGAAGAAGATATAGAAGTAGAAGAAGAAGAAGAAGAAGATATAGAAGAAGAAGAAGAAGAAGGAGAAGAAGAAGATATAGAAGAAGAAGATGAAGAAGATATAGAAATAGAAGACGAAGATGAAGAAGATATAGAAGTAGAAGAAGAAGAAGAAGAAGATATAGAAGAAGAAGAAGGAGAAGAAGAAGATATAGAAGAAGAAGAAGAAGAAGGAGAAGAAGATATAGAAGAAGAAGAAGGAGAAGAAGAAGAAGACTTCCAACTTACAACCATTTTGGACACACCTTCTCATGCAAACACTTTTCATGAAGTTAATTTACTATTTTTGATACCTTTTTTATAACTACTACATCACCACATAATCACTTGATGTTTTTGTTCATAAAAAAAGGTAGTTTCATGCATCATTGACCTCCAATACAAGTTTTAAAAGCTATTTAAGGCCAGCTCGAATATTTTACTCGAATACAGACACGGATAGTGACGTCGGATATCCGAGGTCGAATCGGATATTTGATTAACTCGAATATTGAACTTCGAGTGAATTCAGATAATTTACTATCCGAATTCGACCAAACTCGAATAGGATAATGAGGTATCCGAGCAACACTGACTTTGGCGCAGTTAGTGAGCTTAAGCGCGTTAAAGCGTAACCAAGAGCCCCTGTCACTGTTTTCCTGGTGTGTGCTGCAGCCCCTCTGTAATATATATATATATATATATATATATATATATATATATATATATATATATATATATATATATATATCCTACTAATATAATAAATGGGAAAGTTTGGATGTTAGTTACTCGATCACACAAAAATGGCTGAACGGATTTGAATGAAGTTTGGCACACACATAGTACATTACCTGGAATAAAGTATAGAATACTTTTTATTCCCATAACCAAAAATGGGGCGGAGACAAATACAAATTTCACTGGAAAATGTACACTGCAGCCATTCTTACACTGTTAATGGTAGGGTTCTCCAACTTTGCACAGTTGGTCGCTGGGTGACTGGAATTAATATTCAGAAAGGTGGGTGGAGTCTATAAAAGCCAATCAAAATTAACCTATTGATTTTCAAGGGGAATATTTACATTGCTGCCATTCTTGCACTGTTAATGGCACAAGCCTCAACCCTGGTACAGTTGATCATTGGGTGACTAGGGTTCAATTTCAGAAAGGGGGTGGAGCCACAAACAGCCAAATACATAAGCGGGCAACACCGGGTCATAAGTGGGCGGAGACAAATACAAATTTTACTGGGAAAATGTAAACAGCAGCCATTCTTACACCGTTAATGGTAGGGTTCTCAAACTTTGCACAGTTGGTTACTGGGTGACTGGGGTTAATATTCAAAAAAGTGGGTGGAGCCTACAAAAGGCAATAAAAAATTACCTATTGATTTTCAGGGGAATATTTCATTGCTGCCATTCTTGCACTGTTAATGGCACAAGCCTCAAACCTGGTACAGTTGATCATTGGGTGACTGGGGTTGAAATTTATAAAAGGGGGTGGAGCCACAAACAGCCAATATGATTTGTTTCATTTTAATGCAGGTTATTGATGCCAAAGACCGCAAAGCTCACAAACTTGGTCATTGAGTACTTGATTAATTGTGTGTTAGGGTTAGGAAAAGTGGGCGCAGCCAGCACCTGCAAAATACATAATCGGGTAATGCCGGGTCATCAGTAGGCGGAGACAAATGCAAATTTCACTGAGAAAATGTAAACTGCAGCAATTCTTACACTTTTAATGGTAGGGTTCTCAAACTTTGCACAATTGGTCACTGGGTGACTGGGATTAATATTCAGAGAAGTGGGTGGAGCCTACAAAAGCCAATCAAAATTCACCTATTGATTTTCAAGGGGAATATGTAATTGCTACCATTCTTGCACTGTTATTGGCACAAGCCGTAAACCTGGTACAGTTGGTAATTGGGTGACTGGGGTACAAATTCAGACAAAGGGGTGGAGCCACAAACAGCCAATCAGATTTTTTTAATCTCAATGCAAATTATTGATGCCAAAGAACGCAAAGCTCACAAACTTGGTTATTGAGTAATTGTGTGTTAGGGTTAGAAATAGTAGGCGGAGCCAACACCAGCCAAATACATACCTGAACAATTTCCTTTCTTTCCCACCAAGTACCAATAGTTTTGAACGAACAGAGACGACTGTGGAGGGTGGAACGCAAGGAAGTAGCCAGAGTAACTTGAGTGAGACGCACCAAGAAGTGACGTCACATCTCAAGAGTGGAGGACTGGAAGCCGCGGCTGGAACCGGCGAAATTGAACAGTTCAGGCTCAGAGTGAGCCACCGGAGTGGCTTGACTGAAGTGGATCTATGCGGAGGAAACAAACTTATAGAATAGACCCCGTTGAAGATTAACCATTTACCGCCATCCTAACGTATTAAAACGTCATGCTTACCGCTATTAACAGCAACATGACGTTTTAATACGTCGCGCATTCCCGCCACTGCTACCGCCGTGTGTCCGCCGCTACCGCCGCCATTACTGTCGGGATCCCGTGCTGGGTGATTGGGGAAGAGGACCGAACAGTCCTCTACCCAATCGCAGTGCCTGGAGTGAATGGACGTGACCGCGAACAGCGGCTACGTCCATTCACATAAACAGGAAATGTAACAGTTTAATAAAGTGTAAAAAAAAAAAAAAAAAGTGAACACGTCCTATGAGTGTTCACTAGCGCCATCTTGTGGCCAAAAAGTATATTACACCTACAAAATACATACATTTTCAAGTATATACACATCATTAATAAAATTACACTTCCAACCCTCCCCCCAAAAAAAACACTTGTAAAAAAAAAATCAGCTTAAAATAAATAAATAAATAGTTGCCTTAGGGACTCAGCTTTTTTTATTCTATATTTTATGGGGAAAATTAATTTTAATTTATTACACGGGCTTGTAATTATGGCCAGAACAAACAGAAAAATAACCACTTATATTTCAAAATAATATACTGTCGCCATACATTGTGGTAGGGACATAATCTAAACGGTTTAATTATCGGGACCACTGGGCAAATAAAACTTGTTTGTTTTATCCACAGGAGAATGTTTAATTTTAAAACTATAAAGGCTGAACACTGAGAAATAATGATTTTTTTTCTTTTTTTTCTGTTTTTCTCATTAAAATGCATTTAGAATAAAAAAATTCTTAGCAAAATGTACTATCCACAGAAAGCCTAATTGGTGGCGAAAAAAACGAGGTATAGATCATTTTCTTGTGATAAGTAGTAATAAAGTTATTAGGGAATAAAAGGGAGGAGCGCTGACAACTGAAAATTGCTCTGGTCCGTTAGGATAAAAACCCTTGGGGGTGAACTGGTTAAAGATCCGTAAGTTGTACCCGGACAGTATCGCGGGAAGTGGTGAGACCTGTGATATAGACTGGCATGCAGTGTCATTTTTGTGCAAGTTGGAACTCTCGCAGCCGATAGGCTTAACAGCCACATATAACTATTAATAGGACTGTGAAATACCTACAAGTAACATAGGAGTTCTAAACAAGTCACTAATCTTTTGGAGAGGAAGGGAGAATACAACCCCTAAACAATCCTATTTTGAGCTCTGTTGTTTTTTAATTTTTTATATACATATTTTTTGATCTCTCAAGCGCTATTTACAACTAGCCTTATCTAACCACATGGTTTGAGTTTTTTTAAGGGGAACCAGCACGCTCTTTGTGTGTGAATGTATATGTGCATGTGTGCGATATGTTTTAGAGATTGTCAAAAGACATATAGGTTTAAATAAAACTTTTTACTATAACACACTTATGTCCAGCGCACTTCCTATTGCTACATACCTGAACAATGTTAGGAAATAAGTGGGTGGAGAAAAATACAAATTTCATTGCACAAATGTAGACTGCAGCCATTCTTACACTGTTAATGGCAGGGTTCTCAAACTTTGCACAGTTGGTCACTGGGTGACTGGGATTAATATTCAGAAAAGTGGGTGGAGCCTATAAAAGCCAATCAAAATCCACCTATTGATTTATAAGGGGAATATTTAATTGCTGCCATTCTTGCACTGTTAATCACCTGTACCTGGTACAGTTGGCCATTGGGTGATTATGGTTCAAATTCAGAAAAGGGGTGGAGCCACATCCAATCAGATTAATTTTATTTCATTGCAAATTATTGATTCCAAAGACCGCAAAGCTCACATACTTGGTCATTAAGTAATTGTGTGTTAGGGTTAGGAAAAGTGGGCAGAGCCAACACTAGCCAAATACATACCTGGGCAACGCCGGGCGTCCAGCTAGTATATATATATATATATATATATATATATATATATATATATATATATATATATATATATATATATATATATATATATATATATACTGTATGTTCAGAGTGTGAGAAATGTTTAAAAAATTCCACGGGGTCTCCTCTCCCAAGCCTCTTTATCTCCTTGTCCCCCATGCAGGTTGGGATAGCCAGTATGCAGAGCCCGGCCGCGTGGGGCTTCGCACCCTGAGCTATACCAGCCTTCATGGACCATGGCCAAGCCTCCTCTTTTACCCCGGAGCCCTTGTCCAATCCACTGACCCATAATTACTGAGTCCTTAGGGGCATCATTATTCCATAATGCTTCCTTTTTTAATTAACTTATAGTGTTATTTATTATTATTATTATTATTAATCTTATTATTATTATTATTATTTCCAAACTCACTATAGAGGGGCTACTGTGACAAGTTCAAGTGCCCCATGAGCTAAGGGTAAGTTCCCCTTTGGTTATGAGTACCATGGGCAGAGGACCTATGTACTAAGAAAGGACTCATTGCTAGTGATGGGCATATGCAAAATTTCGCATCGAAAGTCACATTTACGCCTCGTAATCGTAATGCAAAATTTCGGGGAAAATCGTAACTGATTTCGTATGTAATAGTAGTATTTCATAATTTCGCGTAATTTTCCGTTTAATTTTCACGCAATTTCGTTAAATTGTGTGCCGACTTTTGCAGTTAATAGCAAAGTCCCTATATGCTATTGCTACCAGAATTGGTACATATGTTAAGGAGACTATTAGGTACAAGGCAAAAAAAGAAAATAATTTTTCAAAAAGACATTGTCGTTTTTTAGATAATCGATTTTAAAAATGCAAAGGAAAATGGTTTTTAAACTGTCAAGTTTAAAAACGATTTTTTGTTTGCATTTTTAAAATCGATTTCCTCAAAAACTGTATGGTATTTTTGCAAAATTATTTTTTTCCCTTGTACCCACTATTCCCTTTAGCATAGGTAGCAATTTTGGTGTCAATAGCATGTATGGGGGCTTTGCTATTAACATCCAAAATCGGCACAAAATTACACCAAATTTTTCAAAAATTATGCAAATTTTTATGCGAACTTACGAATGACTACAAAATCAATTTAGTTTGCCAACCGTAATTACGTATAGGCGTAATTGCAAAAATGAACGCAAAATTTAGCGAAATCAGAATTTTGCTGATTACAGTCATCACTACTAGTTTCTACTCATGGCTGAATGATCTCATTTTGCAATACTTTACCTCGCCTGTAGGGATGGTAGGAAATGCCAATTTCTGATTTTGCGGAAAACCCGCATTCAGCCATTGCCAATTACCACTACTGCTACTGATTCCACTCTCCGCTACCAATTTCCGCATTCCGATGTGGATTTCCGCCTGAAATCGCGGAAATTTCAGCCGACTTTAACATCGATTTTCTCAAAAACTATAAGGTCTTTTTGAAAACTTTTTTTTTCCTTTTGTTCACAAGATTCGGTTTAACCTCCTTGCCGGTCTAAAAAATCCGGCAAGGAGGCAGCGCCGCACATTTTTTAATTTTTTTTTTTTAAATCATGTAGCGAGCCAAGGGCTCGCTACATGATAGCCGCTAAGCGGCGGCATCCCCCCACCCACTCCGATCGCCTTCGGCGATCAGAGTATGCAGGGAGTCCCGTTGAGAACGGGATTTCCTGCAGGGCTTCCCCGGTCGCCATGGCGACGGGGCGGGATGACGTCACCGACGTCATGGACGTCGGGACGTCATAGGGAATCCCGATCCGCCCCTCAACGCTGCCTGGCACTGATTGGCCAGGCAGCGCAGGGCTCTGGGGTGGGGGGGAGCGACTCGGCGCGGCGGATTGCGGCGGATCGGCGGCGAGCGGCGGCGATTGGAAGTTACAAGCAGCTAGCAAAGTGCTAGCTGCTTGTAACAAAAAAAAATTATGCAAATCGGCCCAGCGGGGCCTGAGATATCCTCCTGCGCAGGTTACCCCGAGCTGAGCTCGGGATAACCGGCAAGGAGGTTAATAAACCCTGAAAATTTGGTGTTTCTGGGACTTATGGGGGCTTTGCTTTTAACGCTAAAGTTGGCGGATTTTTACTGTAATGTAAAAAGCAGAAAATCCGCATTATCCGATGTGCGGTAATTTTAAGCCAATCAGAAGACGCAGAATGAATAAGCCAATCAGAGAATGCAGAAATTTCCACCTTAATCCCCATTCTCTGATTGGTTTATTCATTCCGAGTCTTCCGATTGGCTTAAAATTACCGCATATCGGATAATGCAGATTTTTCTGCATTTTACATTACAGTAAAAATCTGCCAAATTTAGCGGTTAATAGCAAAGCCCCCATAAGACCTAGACACACCAAATTTTCAGGGTTTATTAAACAGAATCTTGTGTGAACAAGATGAAAAAAAAGTTTTCAAAAATACCTTATAGTTTTTGAGAAAATCGATGTTAAAGTCGGCAGAAATGTCCACGATTTCCGTCGGAAATCCGCCTAACGCACTTGTATTACCAACTTCCGCATTCCGATGCGGAAATGCAATTTCTGATCGGAAATGCGGAAATTGCATTTCCGCGGAATCTGAATGAGCATCCCTACTCGCCTAGTAATTGCATTCGGTAGCAGTGGAATAATGGGCCTACCAGCAAAACCTTCATGGGGCCTCCCAAATTCCCAATGTTCACACTTTTTCCCTTGACTGCTCACAGTGACCCTCACTGCCTGGGGGCCCATCTTGCAAACACACAACAAGTGTAGAGTGGACATTGTAATCTTCACACCCATAAAAATTCTAGCCACAAACACCTGATCTGAAGAATGGACCCCTTTATCGGAGGTAGTGAAGTGATAGTTGGGGCCCCCGCGGTCACAGGGGCTGCTCCACTGTAGTTACACACCTGATTGGTGGGGAGGGATCAATTGCTTTAGTGTCCCGCATGCAAACTGCAGTGATGTGCAGTGGACCCCGAGTTCTTACAAGCTGTAATCTATAGTATAACAATGATTAAGCACCCCCTCATATGCATCTCTCCTCCTGTTGTATCCCCCCAAAGAATTCCTCTCTTTTCTTACTTATGCACAAGACACAACTAAAATGCTGCTGCATACACGTGTCATAAATTGACTACTGCAACACCTTTCTCTGTGGTCTACAAGTGAATTGGTTGGCACTTCTCCACTCCACCTTGAATTCTGCAGCTTGGTGTATCCATGTCTCTTTTCGCTCTTCAGATGTTGCTCCTCTCTTTCAGTCCCTCTGCTGGCTGCCTAACAAAGTGTCCACAGTTCAGGTTTCTAACAAAAGCCTCTTCAATTTGGATCCTCCATTCCGGGCAGTGCAGGCAAGATGACCATTCTGGGCACAGACCGGCAAGTAGAAGAAGCGGGGCGCAGGCAGAAAGACATAACCACTAGGGAGCTGGTGACGCACAGTGCAGCCAAATGGAAGATTACCAGCGCGACCACCTTCCTTGACTCCTCCTGGACTGCCTGCGTCAGATGTCAAGTCAACATCACGTCACCACCGCATGATGACACCTGATGTCCTGTAGCGGTACTGCAGGCTGTCAGTGCGCAGCACCCATGGAGTAGTCGTCTTTCCAGGCTCTCTTTGCCTGTGTGTTTTCCTTGTCCCGGTTTCCTCCTTGATTAGCGGCTGGTCACTAGTAACTAGACAGATCTACTTGTGACCTGTGGCTGAGTGACTGTCCTTAAAGAGTAAGGGTTCGCTAGTCCACGGAGGTGGGGGGAAAGGGGGCACAATTTTTGCACCCTCGCCCTGGGTGCAATTTAGCCTAGAAACTGCCCTGCTTCATTCATTGCTACACTCATTCCATGATACCATCCTACTTGGCAATCTATGCCTCAGCTTCACTAATGCTCTCTTCTGTTCATCTACCGTAGTCATCTCCTCCCTCTCCTCCATACTGGCACATCTTTTTTACCAAAATTAGAGTGTGCAGACTCTACTGGAAACCCCAGAGCCTCGTCAACAAGGGCTTTGTTGACCGGTGGGTGTTTCCACGCTCTCATCCAAGAACGAGCACGGCTGCACTGGGCAGCAGTACGGAGCCACTATGGTTTGGCGTTTTTGAGTGATAGAAGTGAACATCACCGCAAGCATGCCTCTTCCTCACAGAAATGTGTACTTTAGACAAATTTACTTACCTGGGGCTTCCTCCAGCCCCTAGAAGCCTATGTGTCCCTTGCTGCAGTTCCACTCTCAGCCACTCTCCTGGGGTCCCCTCTGTAGCTGCCGCCAATGCAGCCGGGTCAGATGCATTCGCCAAT
Source organism: Hyperolius riggenbachi (assembly GCF_040937935.1). NCBI lineage: Eukaryota > Metazoa > Chordata > Amphibia > Anura > Hyperoliidae > Hyperolius > Hyperolius riggenbachi. Next base: position 25,667,569 of record NC_090651.1, on the reverse strand, counting down.
CACCAGTGCCCGCACATGCCACTCATGGTCAGGCGCAGTCGAAGGAGTGTTCTGCACAGAAAGTGCTAGGTAAGTAAATCTGCAGCCATTAAGTTCACCTTATTTAATTTTGTTTGATTGGCTCTTGGTTCTTGAGTTATTAACTTTTATTCAGTTATGTGTGTCCACACAGTGGTTGCTTTTGTGGTAATCCTGGTTTGTGAGCATGACCATTACTTGTGGTGTTCATACAGCTGGCCTGTAGATGGCACTGGTATATTTGTTTAATGCATAAGATTATCTAGACTATTGTGGGTTGTTGGTTCCTGTTTTTACCTCTCTGGATATGCAGGGAAAGCCACTGTTTAAGTAGAGAGCTGTTGAATCATATGAATAAACCTAGTTTCAATTACCTAGTTTCAGCTCTTCTGCATCTGTGACTACTGAACACAACATTACTCATACCACAATTAGGAACCGTTGACATGCTGCCTGTTGGTCTGAGTCTCTGCTGTGGAAAATGGTCCATTATTGGGCCTACCGCGAACCTAACCTTATTGGTGCCTAGAAACAACTTCATTTAGAGTCTCCTAGTATTACTCCTGTCTCATCTGAAGTCCTTTGGATCATAAAAGAGTCCTCAAAGCCCAAGGAGAACACAGGTCACTATAACACTTCTGTACAAATGCTGAAGTCTTCAAAAACATGTACTAAATGTTCTTTAATTTATTACGAGCTCCTTAATCTCCAGTCTTATCAGCTCTCCACTAAGCCACGTGCTAAAAACAGAAATGCAATCAGGAGGGAATTTGTCCGTGGAGCCTTTAAAACGCTTGTGTTCTTCTGCGAGTGTCCAGGGCCCAATAGACTTTGACGTAGAGTCAACAGTGAGCCGTTTATGGGCGCAGATAGAATGTTACATCCATTATGTCTCCTGGTTTATGGCTCAGTAAAGGTGTATCCTGGTAACGCCAAGGTCAATCTGTTGTTAAAATGCCAAAGTTAAGGAAATTATACTCTCACACAGTAAACAGTAAATGGTGTTTGCTGATATAATTGCTTAATGGCCGCGGTAAGTATCAGCGATTGGAATGGGGAAGGAATATGAAGAGTGAGAGCACTGAGCGGCAGCAGAGAAGAAATGGGATTCTCTGAAATGATATTTACAGTAAATGGGGCACTAATGGTAGCCATATGCAAAGGAAAGTAATAGCATATTACGGGATAAGTGTTCGTAGAAATAGGCTACATCAGTCCCGTATTGCCTCCGATCAGAAAAAAACTGCTGAATTGAAAAAGTCACTTGTGTAATAGTGAAAATGAAAAAGGTTCAGTAGAAACTATACCTTCCCCCATCTCACCCCTCCCCTTTTTCTTAAAGGGACACTATGATAAAAAACTGTAAAATTTTAAATAAACATGTGCACATATGTATAAGATGTGTATTTGTCCCAGAGGAAAATACACATTAATTTGTTTCTCCCCATGACCCTGTCACTTACAGTAAGTGAACAGGAGGTGAAACCTGTGTGAAAAGGCACATACCGTATATTCCGGCATGTAAGACGACTGGGCATATAAGTCACCCCCCCCCCCAAGCTTTTCCAGTTAAAATATAGAGTTTGGGATAGACTCGCGTATAAGACTACCCCTCTTCCAACGCACACCAAAGAAAAATTAAAAAATATCATATACTGGTGCTATGTATGAATAGATACTGGTGCTGTACTGTATGTGATACCCAGTATATACAGTGGCTTGCAAAAGTATTCGGCCCCCTTGAAGTTTTCCACATTTTGTCACTTTACTGCCACATACATGAATCAATTTTATTGGAATTCCACATGAAAGACCAATACAAAGTGGTGTACACGTGAGAAGGGGAATGAAAATCATACATGATTCCAAACATGTTTTACGAGTCAATAACTGCAAAGTGGGGTGTGCATAATTATTCAGCCCCCTTTGGTCTGAGTGCAGTCAGTTGCCCATAGACTTTGCCTGATGAGTGCTAATGGCTAAATAGAGTGCACCCGTGTGTAATCTAATATCAGTACAAATACAGCTGCTCTGTGATGACCTCAGAGGTTGTCTAAGATAATATTGGGAGCAACAACACCATGAAGTCCAAAGAACACACCAGACAGGTCAGGGATAAAGCTATTGAGAAATTGAAAGCAGGCTTAGGCTACAAAAAGATTTCCAAAGCATTGAACATCCCACAGAGCACTGTTCAAACGATCATTCAGAAATGGAAGGAGTATGGCACAACTGTAACCCTACCAAGACAAGGCCGTCCACTTAAACTCACAGGCCGAACAAGGAGAGCACTGATCAGAAATGCAGTCAAGAGGTCCATGGTGACTCTGGACAAACTGCAGAGATCTACAGCTCAGGTGGGGGAATCTGTCCATAGGATAACTATTAGTCATGCACTGCACAAAATTGGCCTTTATGGAAGAGTGGCAAGAAGAAAGCCATTGTTAACAGAAAAGCATAAGAAGTCCCGTTTGCAGTTTGCCACAAGCCATGTGGGGGAACAGCAAACATGTGGAAGAAGGTGCTCTGGTCAGATGAGACCAAAACTGAACTTTCTGGCCAAAATGCAAAACGCTATGTGTGGCGGAAAACTAACACTGCACATCACTCTGAACACACCATCCCCACTGTCAAATATCGTGGTGGCAGCATCATGCTCGGGGGGTGCTTCTCTTCAGCAGGGACAGGGAAGCTGGTCAGAGTTGATGGTAGGATGGATGGAGCCAAATACAGGGCAATCTTGGAAGAAAACCTCTTGGAGACTGCAAAAGACTTGAGACTGGGGTGGAGGTTCACCTTCCAGCAGGACAACGACCCTAAACATAAAGCCAGGGAACAATGGAATGGTTTAAAACAAAACATATCCATGTGTTAGAATAGCCCAGTTAAAGTCCAAATATAAATCCAATCGATAATCTGTGGCAAGATCTGAAAACTGCTGTTCACAAACGCTGTATGATTGACTGGTTGGATTGGTCAATTCTCCCTCTCCCTAAGTGGATTGGTCAGCTCTCCCTGTCTCCCTGTTTATCAGAGCGGTATGGAAGAATAGATTGCACTGTGCCCATAAAACACACCTCTTTCACCCTTCTGCCCCGCCCTTGTATCCTATTTTCTTCCTTCTCTGCCTCTCAGATCTCACACATGTGCCCGCGCCGCTTCACTACAGTCCTCAGCAGCGAGATCTGAGAGTCAGTAAGAGGATCACCCGGCATCAATGACACCCGGCGTATAAGATGACCCCTGACTTTTCAGAAGATTTTCAAGGGTTAAAAAGAAGTCTTATACGCCAGAATATACATTACTTACCTAGGTAGAGGGAAGCTTCTGGATCTTGCAGAGGCTTCCCGTGTCCTCCCGGCCACCACTGTTGGTGTGCAGACAAGACAAGAGCTTGTTGGGTATGTTATCGTGGTTGTACTCCCCACATGTAGCATGGCCAGGGGTGGACCAACCATGAAGCCACCCGAATAACATGATTCAGGCGACATACATTTATTGTATACTACCAAAAAATGCAGCATTTTTTGGGAGTATACCAGTATATACTCAAGTATAAGTCTAGAAATTTAGGTCTGATTCACTTCATAAAAGTATAGGGGTCGACTTATACATGAGTCACGGGCAACACTGAGCACACTGAGTAATGTGTGTAGTAATAGTGACATTTGCAGCAATTAATCCTGTGGTAAGTGATATGAGGAAAGGAAATGCCAAGAAAGCACAGGTCTGAAAGTCCTTACCACAACAATTAACAAGGAAAGGGGCAGGGGGTAAATAATGGGCTGCATAAAAAGGAGTGAATAATTGCAGCACTTGGGGGGCATGGAGGAGGTATTGGCTGCACTTAAGGGACAGGAGGGGTTCTTGGCTGCAATACTGTATGCAGTGCAGTCATTAACCCCTCCTGAGCCCCAAGTGCAGCCATTAACTTTGATGGGTAGACTTATACTTGAGTCAATAAAAAATTCCAGCTTAAGAGAGTTGAATATTGGAATCGACTTATACACGATGTCGACTTGTATTCGAGTATATACGATATGTCTTTTCGAAATTGACAGTTATTGTGTCTGCTTCTTGGAGATGAGTCCACAACTGCCTCCCCAAGCTTTTCTAAAAATGTTAGTTTATTTTTATCCTGTTGGCACCTCTGTTCTCTATTTACTGTACATGTAATACATAGGGTGTAACAGGTCACTAATATAAGTCCCTGAGGTATGGGGTCTCCTCTTCACTTCTAGCAGCAATCATTGCTGTGTTTCATAGACTCCATTGTACAGGTTTCATTTGCTTAAAAAAGGATTACAAAGAATCTGATCCATCACAACTATCTCTATATGGAGCAGTAAAGAATTAAGATGAAATGGGGCACTAGGCAAGATAGCAGTTTTTGCCCACCACTGATAGTCATCTGGCTTTATTTTTGGTAAGATTTGGTGGGCGCTAGCATCCACCGGGCCCCTAGACTATTTTCAGGCCCTAGGCAACTGTCTAGAATTTCCCTGTGGATGATCCGGCTCTGATACATAGTCTGAGTGACCAAGCTGAGTTTATGATTTACTGGACTGAGGAATATACTTACTTTATGTTCATTACCATGGCAATGTTCACGTTACCAATAGCAACTGCAGTAAATATGCTGCAACAGTGGCTGGATGGTGTAATGGTTAAGGGCTCTGCCTCTGACGCAGGAGCCCAGGGTTCGAATCTCGGCTCTGCCGGTTGAGTAAGCTAGCAACTATTCAGTAGGAGACCTTAGGCAAGTCTCCCTAACACTGCTACTGCCTGTACAGCGCGCCCTAGAGGCTGCAGCTCTGGCGCTTTGAGTCCGCCAGGAGAAAAGCGCAATATAAATGTTATTTGTCTTGTCTTGTCACCTGTAGTGAATTTAAAATTGCAGATTAGGGTGAGGAAAGATTTTACAGTGGGTAAATATTGACCAAATGATTTATAAAATAATACTGTAAAAAAAATTCTTCTGTAATAGTAGACTTTTGGTAAACTTACTAAATTTCTACTATCATCTTTTCTGGGCACTCAAATTTGCAGGGGCACTTTTTTGATGTACGTATCTTCCACATACGCCTGGGGAGCCCACACCAAACTTTCCAGACTTGGCCGGTGAGTAATTAGTCCCGTTGAGTATTATAAGGGAGTTTTGACTGTGAATCACAATGATTCCTTCCACCCCTAAGAATCCAGGTCTGATGTTGGTTTTCCATTTCTGGAACAAGTATTCCATTTTAACCGGTAGTGACTGGTAGTATTGCTTCATACAGGGAGGAAAGAGCTTTGATGAAATTCTCAATGGCTGCCGTTGCCTTCGTTGGAAATTAAGATACTAAAAGTGGGCCGCTGTGGAGTTATTTTGAGATGGTCCAAGGTCATAAGTTGACCGTCCAAAACTAGATCTATCACCCTGAATATCCCCCCCATCTGCCCAAATACCCGAATCCCGGATTTAATAAATGTGACAGAGCTCTATTATTCCAGCGAGGAATTAAAGGGAAAAACTAGCAGCATTTTTACATTCATATCTATCAGGGCTGGTGCTGCCATATAGGCAAGGGGTGCCGAGTGCTCCCGGGCCCTCTAGGTATCCCCATGACTTTTACTCCCTGGGGGCCCCTGCAAAGTTTTGTCAGCGTAGCAACTCACCTATCCTGGCGTGCTGCTCAACCTGTGCATCCCCGCTGGCTGCTAGTGATAATGCATCATCGCAATTTCGCATCATAATTCGCAAATAAGATGCAAAATTTCTGGTAAAATCGTACTTAATTTCGTTTATAAACGTAGTCAGGAACCGTATTTTCGTCATTGTGCATAATTTTCACATAATTTCGTGCTGACTAGCGGTTAATAGCAAGGCACAGGCACATACTATCCTCTCCAAAATTGCTATGTATGCTAAAAGGAGGGGGTGGGAACAAGGCAAAACATTTTTTTTTTACAAAAATACATTTAACAAACAATGCACGAGAAAAATAGCTTGTAAAATGTAATTTTTTAAGTTTAAAAACCATTTTACCTTTGCACTTTTAAAATAGATTTTCTCAAAACGTCAAGGTCTTTTTGAAAAAATAAAAAAATGTTTTGCCTTGTTTCCAATCTTCCTCTTAAAGAGACTCTGTAACAAAATGTTCATCCTTCTTTCTTCTATCCTATAAGTTCCTATACCTGTTCTAATGTGCTCTGGCTTACTGCAGCCTTTCCTATTTGCACAGTGGCTGTATTATCTCTGTTATATCATCTAATCTTCTCTCCTCTGTCGTCTCTGTCGGGCTGAGGCAGTCAGGCAGGAATGTGCTGCTCTGCTTGTGATTGGCTAGAAGCTATACACACCCTCTCTAGGCCCCCTGCAGGCTCTGTATGGCTCACACACTGAGCTACTCTCAGCCTATCACTTGCTTTGTCTTTTGTTTGTAAACACTGGATAAAACTGTTAATTACAAGCCAGGATTGCAGCAGGGAGAGGCAGAAACAGCACAGAGTGGCCCAGGAGAATATAATGAATAGAATGGTATGCTTTTTATTGTAAGAATTTTAGAGTACAGATTCTCTTTAACATACGTAGCTATTTTGGTGATGATAGCATGTATGGGGGCTTCGCTATTAACCACTAAAGTTGGCACAAAATTATGCAAAAATTACAAAGGATTACAGGAAATCAATTGATTTTCCAAGTGGTAATTATGTAAAAATTTACATGAAATTTTGCGGAATTGAAATAGGCAGATTTCCTCATCACTACTGGCTTCCTGTTCTCCATGACCCGTCACATGCCATTATGCAATAACTGAGTCACTGAGAAGAGACGCCCCTGTGAGGATGAAGAGGAGAGCACGCAGACTGAAGCAGTGCCCCGAGGCAGGAGAGGAGCTATGCTGACAGCAAAGCTGAGTGGGGAGGCCTGGGGGGGAGAGCGGCAGCTGACTCAGGGACCCTGGGAGGAGAACATGCTGTAGGGGCCGGTTCCCTATGTCAATTTCACCCTGGGGCCCCATCATGGCTTTAACCAGCCCTCCCCAATTTCTATATTAGTGCACACTCACAAAATTTTGTTATCTTCTTGATTATGATTATTTTATTTGTACTGTTTATTGGATAGGCTTTAGAAGGGAAATAATTAAAAAATACAATTATGTATCCGGTATCCTATCTTATAAAACCCCTGTGTCCCTGTGTAGAGCTGTCTCTGTGTCCTTGGATCTGTGCTTTTTGGTACTGTGCATGTGCGCAGCACGGACCCGGACAACCCTTGGGACAGGAGAACGGGGCCAGTGAGCCGAGCGGGCGTGTGCGGGTGTGGCAGGTGCGTGCGCATGCGCAGTTAAAAAAAACAGCCCAAGAGCCCATTTTTAAATGGGCTTGGGTCTACTAGTGTATATACTTTTTTTTTTTCCCTTTAACTACTTTACGACCGCCTCACGCCAATGAGCGTGACTGCGACAGCAGCCCCAGCACCACCTAACGCCAAATGGCGTCAAGTCCTGGGACTGCAGTTTCCCAGGGAACGGCCATGCGAATGCGCGATCGTTCCCTGGCACTTCACAGAACGGAGTTCTGTGAATAGCCTGCTAGCCGCCGATCGTGGCTAGCAGGCTGCTTGTAAACGCAAGGGGAAAGAAATCCCCTTTGTTTACATGCGTACAGCGCTGCGGTCTCCAGCAGTGCTGTACAAGATCGTCGATCCCCAGCCTCTGATTGGCCGGGGATTGCCGTACTCTCATAGGCTGATGCCTATGAGAGGCGGAGAGCAGGACGGATCGCCGTCCTGCTCAATTGTACAGGCAGAGGGGAGGAGGGAAGGGTAGGGAAGGAGAGGGAGAGAGACAGCGACAATGAGAGCCTCTAAGAGGCTGAAAAAAAAATAAATCAAAGTGACCGCGGCGATCAGGCCCCTCCGGCAGCATGTCCCCATAGGGACAAAAATAGGAGGTTAGTCCGATCGCCATACTCCTTAGCTGGGCTGTGCAGGAGAGGCTGAAAAGCCTGCACAGCCCAGTACAGAAAACAAGTGCCTGGTCTTTAGGGGGGTTTAACACTGCGGTCATCAAGTGGTTAAATTCCTCAGATTGAATAGTCACCAGTTGTATGAATTCATATTGCATGATGAGTAACAAAAGTTTTCTCTTTTTCCCACTGTAACAACAATAAATACAAGCCCTCCAGAAAGTAAAATACAATACTTATAGAAGGCACACTTAAACATAAAGTATCACAGCATAAGGGGCAGGAGACTTAAGAATTGCAAAGGACATTCACAAAACACCAACCTTCTCTCTTTCATCAGTCTCTACCCACAATGCAACCACCATCATTCACCTGTCACTGAGAATTACAACTATGCCATACCATCCACTCCATTGTGCGTCTGTGAAGGATCTCAGCCATCCACTTTGGAGGACACGCTATACAAAAAGTTAGTTGAAAATAGGTGAAATTCCGGAGGTTAAAGAGTAAGTCAGTGTAGGTAGGTATACGTATATTCTATTCTATTAAGTCAATACAAACCTGTCCCTTTATTGAATCATTTACACATGTCGGTTTTTACTTCAACAAGGGCACCGAAACATCCAAAATCATTTCAACAAGGGCACAAGGGCACCGAAACATCCAAAATCATTTGCTTTTCCTTCTGCAAAAATATAATGTCTACATTTCCTATCGGAAATTGAAACTCGACGATCGGAAAACAGAAACCACAACTCAGTGATTTTAGCCAAATCACAGAAGCTTTGAACAAATAAGAGAATGCATAAAATGACCAAAAAAAGAGATTTTCTGGATATCAGAATCTGAAGGCGGAAATCGGAAATTCAGCAATGGTGGACAATGGAATGAAATTTCCGACCATGACTATGAACGATCAGCAGGGTAAAGCCACGGTGGTGTTAGGGTTGGTTCAGACAAAGATTTTTCCCATCGTTTAATCCTCGCGTCACTTTTTGAGCACCATAGAAGACATGGAAATGCCAAACGCAGCCCCAGCGGGCAACTGCATACAGCGTCTCATGAATTTCGGTGGTAAACACGTAGAGATGAATGCTGCCAATCATCTCAATGCAGACCACATTTGATCCCAGCATTTAAAGGGAACCCAAGGTGAGAGGGCTATGGAGGCTGCCATATTTATTTCCTTGTAAACAATGCCAGTTGCCTGGCAGCCCTGTTGATCGTCTGGCATAAGAAGTACTTGAGTCAAAACCCTGTAACAAGCATATGACTAATCCAGTAAAACCTGAGTCGGAGTACCTGCTGCATGCTTGTTCAGGGTCTATGGCTAAAAGTATTAGAGACACAGGATCAGAAGGACTGAATACTTTTAGCATGTGCACCCACTATATGTAGCTGCATTTTTCCAATAATTTCCATCTTCTAAAGGCAAGTGGGGACAGCTTCACCTCCAGTATATGTGCACTTTTGTCTTTACAGGAAATGGAGCTACAGGACCCAGCCATCCAGGTACATTCAACATATTTACTGCAAAAAGTACAGACGCACAATGCACAAAACGTTACATATTGCTAATCAACACACATTTACTGTACTAGCTAGCAAGCCAAAAAGCATTTGGCAAACCTCAGTGGCATTCGGCAAATGCGTCACGTTTTAACCCCGGACAGGGGGTAACGGAAGCACGGCGGGTAGCTGATCCTGGACTCGACATGTAGTGTCCAGGATGAAAGCAGATGATAGGAAATGAGCACAGCATTTTTACACCGACCATAGTAAACGATCGTGCGGGCAGCTATCCGTTCACTTTAATGGACCATGCTTAAGGCGGATCTAAGATGAAAAACTAACTATAACAAGTAACTTGTCTATATCTTATCTAAACTTTGGATAGTTTACACAGCAAATCTAGCTGCAAACAGCTTCCACAGTTTATGATCATTTATTCCTGTGACACATGTTCTGTTTGTGATCATTACACACAGGCAAACTGCTCTGCATCTCCACCCCTTAGCCTGTGAAAACTTCACTCCCCTCTCCTCCTCCCCCCTCCCCTCTGCCTCTGAAATCTCTGGCTAGTAACACCTCTGTCACAGGAGCCCTCAGTGGCTGACCGCACTTAGCCTTCTAAACGGTGCCAGCGCACAGATCGTGCGAACTCTGGTCGCAGTCAATGCGCAGGAACCGTTAAGAATTAGCCGCAGACAACTCAGAAGGGAGCCTGTGAGACACGGGTGATTACCACTTCACCCACTGGTTCAGAGTAAACTGCCACCACCGCGGTTATCATGGGACCGTGGGGCCCACTAACTGACTGACTAATCCTGCGAATAAAACGGTTAAACACACGATATTCTGTCTAGCCAACAACAAACAAACAGTAGCGTATCTTCAGAGACCCGGGATCATTTCTGTGTGTGCTGATAAGCAGGGTAGCGGAAAGTGAATGACTTGGAGAAAGTCGTTTATTCACGCAATATAAATAATTAATATATACAGACAATTATGAAAATCAACAATTATGAAAACAGTAATAGCCAGTATGAAAAATAAAAGAAGGGAGAAAAAATACTTAGTTCCTGGAAAGATGTCCTTATTGTGGGAAGAATCATAAAGTCCTTGGTTTCAAAGTCCAGAGTTCAGAGTTCAGACCAGGTGGATGCCAGCATATCCTCAAGCTGGCATCTGATGAGTGCAAGATGTTTCAGTGTGGAGGACCCAGCCCGCCTGCTGGCTCTGTGCTTTTGATGAAGCTGGTTTGGGGGTGTGGCAATGCCAGCCCCCTCTGAGCTACCAGCATGACAGTTCATTCCCTCTGAGAGATTTTAGAGCTAAACTTATGAATTGCTGTAACTCCTGAACCATACACGTTACATTTAGGGGGGTAACAGCTTCATACTTGGAGGAAAATACAGATTAATATGATACCTGACATGGCTAGTGCATCAGATCAGGGTCCTGAGTAGATTCATACCTGGGTGGTAGGGGCCCCGGGCCCCTCTCGACTGGTATCAAGAGATCCAGCATGACCCTACGGATCCAATGATACCGCTCTCATAACCACCCTATTTATTGTATTCTGTAACTGGGCAAAAGATTATATTGTACATTTATTTCTTCCTGCTAAGGCTGGAGTCAGCCTGACTGGAGTCCAGCTGTGTCTGCTTCTTGTCGATGAAAGGCCCTGTTGGCTCCTTCAATTAACATCTGAATGTGAAATCTGCTTAGACAACTTTGAGTTTACACCTCTGGCTTGATCAGCAGTCACAGGGCCAGTCTTCCTGCCAGCTGCTTGTCACCTTATACCTGATGGATGGGCCATCAGCACAGCTTGAAGCCAGGGACTCTCTGGGCCCAGGCTCATTAGCATATCAAAAGAGCCAACCAGCATTTGGAATGGTGCTCTCTTTGCTAAGAAAAGGACTGCCGCCCTTCTACACAATAAATCCAGATTCTATCGATTTGAAGCGCACTCGACGCAGAGAATCGAGTGCGATCGCTTTTCTTCACGGGCGGTTACAGGACGCGCCTGCGGCCCCGCAACCGTCCGTGACAACCTCCTCCTCCTCCTGCCCAGACTGAGCTCCCATAGGCCCTTGCTACTAAGGCTCACAGTGCCTAGGTTCTCTGGAGAAGCTGTGGGCGAGGCTTGTTTAGTTTATAGGGAATTAGAGTATTAAAACAAAACAAAAAGTATTTGGCTTGAGGAATATATATATATATATATATATATATATATATATATATATATATATGTATATATATATATATATAATCGGATGTATGTATGTATGTGTGTATGTATGTATGTATGTGTGTATATGTGTGTGTATGTGCCGCAATCACTCGAAAACGGCTTGACCGATTTGAACGAAACTTGGTACACAGATCCCTTACTACCTGGGATGATATGTTCTTGGGGTCTCGCGGCCCCCCTGCACACCTGGGCGGAGCTACAAACAGCAAATCAGATTTCACCCATTCAAGTCAATGGAAAAAATGTAAAAGGCTGCCATTCTCACAGTAATCAAGCCAGAGTCCCCATACTTGGCACAGTTGGTCACTTGGTGACCGAGGTTACAAATCCAGGAAAAGTGGGCAGAGCATAAAACAGCCAATCAAATTTTAGCCATTCATTTTACATGGGAAAATGTAAACTGCAGCCATTCTTACACTGTTAATTGCAGGGTTCTCAAACTTGCCACAGTTGGTCACTGGGTGAATGTGATTAAGATTTAAGAAAGTGTGTGGAGCCTACAACAGCCAATCAAAATTCACCTATTGATTTTCAAGGGGAATATTTAAACTGCTGCTATTCTTACACTTTTAATGGCAGAGGCTTCAAACTTCCTACAGTCGGTCATTGGGTGACTGGGGTCCAAATTCACTAAAGGGGCAGGGCCACAAACAGCCAATCACATTTCCTTGGTGGATAAACTGCTTCCATTCACACATTTTTGATGCCAGGAACCTGAAAGCTCACAAACTTTGTCATTGAGTGACTGTGTGTCAAGGTTACAAAAAGTGGGCGGAGCCAAATACACATTTCCCTGGGAAAATATAAACTGCAGTCATTCTTAATTCGTTCATGGCAGGGCTCTCAAACTTTGCACAGTTGGTCACTGGGTGAATGAGATTAAGATTTTGGAAGGTGGGTGGAGCCTACAACAACCAATCAAAATTCACCTTTTGATTTTCAAAGGGAATATTTAAGCTGCTACCATTCTCTTATACTGTTAATAGAAGATGCCTCAAACCTGGTACAATTGGTCACTGGGTGACTGGGGTTTAAATTCAGAAAGGGGGTGGAGCCTCAAACAGCCAGATTTGTTTATTTTTCAATGGGAATATACAAAGTATTGATACCAAGGACCCCAAAGATGATAAACTTGATAATTGAGTGACTGTATGTCAAGGTTAGAAAAAGTGGGTGGTGCCAATAACTACATTTTTAACATGGCAGGGTTCCCAAACTTTACACAACTGGCCACTGGGTGACTGGGATGAATATTCAGAAATGTACGTGGAGCCTACAACAGCCAATCTAAGGGCTCGATTCACAAAGCGGTGCTAACCCAGTTAGAGACTTTAGGGGCTCGATTCACAAAGCGGTGCTAACCCAGTTAGCATGCCTAAAAGACTTTAGGCATGATAACCATTGCACCATGCTGGTGAAAAGCCAGTTTAGGCGTGATAAGTTTAGGTGTGATAAGTTTAGGTGTGATAAGTTTAGGCATGCTAAGTTTAGATAAGTTTAGATCGCTTGCAAAGTCCCGCACGCAAAGCAGCGCCATTAAACTTTATACAAAGTGCACCAGTCTTTGCTAGAGTAAAACTTTTGATCAGCTGTGCACTGCGGTGCTAACGCAGTTGGCACTTAAACTTAGCATGCCTAAACTTATCACACCTAAACTTATCATGCCTAAACTTATCACACCTAAACTTATCACACCTAAACTTATCATGCCTAAACTGAGTTTAGGCATGATAAAGGGCTTTTCACCAGGGTGCTAACTGTTAGCACCGCTTTGTGAATCAGGCCCTAGGCGTGATAACCATTGCACCACGCTGGTGAAAAGCCAGTTTAGGCGTGATAAGTTTAGGCGTGATAAGTTTAGGCATAAGTTTAGGCATGCTAAGTTTAGATAAGTTCTATTAGATCGCGCGCAAAGTCCCGCACGCAAGGCAGCGCCATTAAACTTTATGCGAAGTGCACCAGACTTTGCTAGCACAAAACTTTTGATCAGCTGTGCACTGCGGTGCTAACCCAGTTGGTTCTTAAACTTATCGGGCCTGATTCACAAAGCGGTGCTAACAGTTAGCACGCTGGTGAAAAGCCCTTTATCACGCCTAAACTCAGTTTAGGCATGATAAGTTTAGGTGTGATAAGTTTAGGTGTGATAAGTTTAGGCATGATAAGTTTAGGTGTGATAAGTTTAGGCATGATAAGTTTAAGCACCAACTGCGTTAGCACCGCAGTGCACAGCTGATCAAAAGTTTTGCGCTAGCAAAGTTTGGTGCACTTTGCATAGAGTTTAATGGCGCTGCTTTGCGTGCGGGACTTTGCACGCTATCTACACTTATCTAAACTTAGCATGCCTAAACTTATCACACCTAAACTTATCACACTTAGGGCTCGATTCACAAAGCGGTGCTAACCCAGTTAGCATGCCTAAAAGACTTTAGGCATGATAACCATTGCACCATGCTGGTGAAAAGCCAGTTTAGGCGTGATAAGTTTAGGTGTGATAAGTTTAGGTGTGATAAGTTTAGGCATGCTAAGTTTAGATAAGTTTAGATCGCTTGCAAAGTCCCGCACGCAAAGCAGCGCCATTAAACTTTATACAAAGTGCACCAGTCTTTGCTAGCGTAAAACTTTTGATCAGCTGTGCACTGCGGTGCTAACGCAGTTGGCGCTTAAACTTAGCATGCCTAAACTTATCACACCTAAACTTATCATGCCTAAACTTATCACACCTAAACTTATCACTCCTAAACTTATCATGCCTAAACTGAGTTTAGGCATGATAAAGGGCTTTTCACCAGGGTGCTAACTGTTAGCACCGCTTTGTGAATCGAGCCCTTAAACTTATCACGCCTAAACTGGCTTTTCACCAGCGAGGTGCAATGGTTTTCATGCCTAAAGTCTCTAACTGGGTTAGCACCGCTTTGTGAATCGAGCCCCTAGGGCCTGATTCACAAAGCGGTGCTAACAGTTAGCACCCTGGTGAAAAGCCTTTTATCATGCATAAACTCAGTTTAGGCATGATAAGTTTAGGTGTGATAAGTTTAGGTGTGATAAGTTTAGGCATGATAAGTTTAGGTGTGATAAGTTTAGGCATGATAAGTTTAAGCACCAACTGCATTAGCAACGTAGTGCACAGCTGATCAAAAGTTTTGCGCTAGCAAAGTCTGGTGCACATCGCATAGAGTTTAATGGCGCTGCTTTGCGTGCGGGACTTTGCACGCTATCTACACTTATCTAAACTTAGCATGCCTAAACTTATCATGCCTAAACTGGCTTTTCACCAGCGTGGTGCAATGGTTATCACGCCTAAAGTCTGTAACTGGGTTAGCACCGCTTTGTGAATCGAGCCCTAAACTGGCTTTTCACCAGAGTGGTGCAATGGTTATCATGCCTAAAGTCTCTAACTGGGTTAGCACCGCTTTGTGAATCGAGCCCATAAACTTATCATGCCTAAACTGGCTTTTCACCAGCGTGGTGCAATGGTTATCATGCCTAAAGTCTCTAACTGGGTTAGCACCGCTTTGTGAATCGAGCCCTGTTAATGGCAGAGGCCTCAAACCTGATACAGTAAGTTATTGGGTGACTGGGGTCCAGATTCACTAAAGGGGTGGAGCCACAAACAGCCAATCAGATTTGTTACATTGATTTCAGCCATTCTGTTATTGGCAGGGTTCTCAAACTGGGTGGATGGGTGACACAGTTGGTCACTGGATGACTGGGACTAATATTCAGGAAAGTGGGTGGAGCCTACAGTAGCCAATCAAAATTCACCTATTTATTTTCAAGGGGAATATTGAAACTGCAGTCATTCTTACACTGTTAATGGCAGAGGCCTCAAACCTGGTACAGTTGGTTGTTAAGAGTCTGGGGTTCAAATTCAGTAAAGGGGTGGATCCACAAACATCCAGATTTCTTTGCTCAATAAACTGCTTCCAGTCACACAATTTTGATGCCAGGAACCCAAAAGCTCACAAACTTGGTCATTGAGTGACTGTGTGTGTCAAGGTTAAAAAAAGTGGGTGGAGTTATAAACAGATTTTTCTGGGAAATTGTAAACTGCAGCCTTTTTTCACTGTTAATGGCAGGGTTTTCAAACTTTGCACAGCTGGTTACTGGGTGACTGGGATTAATCTTTAGAAAAGTGTCTGGAGCTTAAAAATGCCAATCCAAAATTACCTGTCGCTTTTCTAGGAGAATATTAAAATTGCTGCCATTCTTGCACTGTTAATGGCACCAGCCTCAAACCTGGTGCAGTTGGTAATTGGGTCAATGGGGTTCAAATTCAGAAAAGAGGATAGAGCCACAAACAGTGAATCAGCTTTGTTTCATTTCATGGGAAAATACAAATTATTGATGTCAAGGACCCGAAAGCTCACAAACTTGGTCACTGAATGACTGTGTGTCCAAGTTACAAACAGTGGGCGGAGCCAAAAACAAATTTCACTGGGAAAATGTAAACTGCAGCCATTCTTACACTGTTTATGGCAGGGTTCCCAAACTTTGCCCAGATTAATATTCAGGGAAGTGGGTGGAGCCTATAATAGCCAATCAAAATTCACCTGTTGATTTTCAAGTGGAATATTTAAATTGCTGCCATTTTTACACTGTTAAAAGCAGATGCCTCAAACCTGCTACAGTTGGTCATTGGGTGACTGGGGTTCAAATGCTGGAGAGGAGGTGAAGCCACAAACAGCCAATCTGATTTGTTTAATTTCTATGGGAATATACAAATTATTGATGCCAAGGACCCCAAAGCTCACAAACTTGGTCATTGAGTAATTGTGTGTTAGGGCTAGAAAAAGTATGCAGAGCCAACACCAGCCAAATACATACCCGGGCAACGCCGGGCAATCAGCTAGTGCCCTATAAACTATATGAAAGGAACACAATTATGCAATGAGTAAAAGTTTATCTTGGATCCACTTTAAATGATGAGTACTGTGGCCATTGATTAGCATCGGTTAGACATCCGTGTGAACCAGACCTAACTGCTCAGAGTTTTGAGTTTTTCCAGCTTACGATAGACACTGTGGTCCATATGCAACCATTTTTTTCTGAGTTATCTCCTGGCAGATACAAGGGTTGGACAAAATAATAGAAACACCTTGAAAATCATCAAAATTGGCTTGATTCACAAAACAGTGCTAACTGTTAGCACGGTGTTAGCATGGGTTTTTGCGTGCTTTACCACGTTTTGCGTGAAAAAAAGATTTTTGCATGAAAAAAAGATTTTTGCATGAAAAATTCACATTAGCACGAATTTTTTGCGCAATAACGCGAATTTATCAAATTTTTTGCACGCAAAAAACGTTATCACGCGAAATTTCACGCGAAGCACTTTTCACAGTGTGCTAACAGTTAGCACCGTTTTGTGAATCAAGCCCTATATATTTTAATATGGTGTAGGTCTACCTTTTGTGTCAATTACAGCTTCAATTCTCAAAGGTATTGATTCATACAAATTATGAATTGTTTCCAAAGGAATTTTAACCCATCTTCAGTTAAAACACCCTCCAGTTGTTTTAGAGACGATGGTGGCGGAAATCGACTTCTTACTTGGATATCTAATAACGATCATAAATGCTCAATAATGTTGAGGTCTGGGGATTGTGGTGGCCAGATGAGATGCTCAACTTCATTAGAATGTTCTTTGTGCCATTCTTTAACAATTCTAGCTGTATGGATTGGGGCATTATCATCTTGAAAGATGGCATTCCCCTCCGGAAACAGTTCTTGAACCAGGATGAACTTGGTCGCCCAAAATTCCTAAATAGTCTCGGCTGTTAATTCTTCCATGAAGGGAATTTATTGGCCCTGCGGATTTCCAAGAAATAGCACCCCAGATCATCACAGGACCCCCGCCTTGTTTTACGGTTGGGAGTAGGCAGTCTGGATAAAAATGCTTCTTTTGGCTGTCTCCAAACGTACACTTGGCCGGAGGTCGTAAACAAGGTAAACGATGATTCGTCAGAGAATATCACATTTTTTCTCTGCTCGAGGGACCAATTCTGGTGGTTTCTACACCACTTTAGAAGTTTTCTAATTGCAGTTCTTACATGGAATCCAGATTTGTGCAACTTTTTTTGTGGAAACTGGGTTCTGTAGGTGTTCATTCAGCTCTGCAGTGATTTTAGGAGCTGTGTTCTTGCGAGCTTTTCTAACAATTCGATTTAGAGTCCAACGGTCTCTCTCAGACAACTTCGACTTTCGGCCACAACTGTGCTTTGCTGAGGACGTTTTTCCTTCTCTTTCAAAGGCAGTCATTACTTTTGAGACAGTACCTCTTGAAATGCCAAGCATTCGGGCAGTTTCTGTTACAGTAGCGCCTGCCATACGAGCACCAACAATTTGGCTGAGAGATCTGCCATTTTTATAAATTATAACCAACTTTGGTTTAAATATCTGTAAAAAATTATTTTAATTAAACATATCAAATAACAAAAAAAATAAACAAAAAAAAATTAACATATGTCATGTTTTGATTGCTTAAAACATGTTCAAAGATTATGATGCCAAAATGTTAGGTGTTTCCATTATTTTGTCCAACCCCTGTCATTTTCATTTTCTCTTTAAAATAACTTTAAGGCCTCTTTCACAGTGAAACGTTACAGTCGCACAACGGGCCCCTAACGCAGCGCATGTAGGTTATAAAGTTGGACGTTATTTTGCACTTCGTTATGTGTCTCTTGGTGCTCCGTTTTTGTCGCATACTGATGGAACGAAAACGGCGCATGTGTTACATTTAAAAAACAAAAACAAACATTACTGAGCATGTGCAACACACATAACGCAGCAAATTTATTGCTAAACGCACAGCATGCAGCACTTTCTAAATATTGCTGCATGCGTTATACATTTTTATAACGTGCGACTTTAACGTCCCACAGTGAAAGAGGCCTTAAGCAGTTAACAATTGAAAAAAATTCCAAAACATCACCATGATTACCAAAAAGTACTATCAAAACTATTTTAAATTTTCTTGCTTGTTGGTGGTTTAAAAGGCATTTTTTTGGCATGGTTTGAAATTATCACCTGGGAGAAAACTCAGTTGAAAAAGTGAATTGCATATGGGCCTGTGTGTCTGACCTTGAGGTGTAGCTGTCAGTGTGAATCTCTTAATATTTTATGACTGAGCCGTGCATATTTCAGCCCTAGTTATTTTATTGATCCACGGGTTATGTG
Source organism: Hyperolius riggenbachi (assembly GCF_040937935.1). Lineage (NCBI taxonomy): Eukaryota > Metazoa > Chordata > Amphibia > Anura > Hyperoliidae > Hyperolius > Hyperolius riggenbachi. The sequence goes on along the minus strand of NC_090651.1, from coordinate 25,648,665 downwards.
AAGCCTGACACCTCGTAAAGCTAAAATAATTGTAAGAAAGCAAACATAATGATTTTGTTTGTGTACTTCTGATTGCAGGTTCAGGGGAGTTTTGCCATTACTCCTATATTCAAGAGCACCTGAAGTGCATTGGGAGCAATGAGTGATTTTCTGCCACATGGAAAACAAAGGCCAACATGGTTGCTTTTTATCGTACAATGCGTGCAGGGCCGCATTACCCACAAGGCAGCCGAGACAATTGCCTAGGGCCCTGGGATGTTCCGGTGAAAAGGGGGCCGGCCACAAACCTCATGAAGTCCCATAGCGGGCCCACTAAACTGTCACCGCCACCCTTGTGTGTCCCGTGTTGCTAAATGCACTGGCCCCCTCCCTCTTTCCCACATCCAAAGCTGCCGCTAAGTTTAGATCCCACCCACCCTGCAGAGTTGTGCGATCAGTTGGGTCACTCACATGTCCATGAGCCAGTGCAGCATCTCACTTCTCCACTGCTTGTCCAGTGTCCATGGTTATGACGTCATGAGAGAGGCGCCGGCGTGATCATGGAGAACGAACAAGAGGCGTTGCTGGCTCGTGGAGTTGTGAGTGGGCCAGCTGATAGCATCGCTTACTACAACTCTGCAAGGCGGGAGGCCGGCGGTTGACGGATCTATACCGAACAGGTGGCCATTGTAGAGAGGGCGCAAACAGGGGCGTAGCTAGAAATCACTGGGCCCTATGGCAACACCAAAGTCACACCCCCAAAGGCATAGCTGCCCTGCCCCTACAAAAAAATAATTTAGGGTAATTTTTCCCCAATAAAACTTTATTAGGACATTACAAGTATATGTCCCCCCAGTGTTATAGCAGTGCCTAGTGTTGGGCGAACAGTGTTCGCCACTGTTCGGGGTTCTGCAGAACATCACCCTGTTCGGGTGATGTTCGAGTTCGGCCGAACACCTGGTGGTGTTCGGCCGAACTGTTCGCGTTCGTCTGAACGGCTCAATTCCTGGCCGAACCTGGCCGAACAGGGCCCCTGTTCGGCCGAACAGGGCCCTGTTCGGCCGAATACGGCCCCCCTATGGGGTCGCAGGCATAAGGGGGGAGCATGCCCCGATCGCGGGGGGGGGGGTCGGAAATTCCCCCCACCCCCTCCGCTAGCGCTCCCCCCTCTGCCCGCTTCCCCATACAAAAGTTTAAGCAAAGTACCTGTAATAGTGGATGGCCTGGCAGTGGCACTGTGGAGTGAGGAGGAGGAGTCCGGAGAGTGACGCGTTGAGGGAGGCCGGGCAGCGAGCGTGAGGTCAGAGAAAGGGCGGAAGTACCACAAGGGTACTACCGCTGAACCGCCCGCTGCCCGGCCTCCCTCAACGCGTCACTCTCCGGACTCCTCCTCCTCACTCCACAGTGCCACTGCCAGGCCATCCACTATTACAGGTACTTTGCTTAAACTTTTGTATGGGGAAGCGGGCAGAGGGGGGAGCGCTAGCGGAGGGGGTGGGGGGAATTTCCGACCCCCCCCACCCCCCCACGATCGGGGCATGCTCCCCCCTTATGCCTGCGACCCCATAGGGCCCCCAAAAGCAGGATGTTCGGGAAGTTCGGGGTTCGGCCCGAACATGCCGAACATCTCGGCCATGTTCGGCGAACTTTCCCGAACCCGAACATCCAGGTGTTCGCCCATCACTAGCAGTGCCCCTGCCATCTGAGCCATGTTAGGGTAGGCGTTTGTCTCAGCAGTATTAGGTGGCCCCATCTCCCCATATAAAACATCCAGAGTTTTAGGATAGCCACATAACCCCCCCCCCCCCCTCCACATATTATGCAGAGTATCAGTCACTCACCTCTCCTGCTCCAGTGAGCATCTCAATGTGCCCACCTGTGTCACTTCCTCAGCCGCCTATGAAGAATGTTCAGAGATGTGCTGAATGGGGAGACATGGAGATGCTGAGATGCTCTCTGATCACAGAAACGTGGTTGAAGGGGAGATGTAGGAGGACTGAGGGCCCTTTAACACTAGCAATCACAAATCACAAACGCCAGTGATTGCGATTGCAATTTTTCATTAATTTTGTTATGCGATTGCGATTTTCATTTGCATTGCAGTATCTCTCTGAAAATCGCTCCAGAAAGCGATTGCGATTTGCGATTTATAAATTAAATCACTATAGCAGAAAATACTTCTCATGATTTCTATGATAAAGTAGCAACCCTAGCGATTTGTGATTTTGCGATTCAGCTGTGTAGTGGAAAAAGGCCCTCAGGGCCTTTTTCCACTACCCTGCGATTTGTGATTTGATTCTGATCGCAAATCGTAAGGTACATTAAACTAATGGAAACTGCAGCAGCAATTTCCATTAGTGCGATCCGATTACGAATGCGATTTGGGTCAAAACGCGATCGTCGTCCTGCCACGTTTTGGATGCAATTGAGCTGTACTACACTGAGTATAGTTGCTCAATTGCAATCGCATGGTGGAAATTGAAACACGATTGCGATCGCGATCGCAATTGTGATCGCATAACATAGTGGAAAAGAGCACTTACAAAGATTGTTGCTGGGGCAGAAGAGGTGAGTGACTGCTATGCCCAGGGCGGGTTCTAGCAACAATTGGGCCCCAGGGCAAAATTAGCTTGAGGGCCCCCCCAACAGACACGGTGACCAAAAAGCGGCACTAGGGGCCCTTTGTTGCAGCCAAATTTCCCCTACTTGGCCCCTCAGCCGGCTGCTGACCCTCCTTCCCAATCACGCACAGAGGGGTAGGAGGGCCCCATTCAAAAGTTTTGCAGGGGGGCCCAGGGATTTCTAGTTACTCCCCTGCTCAAACACGCTGCTACACATGCGCACCCCACAAAGACTGCCAAACATAACGCACAGTTACACACATTTCCCTGCTGCAAGAAGGGTTCTTCTGCTGCGTCCTATTCACAGAGGGACAGGCGGTATAGCACACCATGTTTCCCCCTTACCCTGCACTCAAGCTCCCTAGATTCATTTGGTGCACCAGTTTGTTTTTATGCCGGCGTCGCTCCATAGCAAGCATGTGGCGCAGCAGCCTGGCTTCCGTGTGTCATTGCCATAGCAACAGGGATGGCAGCTAAGGAAGGTGTGCACAGTGTATGCTGTGCTGGGGTCGAGTCTGTATGGGTGAACAGCAGCAGGACCTTGTCTGCAGCATCTAAGGGACATCAGCCCAGCTCTCCTTTGCATAATGGGGGCCCGTGACAGGTCTCCATGTCGCAATCCTGTGCTGTTCCTGCACTGTTCCATTGCCACTCAGCTCCCCCACATAGCAACAGAATGCTTCACTAGCCTGCAGGCTAGCGATGCGTCTGTATAGTAGCGACTTTGCAATGTCACCTGAGGGATCAAGTAACAATCCCTCCTTGGTGACTTTCCTCAGATGTGCTTACCTGCTAGCAGTGGGTGGGGGTGGGTGAGGACGCTGCTGTCCATTCCAGGCTCCAGCTCCCCGGCACTGCAGTGGCTTTGGTGGGGTGGGTGGTGTTCGGCGCAGTGTGCTCCTTTCATCCCTGGTCCGATGTCTGTCCTGTTGTCTGTGGAACGTTTCTCCCTTCTTCAGAGTCCAGCAGGTAAGGTGGGTCTCATAGGCTGGCAGCAGCCAAGAAAATGTATGTCCTGTTGCTGCTCAATGAGACCCCCAGTGGTTCCTCTCTCTCCTTCTCAGTGCCCCTCTTCTGGTGCTCTTACCAGCTAGTATATGTGTATAGGGGCGGAGATACATCCAGTGCCACGTAAGAGGAGGCGGAGCTATGAACATGAGGGGCAAAGCTACAAGCATGGTGGGTGGAGCAACTGGCCGCGCTGTAAGGGGAAGGGAGGAGCCACAGCTAGCCCTGCTCTTCTGTGTTCCGGACCTGGCCGGAACTATAATGTAAGTGTCGGGAATATCAATGTGCAGAGAAAGGGCAGGTGGAAAAATAATCCCATTTCCCCTGCCAGCCTCTCTGCAATAAGGTGGTGGTGGGGGCAGTGGCTTGATTGGAGATCATAGCTGGGGCTTTGAGTCCATGACTTCAGAGTTTAAAAAAAGCACAGGCAGCAGGACAGGCAAGCCCCCTGTTGTTGCTACTGGAGGTAGGCCCCATAGCAGTTGCTATGCCTGCTAAGGTGATTGCTACACCATTGGGAGGAGAGTCAGCCACTGCCAGTGCACTCGAGGAGGGGTGGGGGGAGGTGAAGCGAAGAGTGGTCTAACATCTTGTCACATATTGGATGGGGATGACATCTATATATGCAGGGTGGTGGGGGTATCTGGCTGCACATATTTGCTGGCTGGGTATGGGTGCAGGACATTTGGTTACACATACTTGGCAGTAGTGTAACTTCTGGCCCCCAACAGGAGTATTGTAACCCCCCCCTTCAGGGCTAGTTCTAAACTTCTGTAAAGATGCCCCGAGTATAGGACAAGGTTACCTACCTGGGTCTGCGGTGTCCAGCAGTTCTCCCAGCATCCAGTCCCAGGTCTCCCCTCCTTCAGTGGTGGTGGGTCTTTCTTCTTCGGCAGGAATTGGTGGGCCGGCAAATGGTGGGGGAATGGCGGTGTCACTTCGTGTTTTGCCTGGCACTGCCCCCAGCCATCTGCTGCTTTAATGACGAGCCTCTGGCTGCATCATGGGCGATCCTTCCCTGCCCCACCTTTACAGGGAGTGCTGTTATATTTACCTAGTCCACACGAGCATCTGTGTGCTGTATGCTGCCCCCCTGAGGCTCTAGATGTGATGACATGCATTGGGAGCCAGAGGATCTCAGCATGCAGATGCCCGAAGGAAGAGGACACCCGATGCAATGTGGACTACGTAAATATATCCATATTTATCCTGCGCTTTTCCTCTGCACAAGGTTGAGAGGAGAAGGAGTGGGCCAGTATAGTTCCCCCTCTTCATGGTCACAGGCGCAGTGGGGGCTATTGTTATGTCACTGTTTACAAACTCACAGTCAGTGCATGTTTTAATCAGTGGGGAGAGAGGAGGCATCCCCAAAAAATGAGTGTGTGGATGTGGTAAAAAGAGTATAAAAATAGAGGCTTAGCTCTATAAAGAAGGGGTAACCCAAATTAATAACACATTTTTATTAGGAACAAGACACTTAATTGATAACGTGTTTCGAGGATCGCAGTCTGCTTCCTCAGATCAGTACTAAAAGTGTCTTAAAACCAGCATTTTTCAAGCAGGATGTGCCTCTGAGTCTGAGGAAGCGGACTGCAATCCACAAAACACATTATCAATCAAGTTTCTGGTTCCTTATAACAATTTGTTACTAAGTGTCATTTTTTAGGGCGTCTCCTCCCTCCCAGTGACTTCCCATACCAGCCCCCTGAGCCTGGGGTGTTGGTGGTGTTTTGTGGGTTCCTTTCAACCCTCATACCCTACTTTTTTTTGGAGTGTGACCCGTGTCATCGAAGAGCCAAGAACCTGAGTGAGGACGGTCGCCAGTCTTGCAACTCACCTTGAGTATTTTTTTTTCTCCTCTTGAAGGTCCTTGGACTCCATTGGTCACCACACCTCCTTCAGTTTGTCTTATAGATTGTAAGTTTCCAAGGGCAGCTTTCTTCTCTTTACTTCCTCTTGTGTTCATTGAGCATGTTCCCCGAAACAACGTATTCGTATTTCCACTACAAGTGTTATGGATTATTATGCACAAGAAATGTGAAGTCAGCTTTGCTCAGCTCAGTCTGTGTCACATATGAAGTGTAGATGTGACAGCTGTCCATTCTATAGCCCATTCTTCAGAGAACAGCCACTTACACATCCCTTACACAAAGCAGTGATCAGGGGTGTGAAGTACTCTCTGAAGCTTCCAACAGGCACTAGCTGGTGTGTGTAGCCACACTCTCTGACCCTTCCAACAGGCACAAGCTGGCGTGTGTATCCACCACAATACCAAACCAATAATGCCAAAATATAATGCTGTCACCTATGCCAAGACTCGAAATAGCATAATTATGACTTAAGAATCTTCGAGGCTGCATCGATCATGTAGAAAATACTTCTCGTACAGCAACCTAACTTCCAGGTAGGGGAGACGAAAAGAAGATAGGTTGTGCCAGGTTGGGTGGAGATTGGATGGTTAAAGCAAACCTATATTTAAAATAAACCGATGAGATAAACAATTGTGTCTATAGTTTATGTACATGTTTTACGGCAAAAGCAAGAAGTCTGCCAAAGTGGGAACTAGCCGGGCATTTCTCAAAATGGCCAATTTAGTTGTAACATCGACAGCCAAAGTCCAACATTGGCCAGACAAAGTGCAAAATAGCTTTCCTGCCATTTCTCACTATTTGCCTGGTGTTATGTCACTTGGACATGAGAAAATCAAGTGGCAAGGTTAGTGTTAGGCAGAGGAAAGGGGAGGTTAGTGTTAGGCACTTGAAAGGGGAGGTTAGTATTAGGCACAGGAGAGGATAGGTTAGTGTTAGGCCTAGGAGAGGGCAGGTTAGTGTTAGGCAGAAGAAAGCGGAGGTTAATGTTAGGCAGAGGAGAGGGGAGGCTAGTGTTAGGCAGAGGAGAGGTTACTGTTAGGCAGAGAAGAGGTTAGTGTTAGGCAGAAGAGAGGTGAGGTTAGTGTTAGGCAGAGCAGAGAAGAGGTTAGTGTTAGGCATAGGAGAGGGAATGTTAGTGTTCGGCACAGGAGAGGATAGGTTAGTGTTAGGCAGAGGGGAGGGGAGATTAGTGTTAGGCACTAGAAAGGTGAAGGTTAGTATTAGGCAGAAAAGAGGGGAGATAAATGTTAGGCAATGGTTAGTGTTAAGTACTAGATAGGTGAAGTTTAGTGTTAGGTAAAGGATTAGGGAAGGTTAGTTTTAGGCAGAGGAGAGGGGAGGTCAGTGTTGCAAAATAAAAAGCTTTGTTTTTTAATCTGTTGCAGAAATCTGTCCACATTTTCTATTTTTTTTCTATGTAAATTGATTGGAAGTGGAGGATTTTTCTGATCAATTGTATGAAAATTGAACGGTGTAGGGTAGGAAAAAGCTATTTTTTTTTTTCAATCAAAAATTGAATGTAATAATTGAATTGGAAATAAATTTAAAAAAAATGTATGGTGTTTGTCTACCTTTAGAGTGACAAATGTTTTGCAAAACACAAACTTACCATCTAAAGAGGATAGGATAGGATTATACAGTTAAAGCCCCATAAGCAATTCAAGTTTTTCCAAGTTTTCTCCTAGGTGATATTTTCAAAATGCTCTTTCAACCACCAGCAAGTAAAGAAATACTCAAAATAATTTTGATAGTGCTTTTTCGCCAACTTTTGGGTACTTTTTCCAAATTGTAAAATGCTATAAAGCTATTTTAAAGAGAATATGAAAATTATCTCCTAGGAGAAAACTCAGGAGAACAAGTGAATTGCATAAGGGCCAAAGTTTCTGGTCATCAAACTTGAAGACACATCTTGGCCCATATGCAATTCTCTTTTTCACCTGAGTTTTCCCCTAAGAGATAATTTTTCTTATTCAATTTAAAATAACTTCCCAACATTTTTTAACTAAAGAAGTACCAAAAAGTAGGTGAAAAAGGAAAATCAAGATTATTAAGTTTAAAATGTTCACCTAGGAGAAAACTCAGGAGAAAAAGTGAATCAATTTTCCACCTGAGTTTCCTCCCAGGTGATATTTCTACACTTGTCAATAAAATGCCTTTTAAGCTACCAGAAAGCAAGAAAATCCTTAAAATAATTTTGAAAGTACTTTTTCATCGACTTTTTGGTACTTTTCTAGTTGAAAAGTACTGTAAAATTATTTTACATTGAAAATAGAAAAATTAGCTCCTAGGAGAAAACTTCAGCGAAAAAGTGAATTGCATATGGCCCCTAAGCCCGAGGAGTTTTCTCCGAGGTGATATTTTTAAAATTGTCAATAAAATGCCCTTTAAGCCCCCAGAAGGTAAGAAAATGCTAAAAATAATTTTGATAGTACTTTTTCACCAACTTTTTGGTGCTTTTTTAGTTGTCAAATACTGGAAAGTTATTTAAAATCAAAGATGAAAAATTATCTCCTAGGAGAAAACTCAGGTGAAAAAAGAATTGCATATGGGCCCATGTTCTAAGTTTTCAACTTGGTGATAATTTTTAATTTTCTCTTCAAAACGTAGTACAAAAAGTACTATCAAAAGTTATTTTGTGTATTTTCTTGCTTGCTGGGGGTTTAAAAGGCATTTTATTGACAAGGTGTGAAAATATTAACTTTGAGAAAACTAAGGATAAAAAGTGAATTGCATATGAGCCCTAGTGGCCAATTGTATAGAACAACAATTTCTGGCTGACACCATCAATGATAAAGATAATAAAAAGTAAACTACTCTAGTGCTAATTGTATATGTAAAAAATAAATAAATAAATAAAAAACACATTGGCCCATATGCATTTCCTTTTTTTTCCTGAGTTTTCTCCTAGGAGATAATTTTTCATTTTCTATTTAAAATAATTTTTCAGCACTCTGCAATTGAAAAAGTATCAAAAGTAAGTGGAAAAGTACTGTCTGAGTATTGTATTGCTTGGGGATGGCTTAAAAGTAATTTTATTTACAAGTTGTGAAAATATTACCTATGGGAAAACTCAGGTGAAAAATGTAATTGCATATGGACCAATTGTCAATATTGTTATTATGAAATAAAAGAGAAAGAAGAAGACTTAACGCCTGAAAGAACTAAGAGACATTGTAAGAGTCGGCATATAGAGCGGTCTCTGGACTTGTGTCGGTGAAGATGGGCATTGGGCAGCTATGTTTTGACGTTCCCCATTGAAGAAGAATGAGTAACCATTTAAAGAAAACAACTGCAGGGCCCAATAGCTCCCAATGAGACCACCATTTGATCTCAGCTTGAGAACTGTTTTAGTCACTGTGTCTTTAAGTAGCGGGACTGCATGTTTACCAGGGATTTTTTTATTCTCACCCACCACTTTTTGTTGTCTGTTTGAGATTCACAAAAGCCTTTTTCTCTCAGCTGTTTCTGTGTGGTCTCAAAGGGTACATGAGAAGTAGGCTTTTCTTCTTCTAGGGCTGGTTGATTTTTAGCTAGCAGCATTAATCCAGTGGCTGTGAAGTTCAATTAGTAGTTACGTTTCGGGACCCCACACGTTTGTGTCGGCTTTGTCACGATGAAGACATCCTCGTCAGTCCCATTCCTATAGAGAGAGCTCCAGTGTTTGGGCATTAGGTCAGCGTACGCTGTGTCCTTCTATGGCTCTTGGGAAAGCCCGACAGATAAAATCATATTGCTCCCTCTCCGCTACTTTGCCCAGGAACATATGCTTTGCGCATAAGCTCATAAGCCATCATTTGGAAGCGTTTAAGTGCATATGGACTGTGTTTAGGTTCTGCCTTTAAGTGTGTTGTTATATATTCCGAGTTATTATAGCAATTGACTTGGAAGCTTTCCCTTCTTCCTCATCTAGGCTCAAATCCTGATGTCTCTCTCATGTCGACAAAAGTCCACATTTTTTTTAAATTAATTTGATTGAGCTGTGAAAATAGATTTAACTTTTTAGCTTACAGTTACAGATATATATGTTTTACAATTGCTTAAAGGAAATATAACATTTTACGGTGGCGTAGCGAATAACACTCTCGCCTTGCATCGCTGGGTCGCCAGTGAGGGTGCTATCTGCAAGGAGTATGTATGTTCTCCCTGTGTCTGTGTGGGTTTCCTCCGGGCACTCTGTTTTCCTCCCATATCCACAAAATATAGAGACAACTGGCTTCCCCTAAATCTAGAATACAATGGACATTTGACTATGATAGAGATTGTGAGCCACTCTGAGGGACAGTTAGTGACATGACTAAGTACTGTGTAAAGCACTGCAGAAGAGCACATAGTCATACTACGGATAATAGTAATAATACAATTTTTAATTTCTAATTCCTTTTTTTCCTGGATGTTACACTGATTCCTTTAATGAGTGGTTGAGTAGAGAGTTTAAAAAAACAAACAAACAAATCCAGCTCATCTCACATGAAGCCAGCAGATATAAGTGACACTTGAGTGTCCTCAGAGGAGCTCACAATCTAATCCTACCATAGTCATAGTCTGATGTCTTGCAATATTTTTATTAATATGTATATTATGAAGCACTGACATCTTCTGCAGCGCTTTACAGAGTGCATAATCATGTCACTGACTGTCCTCAGAGGAGCCCACAATCTAATCCTACCATAGCCATAGTCTAATGTACTACCATATTATTATTATGTATTTATATAGCACTGACATCTTCTGCAGCACTTTACAGAGTACATAGTCATGTCACTGACTGTCCTCAGAGGAGATCACAATCTAATCCTACCAGTCGTATTTCCATTGTAGTCTAGGGCCAATTTATAGTGAAGTCAATTAACTTATCTGTATGTTTTGGGGAGGTGGGTGGAAACCGGAGTGCCAGGAGGAAACCCAAACAGAGATGGGGAGAACATACAAACTTCATACAGATAGTGCCTTGGCGGGGGCTCAAACCGGGGACACAGCGCTGCAAGGCGTGAGTGCTAACCACTACGCCACTGTTCTACCCACTTATGCCTCTGCAAATTAAAAATGTGCCATGATTTAAGTCATCCCTGGAACTAAGGGGTTAAAGTGAACCTCCAGACTAAAAATCTACTCAGCAGCACTGGAAAGGCCTGGTGTTTCTTTAACTGTTTCACGGCATCAGAACTTTTTTTCTCTTATACAAGCCTCGTTTTTAGCTGCACAGAAAAAAACTGCCCGGGCATTTTTCCCCTAATGCTGTGCAAAGCATGATGGGATTTCTGATGATGTTGTTCTCGTTCTGCTGTTTTGGTGCAATTATTATTTTTTTTTACATTTTGAATTTGACATTTGAAGCCTAGCGTGTGCAGCTGGGAGGGGCGATCAGGACACAGGACAGTTGGAACTGTGTCTCCTGCTCCCTGTCACCTCCTTTCAACCAAAAAGATGGCTGCCCCCATGACAAAGATGGCAGCCCCCATGAATCACAAACATTTGTGTAATGATCGCTGCTGCAGCAGGTGTTGCTGGAAGTAGTAGTGCTGCAGCTCAGGCAGTTCTGATGTCTTTCCATGCAAGCTGCATAGCTTTGTCTGTCTTTCCCTGCTGTCAGCTTGTGACTGATTATCATTCACCTGTGTGGGAATCTGCATGTCTGCTCCCATTGGATGACCTCAGTATAAAGATCTGCTTCCTGCAGGGTTTCCTTGGGTTTTCATAGCTTCAGTTTAAGCTAGTCTTGCTGTCGCTTCAGCCCCCGATCGTGTTTCTTGTTCTAAAGATACTTTGCTGGTCTTTGCATCATATATTGGTTCATTGCCAATATATATGCATACCAGCACGTTTATTATTTTCCTTGTATTCGTGTTACGTTGATACATCAGTGTCGCTGATGTATACGTACACGAACTGTTTATATCCTGTGTGCAGTTAGTCAGCCTTCCAGCACGTTTTGGTAGGTTGCGCGTACCGTGACCACCCGTGCTGAGGTAGTTACCCTGCTCCTGGTTCTGTTTGTGGATTGCGTTCATCTCTGCGAAGAGATAACGAATCCTTCTGAATCCTGTTCTGTTACCGTTTGTGGATTGCGTTCATCTCTGCAAAGAGATAACGAATCCTTCTGAATCCTGTTCTGTTACCAATTGTGGATTGCGTTCATCTCTGCGAAGAGATAGCGAATCCTTCTGAGTCCTGTTCCCTGTATTACTCCAGTCCTAGTCAGCATTCCTGCTTATGTCATATATCGGTTCATTGCCGATATATATACATATGTTAGTCAGACGTTTCAAATAGTTTCATTGATAGCTGTAATTGTAATACGCTAGGAAAACATACTTATTGTATATTTGTCTGTGTTACGTTCATCTATCTTGATCCTGCTATTTCCTGACTATCCTGTACTGTCTTTGTGAGGCACGCCATCGCCGCAACGCATTGGCTGCCCCATTCCAGTCTGTGTTATTGTGGACGCTTGCTGTCACTAAGTAGTGGCTAGTTAAGCAAGCGTTCATTCTGTTTACCTGTCCTGATCTCCTCAGTTCTGGTTTATGCGCTCAGCGCTACTTTGCACTGAGACGTTATTACGAAAGTATTGTTTGTGGCTGTCGGATCTGCACCGGCTCTGTGCGCCACAATCTCCTATTGGAGTCAGTCCTCCCCTCCACTATACTAGGGATAGCCTGTTTCTTTGTGCTAGTGTGTGAACCTCCTCCACGTCAGCTCATGCGTTGCATGCTGACTGTGGAGAATACACCACCAAGCCTTACAATTTGCCTGTTCTTTTAAAACGGGGTGGGTAAGAGATTATATTACCTATCTATTCTAATTAACATAACTAATGTAACTTGATGACAGTATGTTTGTTTAGGCTGAAGTTCCCCTTTAAACTCCGATCAAGAAATAATAGTTGGATTGCCATCGTAGAAACATTTTTCTCTGTTTCTATATGAAATTTCCTAAGAATCTTCAAAAGGACATGCTTCAAAAGTTTCACCTGGGTGACATTTTGGGATCTCTATCTTTCTCAAGCTACTCAGGGGGAGTAGTGTTAGATCAGATGTATATGTCCATTTGCAATTTGCTTAACTACTAGCCGACCACTCACGTCGATGGGCAGCAGTCCTAGGACCACCTAACGGCGATCAGCGTAAGGTCCTTGGGGCGTAGTTTGTGGGTGATCGCACGCGCCGATCCGAGCACATCCCCACTCTGATGGCTCCGCTCCACCTTTAGTCTCCTCCCAGCGGTGATCACCGCTAGGAGACTGTTAGACGGCGAAACTGCCGTCTATTTACTAGGTACAGCACTGCAATCTAAGGCAGCGCTGTACTGGGAACAGCTATGTGACACGGCTGTCCCCTCCAGAGGCTCAGGGGTGATCGGCTGTCATAGGCTGAAGCCTGTGATAGCTGATCACAGGGATTGGCTGGCGGGGGGGGGGGGGGGGGGTAGGGCGGGCTGGGTAGAATTTTTTTTTTTAAAAGGACACATTTATTTAAAAAATAATAAGATAAATATTTATAAAAAAAAAAAACACTGGGGGAGCGATCAGACCCCACCAGCAGAAAGCTCTGTTGTGCGGCCCTGCAGCAAGGCCTTAAAGCTGCAGTGGCCCAATTTGATGAAAATGGCCTGGTCTTTAGGGGGTTTAACACTCAAGAGGTTAACTTTCGCTTATTTACTATCTCTGTGCCTAGGCATTATAGAGCCTGGCTGCCAGGTCTGTCCACTGTCACAGTGCAACAGCAAAGGATTTTGCCAATAACAGCTGTAGTTATTAATTGGACACTATGGGCCCGATACGATTCACTTTTTCTCCTTAGTTTTCTCCTAGGAGCTAATTTTCTGTTTAAAATAACTTTTCAGCCCTCTGCAAGTGAAATTGTACCAAAAAGTAGGTGAAAGCAGTCAAAATTATTCTGAGTACTTTTTTGGTTGCTGGTGGCTTAAAGCGCATTTTATTAATTAGATGTGAAAATATCACTTAGGAAAAAAACCTGGAGAAAAGTGCATAGGATCGGGCCCTGTGTGTTAGTTTCAGAAAATGATTAAGATAAAATGGGCCCCTGAGCAAGATAGCAGTTTTTTTACCCCACCTCTGATTATCACCTGGCTTTTTTTTTTTTTTAGCAGGATTTAGTGGAGGAGGCCCCTAGACTTTCCCCAGGCCCTAGGCAACTGCCTAGCTTTGCCTTGTGGTTAATCCAACTCTGGATAGTTGCACTTAAACAACAGTGACTTTTAACAGACTTGCCATGAAACCCAATTTGTTAGGTTTAAGTTTTTCCTCTACATAGTTAAGGTGCGTGTTAATGGTACAATCTCCCAAACAATCAATCATATGATTGATCAGATTGAGTACCCTCCATAGTGCAGATCAGTGACAAATGATAGTTCTATCAATCATTCCATCGATCCAAATCTTGGAATAACTCTTTTAGTCTGATCGGATTGCTTATCATTTCCCCTCCGTTGTTGGGCCTGAATGATCATCTCCAATCAGTCTCAATGACTGGACGGTAGATTGTTCAGGAAATTGGATCATTAATGGGCACATTTAAAAACACCAGATGATGACATGGATTGTTTCCCTTTGACTTGGGTTGCTGCTTATGCATGTTTTATGCCCTTGCCCTCAAAGTCCTGTAGACCATATTTAACCATTGGACTTTGTGGGGAGGTGGGGTGTTATCCCAGTGCTAAGTTTCAGGCCAATTAATGTTGTACTCTTTATTTTAAAATCTATCAGGGGTGGGTGGGGCATTTTAAACTGCCTTTTATATCTGCCCAAAACTCACAAAAAATACCTGCCCAAAAATTCTGAACCAAGTATAGACACTGTGGGCTCGAAAATATGGCATGGGTGACAGCAAAAAGCATTTGTTCTTGTGCATTATTTTTGTTTGATGTCACCTGGAGACCAGTCTAGAAACTGTCATTTAGAACAGTAAAAGAACCACGGAAATATATATATGTATGTTTTTGCATTTTTATTTTTAAAGTTTCACTGGTCTTTTGGTATTTTAAATTTTTTTCTTTTTATGTTTTACTGTACCGAGCCACGGTTTTTATTTTAGCTATTGGCTCAAGTTCTGCTTTCAGGCTCAGTCTACGTCTTGAAGAAAAACACGGCACTTGAGAAAGATAAGTTTGCCCCGTAAAAGCTTTCAGGGGTAAGGCATCGGGCGCACACCGCTATTAAATGGAAATTCTCTACTTCAAGCTCTTTAAATTCAGCGGTTTTCTTGACTGAGACACCCGAGCGAATCTCCTGAAAATCCTTGAAGTGCTTGCCAATGTTTTATTTATGAGATCTTGGGAGAGAACAAAACGTCGCTTCTCACTTCCTTCCCAGATGAAAATAATTTTACCGTCCTATTAGACATTAAGCTGCAACTCCTTTATTTTTTTCCCTTACCATTGTATCCCATCTGCGCATTTGTACAAATGTTCTTATTTCTATAGAAATGGTCTTGAAAACCCCCCAAAAACCCCATATTGTTTGTTGGACATTTGTTAAGGTCCCCCGCCCCCCTCAATATGGGAGAGAGAGAAGGAGAGAGACAGAAATACAGGTTGGAAGGGAGGGTTCCTCAGAGAAGAGCGTTATTCACTCCACTGAACCCTCTCTGCTTTTTCTTTTCAAGACGCTCTGTGTTGGGCAAACTCAAAAGAAAAACAATAATTAAGTATAATTGCTTGTGTCCAAACATAGGCATCAAAGCCTCTGCTTCCCATTGAGTCTCAGCCCTGGTGTGTGATCCAGCAAGGTGACCCTTATTTTTCTCATTGAGTGGGAGCACACAGAGAATGGCAGATGGAGGCACCTCTGCACCTTCCACAGGCCCAGCCTTGTCAGTGAATGGATAGAGACACAGAAGCCGGGATAAAGGACCCACAATGTATGGGTCGCAAGAGGTTGCATAATTACAAGGGTGCACGTAGCAGAGAAAAACGGCCGGGGCACTCACCACCACCAGAGCTATTGAAGGCAGCACGTTTACAAAGCTGCCGTTTTGGGGCCCAAACATTTACTCTGGTAAAGGTTGTTTTCTTCCCCTGATTAACCCATCTATGGTGAGGAACGGCGCTTTCAGCTTCCACCTAATGCTCAAAGCTGATGTGAATGCAGATGCACGTGCAGAGAATTTGTATTAAACGATATTATTTGGGTGGCAAAGTACACGGGGACGCATCTATCAAAGCAGCATTTAGAAATGTGTGGTACGACGACCACCAATGAGGCCTTTCCAAGCTGCAGACAGGAGAAGAACACTGGAGAACATATGGGTTTTGCAGCCATGTCCTGTATTCATTAGACAATACTTGACGTGAAGAGATAAAACACGACAAAAACATTGAAGACAATAATTCCAGGTTTTCTAGTCTCTCTTCTGTTGGTGGATGCACACAACACACATAACAGAGCCTATTGTTAACTAGTCTATCGTCAACCCTTGCTATGGTCCAAAATGACATAGGGGAGTTTTCTCTTTGCTTCTTCTGACTAGGTAGTTGTTATAACTTATCAGACCTAGGCAGTTTTTACTGGACTATTTATCTCCTACAGTTGTCTCCAGCCCTATTACCTTAATAGTGGGGATGGTCTGAAATGCTAATTTCCGATTCCACAGAAATTCCGATTTCCGACAATGCCGATTACTGATTCTGTGAATTTACGATTTCTGTTTTCCGATTTCCGAGTAGACTTTTTTGGGGTCATTTTTTGCATTCTCTGATTGGCCAAATACTTCCAAAAATTGACTCTGCGTTCTCTTTTTTGTTCAATGCTTCTGAGTTCTATGATTGGGCTAAAATTACCGATTTGCGGCAGTGTGGTATTTCCGCAGAAATCTGATTTCCGAGTTTCAACCAGAAATGCCGATTTCCGAACAGAAATGAGTGAGCATCCCTACTTAGTAGATCATATCCATGGGAACCATAAAGCAGTGCTCTTCAGACAGACCACACTTAGGCTTTGCAGTTGATCAGAGAAAAATGGACAGTTCCCTTCCTCGGATACAAGGGACTATACTTCAGATCAAGTGTTTTTGTGGCTACACTTCTTAAGGGTGTGGCAACAGTTGTTTTATGACCATTGTGAGAATGGCCCCAAGGCCATGGAGGGCACCAAGGGGAGGCAGGAAAATGCAAGCAACAGATCGTTTTCCAATCAGATTTGATCTGCCATATATTGGCCTCGATTCATCATTGTCTTTGAGATAACTTTTTCCAGTTCGTTAAATTACCGAATTCAAAGTTGATCGATTTCTAGTTGTAATCATCAAGGCTTTTCCGCATTCGGTAATGTATCACTTACCAATGCGGTAACCATTCGGTAACGTGTCGATATTTCCATTTTACAGCGGTAATTTAACACAAGGCCATAAGATTCCCGTAGAATTGTGGGTAAAAAAGCAGTCATTTAAACACCACGTAGCAACATTCTGAATAGGGCTTAACACCTGGACCAGGATTCTGGGAGTGGCTTGGGACAATCCCACAATTTTGCCAGCTACGGCTTGATAGGAGCCTTTTCTGAAAAAATTTAGTGCAGCTAGCAATTTAGTTAACCCTGGCACTGCCTGTGTTCTCTTACAAGATGATTCAAGAGAAATGCCGATGTCCTGGTATAGCAAATAAATTCATTCTCTTGATATGGTTCTAGACCTTATTCTTGTCCTTCTGCGCCTTTGAATCACTCTCAGCTGATACATAACCACTTCCAATGGCTTCATCTTCTCTGTCAGCAATGATCTGACAGGAATAAAGACAGAGCAGTGAAGGAGATAACTAATCCTAAATTCAACGCTAAACCACGCCCACTTTTATTTTCATGAATTGCACTTTCCTCCGTTTTATCGCATCATTACCGAATATACCGAATGATTACCGAATGCTCGCTAACAGTTGTAGATAATTTTGATTAATCCTGAAATCGACTTATCGAGTTCGGTATTTTACCGAGCTGTCGGTAATTGATTCGATAAGTCTTGATGAATCGAGGCCATTATCTGATGTATGGCCACCTTTATAGACAACTGCTAGTCTCATTTAGAAAGGGATGAATGTTAAAAGTATACTGCACTGGGGACAGGGAGGGTAGGGCATTTTACATGGGGGGGGGGAATTGGAAATCAGAAATCGTCGTGATCGGTATTTGGCGTGGGTGGAAAACGAAATTTCTGCAAAATCAGAAATCACCATTTCAGACCATACCTTGTCAACGGTACCTCCTGGACCCAGATCCCCCAGAGACTGCATGGTCTACTTTTCCACTGGTCACGCTTCTGACTTTTGCCACAATAGATGACTTACTGTACTGTGACTTCCCTGCTTGCAATTCTAGATGTAACCCTAAGGATCTCCCAAAAGTAGTCAGCGAAATATTGAGATTTTTATTTTCATATCGTCACTTCTCTCCCTTTCTTCCAAAAAAACCCTATCTATTCCACTTTTGCTGGATCAGTTCATTCCTTCCTCTGTTCTTCAGCTGAAGGGAAACTCAGTAAAATCAACTCCTTTGTGAAATAGGTTTTATAGCCTATTTTTAATAAATTGACTCCGGTTTCCTAAAGACCGCAAGGCTTTTCCCAAAATCAATGAAAAGAGTGTCTGGTAGTGTAACTGTTATCATCTCAAGATACTACTTTGATTTTGGGATACATAAGTTGTGTGCCTGAATGATCTATTGTGAAAAGCAACACCATCAAAAACTGTCGCTGTATTTTTTTTTTTTACATACCTACTGTAGGCCTTTATTCTTCTCGAAGGTTGGTTTATTATGCGAATCACTGGTATGTGTTTAACACCAAACGAAAGAGAAAAACCTTGGAGATTGTCTTCTGAAAAACTAGGAATTTGTCCGAGCGAATAGCACAGTTTGGTAAAATAGTTGAATGTCAGCAATGTAGTCCTGTCTATAACATTCAATAGTAAATCTAGCGGCTCGTTCAATAATTCCTGGAGTCTGTGGAATGTAGGGAAGAACTTTACTCTATGAAGGAGGGTAATATCTAACAGTACAAATATTCCTTAGGGCTTAAACTATTTAATTTATTTATTAACTTCACATTATATGGTGCTGACACTATTTCTGCAGTGCTTTATGGAGAACGTCAGACATTTCGTATCAGTAACCGCTCTTCAATGAAAAAGTGTAAAACTCGTTAAGAGTAACTTTACTGAATATAACTTAATCTTAGTAACCAGGCGATTTTTTACAATTCAGCACTTCACAACATTAACAGTTTATTGCTCGCTCCTACAACTTAGCACCCAAATGAATTTTTGTATGTATTTATACGTATTTAAAATTTTACAATTTTTCCCGATAGTGGTCCTTTAACTTACCATGATTTATATTCTCAAATTTATCAGTGATGCTGGCATCTTTACTGCTGGGAGGGTGAATCATTGTGGGATGTTTTTCTGTTTTCCTCTGTGAAGTGAGCAGTAACATCAGATGATCTTCCAGAGTGCTCCGGGGCAGAAGGCTGCAAGACATTAAAGTGAACCAGAGACGAAGCACCCTCATGTATTTTACCATATATATATATATCAGTGGGAACATTAGAGAAAACACCTACCCTGCTCTCTGCTTCATCCTGTGTAAAACTCGTTAAGAGTAACTTTACTGAATATAACTTAATCTTAGTAACCAGGCGATTTTTTACAATTCAGCACTTCACAACATTAACAGTTTATTGCTCGCTCCTACAACTTAGCACCCAAATGAATTTTACTGCCTTTTCTTTACACAAATAGTGCTTTTTTTGGTGGTATTTGATTGCTGCTGTGATCTTTTTTTATCATCAATAAAAGATTGTCCTTTTTATTAAAAAAGATCTGTGTGACTTCCCCCCAAATTATCAGTAAACTGCGATACATACACTAAAGTACACACAGGGCGTACCTAGAAATCCCTGACCCCCCTGCAAAAAATTCACCCCCCGGGCCCGCTCAGGGCCTTTTTGGGGGGCTGGAGGGGTCGCAACATGATAGGAAAGCATGGCCATACATTGGCGGGGAGAGGGGACATCCCCCCCTCCCTCACCTCGGGCTCTCCGCTCAGCACTCCCCCTCCTGCAATTATTAGTGGCAGTAGCGGCGGCAGGCAGAACACATACCACCATCCACAGTGGAGGTCTCCAATCTCTAAGTGTTTCATGCAACTTCCTGTTTAAACATTTCTTTACATATACTTCTTATTTGTATGTATTTATACGTATTTAAAATTTTACAATTTTTCCCGATAGTGGTCCTTTAACTTACCATGATTTATATTCTCAAATTTATCAGTGATGCTGGCATCTTTACTGCTGGGAGGGTGAATCATTGTGGGATGTTTTTCTGTTTTCCTCTGTGAAGTGAGCAGTAACATCAGATGATCTTCCAGAGTGCTCCGGGGCAGAAGGCTGCAAGACATTAAAGTGAACCAGAGACGAAGCACCCTCATGTATTTTACCATATATATATATATCAGTGGGAACATTAGAGAAAACACCTACCCTGCTCTCTGCTTCATCCTTCACTGCTCAGCCTGCTTGTTATCAACCCTGATAAAATCCCCGACTGAGCATTCAGTCTGGCTTTGCTCAGGAATCATTATGGCTGAGTCATTATAGCAGAGCCAGAAGGGGGCAGGCTTGGGCTTGAAAAGACATCAGAGAAGACAGACTCAGCTATAATGATTCCTGAGCAAAGCCAGACTGAATGCTCAGTCGGGGATTTTATCAGCGCTGGTAACAAGCAGGCTGATCAGTGAAGAATGAAGCAGAGAGCAGGGAGGGTGTATTCTCTAATGTTCCCACTGATATAAATGGTAAAATACCACTGCGACCCCTGCCATCACAGGGGGGCCCAGAGGGTTTGGGGGCCCCTCCTCCTCTCTCTCTCTCCTCAACCGCAAGTGCAGCCAATTAGCAAAAAAGCCTCCCTGCTCACTTACAAAAAAGGTCCCTGCCCCCTCCTCCCGCCATGCAGAGTAGTGAGTAGCCGGAGCGGGATACTGCATCATAGCAGAACACTCCCTGCTGCCATTCGCTGGCTCCCGATCACGTGACCCTCATGGGCTTCGGGGACCAAGGGGGCCCCATGCTGTCATTTTTTTGCAGGGGGCCCTATTAAGTCTAGCTATGCCTCTGAAAGCACCGCAAGCTAGATTGGTTTGGGCGCGGGGTTTACCAGGGGGCAGGAAATAGCCGTTAGTAAAATATCGGTAAATTCACTGATATTTTATTACTTCATTTCTATAGTGAAATATTGGTAATATTTGATAACATTTCACCATGACCTAACCTCTCCCTACAATCACACAGAACTCCCTGGTGGTGCCTAACCTTAACACTCCCTGTGGGAGCCTAACATTAACCCCCCCTCCTGGTGCCGAACCTTAACGGCCCCGGTGGGCTTCTAACCTCAACCCCCCGTGGTGGGAGCCTGACCTTAACCCCCCTTCCTGTGGCCTCCTAACCTCCTCCCCCCCCCCCCAAACTTTGCAAATTTGTTTGCATTACTTTTAGCTGTTCCAATAAACCTCCCTAGCCTACTTCACTATACGGTCAGTTTTGGGGGGAGGACAGAAATTACATAACAGCTCTCTACTACTAGTGGGAGTAAACTTGAGCACTCAGAAGAAACTCAAAAACAAAGGGAGAAATGCAAACTTCACACCGATAACACATATTTGTTTTCCCCTAAGTGACATTTTCACACCTTTACAATAAAATGCACCAACAAGAAAGAAAATACTCAGAATAATTTCAACACTACTTTTCCACCAACCTTTTGGTGCTTTTTTCAATTGCAGAATTCTGAAAAGTTATTTTAAACAGATGATAAATTATCTCCAAGGAGAAAACTTCAGAGAAAAAGTGGCTTGAGTAAGGGCCCTGGATACACGGAAATGTAAAAAAAAAAGACCCACGGTAATTTGGGCACTATCGGCAAAGTCACCAATATTCTACTATTGGACAGTGGCTAATTCTGGTAGTAGACTAATGGTAATTTTTACAGATATTTTGCAAACACTTAGCCTAACCCTCTTCTCACACCAGCCCTCCCCTAACCGATGCCCCCAAATCAATATCGACTAATAGGCTCGACTGAGTGCTGTAATAATCAGTGGTACTCTGCTGGTCAGAGTGAGCTCAACAGACTATTATTATTATTTTTAGTATTTATATAGCGCCGACATATTATGCAGCGCTGTACAGTGTGTATATATATATATATATATATATATATATATCTTGTCACTAACTGTCCCTCAAAGGAGCTCACAATCGAATCCCTACCATTGCCATATGTCTATTTAATGTAGTGTAAGCACTGTAGTCTAGGGCCAATTTTTAGGGGGAGCCAATTAACTTATCCATATGTTTTTGGAATGTGGGAGGAGACCGGAGTGCCCGGAGGAAACCCACACAGACACAGAGAGAACATACCAACTCTGCAGATAGTGCCCTGGCTGGGATTCAAACCAGGGACCCAGCGCTGCAAGGCGAGAGAGCTAACCACTACGCCACCGTGCTGCCCAGACTAGTTAGCAATACAGCAGATATAAGTACAGTAAAATGTCAGTATTTTAATAAAGGTGTGATCACACGTGTTTGGGTGCACAGTAGCTCAGGAGTACTCCTAAGCGATAGCCCCTGGCTGTGGGGACTATCACTCCTAAGTGATAGCCCTTGGCTGTGGGGTCTATCATTTATATCAAGGGTGGTCGTACAGGCAAGGTCGTTAACAGATTGGTCAGGAGTCGGTACAAAATCAGCAATCAGAGTTGTAGTCAGAGTATAGCCAAGGTCGGCAACAGTCAGATATGCAGAGGTACAGAATCAGAGGGCTAGTGCAGAGTGGAGGTCGGGCCGAGGTCGGCAACTAGACAGAAAGGCTGGCTGAGTACAGAATCATGAGGCAAAAGGATATACATAAGTTCAGGCAAGGTTCATACACATAAAGGCAACAATGTAAGTTATAATTATAGCTATCAAAATCAGATCCTAAGCTATGTGTGGAATCCCCCGGGTCCTGCCGGTTCAAAGCACACTAGGAACTAACTAAGGTCTGAGAGCTTAACCACAAAGTTTCAGCAACAGCAGACAAGGATGCACTGACCGCTTCGGTCTTAAATACACAAGGTATACCTGCGGCTCCACCCACTAGCCTCAGCCAATCAGACGGCAAAGGATCAGACCAGAGTTGTCAGCTGACCGGCAGGTCAGCTGACACTCCTCCTCAGTGCATAAAGGTCCTGTTTCTGTGTGTGCGCGTGCGCCCTTCTGTTCTGATGTATCCTGGAGAGACCTGACCTGGTGTGACGCGATGCTGAGGAGGCGGCGGCGGCGGAATCCACCGTGACGTCAGACGCGAGAGCGGCGGCCGCGCCGCTCTCAGCTGCAGAGGTAATTTTTCCATTACTGACAAGTGCTCCCTTCTACCGCTAAACGCTCTCTCCATTATATCTGCAACTCCTATTACTAATTTATTGAATGCCGCCAACACCCAAATTACAAAGTGGATGCAGTTATAGCCACAATTAACCCATTAGCAGCTCCAATAGATTTATCTCATTTGAGATAAGTGCACTGCTTTTGAACTCAGTTGGCAGAACTCATTGTGCTGTAAATTCTTGGAATGATTTAATCTCTCTCTGCTAGCAGAAAATATAGAAACTGAAAGCAGAAGTCCTCTGTTATTGCCTCACACAGTGCCCCCTAGTGACAAGTGCCCATAAATACACCTTACAGCAATACTAATTAAGGCCTCTTTCACAGTGGGACGTTGCGATTGATGCAACGTTAAAGTCGCACAACGTGCCCCTAACGGAGCGCATGTAGGTTATGAAAATGGACGTTATTTTGCACTGCGTTATGTGTCTCTTGGTGCACCGTTTTCGTCGCATACTGATGGAACGAAAACGGCGAATGCATTACATTAAAAAAAACACACATGAGCATGTGCAACATACATAACGCAGCCAGAGCCGGATTAAGGCTAAATGGGGCCCTAAGCAAAGTAACTGATTTGGGCCCCCCCATCATGTCGTATTAGAATCAGAAGATGCAGCTGCACAGCAATATGTCGCACACACCGGGCAGCCGAGCTACTGGTTGCTATGGGCAACAGCACGCTTTCCTCTGTGGGTGCACAATGCAGGGAATAGCAGCGGCAAAATGCAGAGTGAGAGATGAATGGCTGGGACATTTGCACTCAGGGGCTGGGGCACCCCTGTGAAGAGGGCGCCAGATATCACAGCAGCAGCACTTTCCCCCTGCATCTCCAGCCTGGCAATAGCAGAAAGCTCTGGACACCGCCAAACCGGAAGCCGTTCCCCAGACAGAATTACATAACCACTCCCACCACCGAACAACCAATTTCCTCCTAAACTAGACAGCCACCATGCAGCCTCCATCCCAGTGAATACGATAGTCCAGCAGAGAAGGCAGCCGCAGTGGGGGAGAATGACAGCACCAGATGAATCACATTCACCTATTGCGAGCCAAGCAATAGAGGTCCCGTCATCCGGAGCCCATCTGTCTCCTCTAGAGTGCTGCCGCTCTGTTACTACTACTATTACTACTTCCTACTTCATGTCTGATCTGAGAATCAGGAAGTTCAGAGCGAGCGGCTGCACTGTAGAAGAGACAGATGGGTTTCAGATGACGGGATCTCTATTGCTTGGATCATGGATAGGTGAGTGAGCGTTTGCCATCTGCTGCTATCATTCTTGCTGCAGCTGTGGTTCTCTGTGGGAAGGGAGGGTGGAGTGGGCAGCGGCAGAGCGCACAGTAGCAGGAGGGGGACCTAGGAGGAGAGCCTGGCTCTGAAGACAATCAGCAGCGCACGGCATCATTTGACAAGACAAGACAAATAACATTTATATCGCGCTTTTCTTCTGGTGGACTCAAAGCGCCAGAGCTGCAGCCACTAGGACGCGCCCTATAGGCAGTAGCAGTGTTAGAGAGACTTGCCTACGGTCTCCTACTGAATAGGTGCTGGCTTACTGAACAGGCAGAGCTGAGATTCGAACCCTGGTCTCCTGTGTCAGCGGCAGAGCCCTTAAAGGGACTCCAAGCAGTGCCTGTGGATATGCCTTTAAGCATACCCACAATTAATTCATTACATCCTCACACCTACCAGCATGATGTTTGTAATTATATCCCCCTGGGTTCCTTATATTTCATTGCATTGTGCTGAATCGAGCTGCCAACTTTGGAGAAAAGTCGTCCTGTGGCCGTTATTTCGATCGTGAAAATATCAAAAACTAAAAGGCATAGAGCAGCCGTTTGTATATCATTGGAAAGAGGAGAAAAAGAGCTTTAAAATGATATGCATCTTTCCATAGTTACTGCACTGCTCAGAGTCCCTTTAACCATTATACCATCCAGCCACCGCTGACTTTGGAGAAAAGTCGTCCTGTGGCCGCGATTTCGATCGCGAAGATATCGAAAACTAAAAGGCATAGAGCAGCTGTTTGTATATCATTGGAAAGAGGAGAAAGAGAGCTTTAAAATGATATGAATCTTTCCATAGTTACTGCACTGCTCAGAGTCCCTTTAACCATTATACCATCCAGCCACCGCTGACTTTGGAGAAAAGTCGTCCTGTGGCCGCGATTTCAATCGCGAAAATATCGAAAACTAAAAGGCATAGAGCAGCCGTTTAGATATCATTGGAAAGAGGAGAAAGAGAGCTTTAAAATGATATGCATCTTTCCATAGTTACTGCACTGCTCAGAGTCCCTTTAACCATTATACCATCCAACCACCGCTGACAGGATGGCAAGGGCTGGTTTATGTGCTAATGGGGCCCCTTTGACTCTGAATGGGGCCCCAAGCGACTGCTTTTGTTGCCTGGTCGGTAATCCGGCCCTGAACGCAGCAGATACATTGCTAACTGCACAGCATGCAGCACTTTTTTAATAACGCTACACGTTACACACTGACGCAACGTGTGCACTGTGAATGTCGCACAGACTTTGCATTGCTGTGCGTTACTCTGCGATAAAGTATTTTATAACGTGCGACTTTAACGTCTCACTGTAAAAGAGCCCTAAAAGCAAGAAAATGTGACAAATAAAGAAATAAGAAAAAGTGCTAAAATAAATTTGCTGCTAAAGGGTTAACGTTTTCTCTCCCTGTGTGAGTATACAATTAACATTGCGGTCTATGCGACTCTAATTTTAATGAATCCCCATCGGTGCCAAAATTACCTGCTTTACAAAGTGCAAGTGCTGCAAGGCAATAGTTTTAGTAGTCATTTATTTGCTAAGGTTGAAAAACACTTAAAAACACAAATTATCCAACAAAGTTGATTAGATTTTTTTGAAAGCGTCTGCAGGGGAAAAGTGTGCAGCTCTTATGAGGGTCATATCAAATGATATTGAGGATTGCGGATCTATTTATTAACCCCCTTGGCGTTATGATTATTTCCGGATAATAGGGTCTAAAAGCAGTACAATTTTTTTGCACCCTTTCAGACCCTAAAACCTGGCAAAAATCATGCTGCCAAGGAGATCTGCACAGCCCAGCAATCACTCACCTCGCTGACTCCAACGATGCAGTTATGCCTCCATCCTCCAGGGGTGGCGCTGGAACTCTAAAGTGAAATTGCCGGCTGTGGCCATGACGACAGACAGCTATCTCACCAGCAGGAAGCAGAGCCCCGGAGGAGAGGAAGAAGAATGGCGGCCGACCTCTGGGTCCCCGGGATGTATATACAAATGTCTGCTGCGCGCTATGCTCTGCACAGACCTCCTGGCGGCTACCCCGAGCAGTGGTCAGAATTACCGCTCTTAGCTGTGGTTTTCCGTCCCAACCCGAGCTCGGGATTACCGCCATGGAGGTTAATTAGTTTGTGCTACTGAGTGGGGCAATACCCCTCATGCAGTGCCGGTAGCCTGTCAAAGCATTGCAGGGGCAGGGCCTCAGCTCTAAATGTGTCAACACAGCATCACATGAAGGAACATTACAAAAAATGGTGCAAATTGATTCTGACGAAATAGCTAATACCTCAAACGACTGAGGCCATCCCTGCATTTGCTTGTCATATCAACCCGAATATGTGTCTATCTATGCCTGACTCTCCTTATGCATCATTTTTATCCCCCATAATACCCGATCATTATGTAGAATTGTGCAATCCCAGTGGCATAACAATAGGGACTGCAGCCCCTGTACCCATGGGAGGCCCCTCTAGGGCCCACTCAGGGCCGTTTTGGGAGGCAGGAGGGGTCACAGCATGAGGAGAGAGTGTGGCCACCTACATCAGTAGGGAGGGGGGACAGTCTCCCTCGCTTCGGGCTTTCCCCTATAGCTGATTGATGCTGGAGGGGGACTCCAGGATCAATCAGTGTCAGCAGGCGGTGGGCAGGAACACATACCTTCATGCATTCCATGCGCTGGAGGTTCCACTCTCTAAATGTCTGACACTACTTCCTGTTGAAACAGGACGTAGCATGAGGCACTTAGAAATCGGACCTCTGTGGTGGATGGAGGTATGTGTTCCTGCCCACCACCTGCTGCCACTGATTGATGCTGGACGGGAGCACTGAGGGGAGAGCCCAAGGTGAGGGAGGGGGGACTATCCCCCCTGCCTGCCCATGTAGGTGGCCACACTCTCCTCTCATGCTGCGACCCCTCCTGCTCCCCAAAACGGCAATGAGCGGGATTTCTAGTTACGCCCCTGTACACTCCATTCGTAATTTTGCATAACTTTCGTTTAATTTTCGGGCCGACTTTAGTGGTTTTAGCAAAGCCTAATGTTATTTCACCACAATTGCTAGGTATGATAAGGTAAATAGTGGGAACAAGTAAAAAAAAAGAGAAAACAAAAATGTTTTTGTTTAAAAAAACATTTTTCCTTCTCAATTTTTAAAATTGGTTTTCTCAAAAACAACGAGGTGTTTTTGAAAAATTCTTTATTTGTCTTGTTCCCACTATTCCTCACTATTCGGGGACAATAGCATGTTTGAGGGCATTGCTATTAACCTCTAAAATCAGCACAAAATTGTGTGAAAATTAAGCAAAATGTGAAATTACGTTTCCTGATTATGTTTACTAGCAAACTGAATTTGGATTTCTCCCAAAATGTTGCATTATGATTATGCAAAATTTGTGCTTATCACTAGTGTATTTTATTTATTTTTGAAAAACAAAAGTTTGCTTTCTTAAAACAGAAAGAATTTGCGATAATTCAGGTTGGAGTGAGCTTGAGATGTCTCCCAGTGCATGACTGCTGAATATATGCAAATTAACCATTGTTGCCCTTAGAAGCTAAACACACCTCCACCTTTTGCATAACGCAGGTGAAGTTCTCCCTTAAACATGTTGGCCACTCAGATTGGGTGGACACTAGGGGGAAACCAGCCCCCACCCTCTGGGCCATAAAAACCCACAGAGAATTGGGATATTTACCTTGCATCTTTACTTATTTAAGTGTTAAAGCAACACAAGTAAAGTTTAAAAAATAAATCAGATACTTACCTATGGAGAAGGAAGGCCTATTGGGAAGGTCCTACAGAGCCTTCCCGTTTCTCTTACCGTCGCCTCGTTCCAGCAGTCCCTAGGCTGCTATACTCTGGTCGATTGCCACCAGATCGACCAGCAGATAGATCCCTCTGTGATTGAATCTGATCAAAGAGGGATCTATTGGCTGCCTACACTGCAAATAGATTTTGAATCAATTTTACTATGAAACCGATTCACAGTCTGTGGAGTTGCCGCTGCCGCCGCCCCCCTGCATACATTACCTTATCCGTCCCACGCGAGTCCCTGGTCTCCGCTGTCTTCTTCTCCGCTCTGGGCTCCAGCTTCACTTTACTTCCTGCAGGGGAAGAGGTCACTCTACTGTTTAAACTTCCTGTCGGGACAGGAAGAAGTGAAGCCTGCCGGAGCCCAGTGGAGAAGGGACAGCGGGGGTTACGTGCCGGCCGGATCAGGTAATGTATTGCTGCTAGCGTTGGTTGTCGGACATTCGAATGCCACTATCGACGCACTCCCGACCCGCCGGCGATCGAGTGAAATCTTACATCGATGGGAACGATCGATTTTGGACGGAAATCGATTGTTCGGTCAGCGTTTGCGCAACGATTTCACAGCAGATTTGATCACAGCGATCAAATCTCCTGTATATTGTCGGGAAATAGTATAAGTGTATGGGCCCCTTTTGACTGATGGGTCAAAGACTGCTCTGTGCCATGGCAGGAAGCTTCAGAAGTCTTTGAAGTCTCTGAAAACAGGTGGCTCCATACTGCACATGCGTAATTTCACTCTGTTGTGCACTTGCGCGTGCGCAGTCTTCAGGAGCACTCAGGCTCCCAAAGCTTTCTGAATCCTCCTGAGCCTCCTGTAGTGGGAAATTCAAACAGGGGTGACATTGCTGTAATAAGGGAACTGTGAGAAAAATGGGAAGGCTTTATAGGACCCAGAGCCTTCTCTCTCCGTAGGTAAGTATCTGGGGGTCTTTTTTGGCTTCCAATTTGCTTTAAGAAGATAGAAAATAAACACACTGGGAATACATATTTTCTTAAACAAAATAACAAAGAGAAATAATTGTATAAAAGTCCAATATCATATTTGGTGTCTACTTACCAAACCCTAACCTTCTTTATCATCAGTGTTCTTCTGCTCTCCATCTGTGAAAGTGTTCTTAGTTTGCAGAACTGCTGGCAACTGTCAGTGCTTACTACAATTCCTATCACAGCTGACTATAAACCCCACTAACAGCTAGTGTTGGGCGAACACCGGGATGTTCGGGTTCGCGAACGTTCGCCGAACATGGCCGCGATGTTCGGGTGTTCGCGCCGAACTCCGAACATAATGGAAGTCAATGGGGACCCGAACTTTCGTGCTTTGTAAAGCTTCCTTACATGCTACATACCCCAAATTTGCAGGGTATGTGCACCTTGGGAGTGGGTACAAGAGGAAAACAAAATATTTGAAAAAGAGCTTATAGTTTTTGAGAAAATTGATTGTAAAGTTTCAAAGGAAAAAATGTCTTTTAAATGCGTAAAATGTCATTTTTCTTTGCACAGGTAACATGCTTTTTGTCGCCATGCAGTCATAAATGTAATACAGATAAGAGGTTCCAGGAAAAGGGACCGGTAACGCTAACCCAGCAGCAGCACACGTAATGGAACAGGAGGAGGACGGCGCAGGAAGAGAAGGCCACGCTTTGAGACACAACAACCCAGGCCTTGCATGAGGACAAGAAGCGTGCGTATAGCAATGCATTTTGTCGCCATGCAGTCATAAATGTAATACAGATAAGAGGTTCCATAAAAAGGGACCGGCAACGCTAACCCAGCAGCAGCACACGTGATGGAACAGGGGGAGGCGCAGGAGGAGAAGGCCACGCTTTCAGGCGCAACCCAGGCCTTGCATGAGGACAAGAAGCGTGCGGATAGCAATGCATTTTGTCGCCATGCAGTCATAAATGTAATACAGATAAGAGGTTCCGTAAAAAGAAACCGGCAACGCTAACCCAGCAGCAGCACACGTGATGGAACAGGAGGAGGCGCAGGAGGAGAAGGCCACGCTTTGAGGCGCAACCCAGGCCTTGCATGAGGACAAGAAGCGTGCGGATAGCAATGCATTTTGTCGCGATGCAGTCATAAATGTAATACAGATGAGAGGTTCAATAAACAGGGACCGGAAACGCTAACCCATCACAGATGTTCATTGTTCATGTTACTTGGTTGGGTTCCGGGAGTGTTGCGTAGTCGTTTCCAATCCAGGATTGATTCATTTTAATTTGAGTCAGACGGTCTGCATTTTCTGTGGAGAGGCAGATACGCCGATCTGTGACGATGCCTCCGGCAGTACTGAAACAGCGTTCCGACATAACGCTGGCTGCCGGGCAAGCCAGCACCTCTATTGCATACATTGCCAGTTCGTGCCAGGTGTCTAGCTTCGATACCCAATAGTTGAAGGGTGCAGATGGATTGTTCAACACAGCTACGCCATCTGACATGTAGTCCTTGACCATCTTCTCCAGGCGATCGGTGTTGGAGGTGGATCTGCACGCTTGCTGTTCTGTGGGCTGCTGCATGGGTGTCAGAAAATGTTCCCACTCCAAGGACACTGCCGATACCATTCCCTTTTGGGCACTAGCTGCGGCTTGTGTTGTTTGCTGCCCTCCTGGTCGTCCTGGGTTTGCGGAAGTCAGTCTGTCGGCGTACAACTGGCTAGAGGAGGGGGAGGATGTCAATCTCCTCTCTAAAGTCTCCACAAGGGCCTGCTGGTATTCTTCCATTTTGACCTGTCTGACTCTTTCTTCAAGCAGTTTTGGAACATTGTGTTTGTACCGTGGATCCAGAAGGGTATAAACCCAGTAATTGGTGTTGTCCAGAATGCGTACAATGCGTGGGTCGCGTTCAATGCAGTCTAGCATGAATTGAGCCATGTGTGCCAGAGTCCTGCCAGAATCCTCATCATCCTCTTGTGAGCGTTGTGATAGTTGTGATGCATCAGAGTCGTCACCTTCTTCCTGGTCTGCTTCTGCTGACCATTCGCGCTGAATTGTGGAAGTCCAACGTGCACCGCTCTAGCCCTCGTCAGTGGTGGCATGTAATTCCTGCTCCAACTCCAGCTGTTCCTCCTCCTCTTCTTTGTCATAGCTGCTGGGGCCAGCGTTTCCTGAGGCAGATGGCCTGATGTTGGTATCATCACGCTGATCGTTTTCTCCTTCAGATTCCCCCAGTTGCATCATGACAGCTGTTTCCTTGATTTTCAACATTGACTTCTTCAGTAAACACAGCAGTGGTATGGTAATGCTGACTGAAGAGTTGTCACTGCTCACAAGCAACGTGAATTGCTCAAAATTTTGGAGGACTTGGCAGAGGTCCAACATGTTGGCCCAATCGGATCCACAGAAGCTTGGCAGCTGTCCGGATGCGCCTCGGTACTGCGCCGTCATGTACTGGACCACTGCACTCTTCTACTCGCAAAAGCGGGCTAGCATGTGCAGCGTAGAATTCCAGCGCGTAGGGACATCACACAGCAAGCGATGGTGGGGGAGATTGAAGCGCTCCTGCATCTTGGCGAGTGCCCCCGAAGCAGTACTGGAATTTCTACAATGTTTGGCCACTCGTTGCACCTTCAACAGAAGATCGGCCACGCCTGGGTATGTCCTCAGGAACCGCTGAACTACTAGGTTCATCACGTGCGCCAGTCAAGGGTTGTGTGTCAGCTTAGCCAACCTTAAAGCGCGAATGAGATTACTCCCATTATCACACACAACCATGCCCGGTTTCAGGTCCAGCGGTGCCAGCCACAAATCCGTCTGTTCCTTTATTCCCCTCCAAATTTCCTCCCCTGTATGCTGCTTATCCCCAAGGCAGATCAGCTTCAGCAACGCTTGCTGACGCATGCCAACAGCTGTGCTGCACTGCTTCCATGATCCTACTGCTGCTGGGTTAGCGTTTCCGGATGAGGTACAGCTTTGAGATGCGTTGGAGGAGAAGGAGTCAGAGAGGTAGGTGCTGCTGTTGTTATCCAGTGGGAGGGACGGCGGTGCAGCTGTTTGCGGCGTGGGCAACACCGCGCCGTAGCAGGTGAGGAATCGCTGCCAGGCTCCACAAGGTTCACCCAGTGCGCGGTAAGGGAGATGTATCGACCCTGGCCGAACGCACTCGTCCAGGTGTCAGTGGTGAGGTGAACCTTGCAGGCAACGACATTCTTCAAGCTTCGGGTTATTTTGCTGACCACATGCTCATGCAACTCAGGCACTGCAGAGCGCGCAAAGTGGTAGCGGCTGGGAACCACGTAACGTGGGATGGCCACTGACATCATGCCCTTGAAGCTGTTTGTCTCCACCACTCGATATGGCAGCATTTCGCAGGCCAGAAGCTTGGCTATGCTGGCTGTTAGTGCCACGGCCCGGGGGTCATTTGCTGGCAATTTCCTCTTGCGCTCAAGCATCTCCGAGACAGACAACTGAACCGTAGGGCTGCACACTGAAGGGCTGTTGGTTGTTGTGTTTGATGAAGACTGGAAGACCTCAAGAGCACTATTCCGGAAAGTGACAGTGTCAGCGTCGTCTGATGTTTGTGAATGTTGTTGTGAACCACGCAATGGCTGGGCTACTGCTGCTGCTGAGGACGGTCTGGGGGTGAGTCTGGTGACCCCAAGGGAGGCAGTGTTGCTGGTACCCTGTCCTGCCGCGTTTGCCCACAGAGTGGGATGTTTGGATACCATGTGGCGGGTCATGCTGGTGGTGGAGAGGTTGTTAATATTTTTCCCCCTGCTCAGGCGGGTCTTGCACACCTTGCAAATCACCATGGTACCATCCTCACTGCAGTCTTCAAAGAAAGGCCAGACTTTGGAGCACCTGCCTTGCTGGCGATTTCTGTTTGCGCCTCTTTTGCGTCTCACTTGAACTTCCACGCTTGTGGTGCCTGAAATTTCGCGCCGCCTACCTTGTGGCACAAGGCGAACTCGTGCAGCAGTGGGTTCTTCAACAGACTCATCTGTGCTGCTACGACGGCGATGTTCTCCTTCACATACAAAATCTGGGTCTGTGTCCACATTGTCCAAACCCTCCTCTTCCATCTCCTCAAACTCGTCATATGTGATTGTGGGCCGCCGCCGTGGAGTAGAGCTCCCCAGAACAACCTCTGCGCAGCTCACTCCAACGTCGTCTTCCAGATCTTCTCGGCCGACCTCCTGCAATTGAAACCCCTCCTGCCCAACTTGCTCTGGGATTTGGGTTTCAAAGTCCTCGGACTCGCCTTGCATTTCAGTGCGCGGTGCATTTCCCACAGTAAATGGTTGTGAATCCGGGCACAACATTTCTGGCTGTTCCATTGACCTTTGAAAGGTGGAAGTTTGTTGGGCTGGGAATAGCTCCTGCGAATACCCCATTGTGTCCTGAGGAAATTCTTCAGACTGGTTATTTGGCAGTTGTGTGCGTGGTGTCGCTGCCGGTTGTGTCAGCTTTGTGCCCACTGGCTCCTTGTTGTAACTGGCTGAGGACTCGGACCTCGTGCGTGATGTGCTGGTGCTGCTTAACCCACTGCTGGACGCTTGAGAGGTCATCCAATTAATTATCTGGTCCTGTTCTTTTGGATTTGTGAGGGTTGATTTCCTGGACAACATGGGCGGTATTGAGTGGGTTTTCTTCGGTGCTCCACTGTGGCCTGTACGTGAACCGTCAGGGGAAACACCTCTTCCCTTGCCCCTCCCTCTTTCACAGGATTTCTTCTTCATTTCACTTATCCTTAAAGTACACGCTGACTGGCAGCAGTACAGTGGCAGTACAGAAATGCTATATAGTGGTGGGTGAGCGGTGTACTACTATTCCCAGCAGCGACACAGAGCACAATGCTATACAGTGGTGGGTGAGTGGTGTACTACTATTCCCAGCAGCGACACAGAGCACAATGCTATACAGTGGTGGGTGAGCGGTGTACTACTATTCCCAGCAGCGACACAGAGCACAATGCTATACAGTGGTGGGTGAGCGGTGTACTACTATTCCCAGCAGCGACACAGAGCACAATGCTATACAGTGGTGGGTGAGCGGTGTACTACTATTCCCAGCAGCGACACAGAGAACAATGCTATACAGTGGTGGGTGAGCGGTGTACTACTATTCCCAGCAGCGACACAGAGCACAATGCTATACAGTGGTGGGTGAGCGGTGTACTACTATTCCCAGCAGCGACACAAAGCACAATGCTATACAGTGGTGGGTGAGCGGTGTACTACTGTTCCCAGCAGCGACACAGAGCACAATGCTATACAGTGGTGGGTGAGCGGTGTACTACTATTCCCAGCAGCGACACAGAGCACAATGCTATACAGTGGCGGGTGAGCGGTGTACTTCTGTTCCCAGCAGAGACACAGAGTGGCAGTAAACACAATGCTGTACAGTGGTGGGTGAGCGGTGTACACAGAGTGGCAGTAAACACAATGCTATATAGTGTGGGTGAGCGGTGTACTACTGTTCCCAGCAGCGACACAATGACTGGGGGGACCCTGGCTAGCCTGGCTGGAGAGAGAACTACCCTGCCTGCCTACCCAAAGCTAAACCCACAGACAAATGGCGGAGAAATGACGTGGATCGGGTATTTATTTACCCGAACCACGTGACCCGTTCGGCCAATCAGAGCGCGTTCGGGTCCGAACCACGTGACGGCCAATCACAGCGCTAGCCCATGCGCTCTTAGTTCGGCCATATGGCTGAACGGTTTGGCCGAACACCATCAGGTGTTCAGTCGAACTCGAACATCACCCGAACAGGGTGATGTTCTGCAGAACAAGAACAGTGGCGAACACTGTTCTCCCAACACTACTAACAGCATACCTGTCCTGAATATCACTCTTAAAGGGTACCTGAGATGAAAGACATTTCAGGTTCTAGAGGAACTGTGGCAAAAATCTTAACATTTTGAAACACATAGAAATAAGTACATTTCTTCCAGAGTAAAACGGTCTATACATTACTTTTCTGCTCTGTTGCTGACACTTAGGCCTGGTGCACACCAAAACCCGCTAGCAGATCCGCAAAATGCTAGCAGATTTGGAAACGCTTTTTCTTATTTTTCTGTAGCGTTTCAGCTAGTGTTTTGCAGTTTTGTGAAGCGTTTTTGGTGTAGTAGATTTCACATATTGTTACAGTAAAGCTGTTACTAAACAGCTTCTGTAACAAAACCGCCTGAATAAACCGCTCTGAACTGCCGTTTTTTCAGAGTGGTTTGCGGTTTTCCTATACTTTACATTGGAGGCAGAATCGCCTCCGCAATCCAAAAAATGCCTCACCCCGGGAGTATGTGTTTCAGAAAAACGCCTCCCGCTCTGGTGTGAACCACCCCATTGAGATACATACAATACAATACAATACAATACAATAACATTTGTAAAGCGCTTTTCTCCCATAGGACTCAAAGCGCATAGCTGTGTCTCAGATTAATACAGGGTTGCAGGCTGGGTTGTGTTACAGAGGAGATAGTCAGATGTTCATGAATGCCAGACTTTAGAGGTAGGTTTTCAGTTTAGACTTAAATGCTTCCAGGGATGGAGCTGTCCTGATTGGGTGTGGCAGGATGTTCCATAGTGTAGGGGCAGCATGACAAAAGGCTCTGTCTCCAAAGGTTTTGAGGTGGACTTTGGGGGTGACCAAGGTGTTACGTCCTTTTGATCTAAGATTGTGGGGGGTGTGATGTAGTTGCAACAAGTCCTTCAGGTATCCAGGGCCCAGATTGTGCAAGGATTTAAATGTCAGTAAGCCAATCTTAAACAGAATTCTCCATTTTATCGGTAGCCAGTGGAGTGAGCTCAGGGTTGGTGTTATGTGGCAATGGCGGGGTTGGCTCGTTAACAGCCTTGCGGCGGCATTCTGTACTAATTGCAGGCGGCGTAAGCCTTTCTTATGCAGGCCTGTGTGGAGGACGTTGCAGTAGTCTAACCTTGATGTGACAAAGGCATGAACTAGGGTTGGAAGATCCTCTGAAGGAATTAGGTGTTTAATTCTTGCAATATTCCTTAGGTGAAAGAAGGAAGGTTTCACAACAGCTGAGATTTGATTCCTGAAGCTTAATTTCCCATCAATCAGTACTCCCAGGCTGCGCACACAGTCTGAGTTGTTCAGGTCTGAGCTCCCTATCCTTAGCGGTGTTGGTTGAGACTGGGGCTGCTTTGCTGTTGAGCCCTGGCCCTCGATAACAAGAACCTCAGTTTTGTCAGCATTAAGTTTTAGCCAATTATTATTCATCCACTCCTGAAGCTCAGCTAAGCATGCGTTTATTTGTGGAGTAGGGTCTGTGATGTCAGGTTTGAATGACAAATATAGCTGGGTGTCATCAGCATAGCAATGATATGTCAGGCCATGTTTTTGTATGATTTCTCCAAGTGGCAGCATGTATATGGTGAACAGTAAAGGGGATAATATTGCGCCCTGAGGTACACCGTATTTTAGTGGTACAGGGTTGGAGAGGAAGGGCCCTAAGGCTACCCTTTGTGTTCTGCCAGCCAGGAAGGAGTTGAACCACCGGAGAACAATGCCATCTATGCCACAGTACTCTTGTAGCCTGTTGAGCAAGATTTCATGATCGACTGTGTCAAAAGCCGCTGAGAGGTCGAGCAAAATCAGGATGGAACATTGACCCTTGTCTCTTGCAATGAACAGATCATTGCAAATCTGGGTGAGGGCTGTTTCACAGCTGTGATATTTCCTGAAGCCAGATTGAAGAGGGTCAAGGATGTTGTTTCTGGAGAGCCTGGCTTCAAGTTGGAGGTAGACAGCCTTTTCAATAACTTTTCCCAGAAAGGGGAGGTTTGAGACAGGTCTGTAGCTGTTTAGAGCATCTGGGTCTAAGGATGGTTTCTTGAGTAGAGGCCTGACAATTGCTTCTTGCAGAGTAGAGGGAAACCACCCTTCTTGTAAGGAGCCGTTGACTATTTTGTGGAATGCCGGTGTAAATAGTTCAGGGCATTTCAACATGAACTTAGTGGGGCCAGGGTCCAGATCGCAGGTAGTCTGGCGAAGGTTTGAGAGGATATCCAATATGTCTTTTTCAGTGATTACCTTAAAATCAGACCATGGTGGTAGGCTATTTTTGCACCTGTTATATGGCTCTGCATGGGTTTCTGGGGCTGTGAATTGAATGGCAGATCGTATGGAGGAGACTTTGTCTGAGAAGAAGTGGCAAATTTCTCGCACAGTTCCTGTGAAGGTCTGATGCTGGATTTCCTGCAAGATGGATTGCAGAGACTGTCAACCGTGCGGAAGAGTTGGGCAGGTCTGTTGGCTGCATTTGCAATTTCGTGAGACAGGAATAAGGACTTCTTTTTGTTAATCATCGTTTGATATTTTTTCAGGTGAGCAATTAGGGAAAGTTTGTCATCAGGAGACTGATGTTTGCGCCACCTTCGTTCCAGTCTGCGTCCCTGTTTCTTTAGTTCCTTTATAGAGTTGTCAAACCAGCGAGCGTGATGTAATGGTGCGGAACGTTTAATCTTTAAGGGAGCTATGGCGTCAAAAGCGGCTGAGACATCGTGGTTATATTTAAGGACCATGTATTCAAGGCCTAAATTGTGATCTGTCAGTCCACCTAGATTGAGGCTGTTCTGAAGGTGTTGGGTTGTCAAACCTTTCAAGGAACGATATTTTATTAGTTCTTTCACTTGGTGTTTTGTAGCCAGTGCTGTAAAGGAGAAGTGGACAGTGTGGTGGTCTGACCAAACTACTGGATCAATTTCCACATTGGATATTAGGAGTTCTGAATGGAAAATGAGGTCCAAAGTGTGTCCTTTTTTGTGGGTAGGGAGGTTGACGGCTTGAGAGAAGCCCAGTTCATTCATGGAGAGAAGTAGCTTAGTTCCAAATTGGGAGGAGTGTGTATCGACCCGTGCGTTAAAGTCTCCCAGAATTATCCACCTAGGGTTTTTCAGTGTTATGCAAGATACAAGTTCTGCTATTTCCTTGAGAAAAGCTGAGCCACCGTGATTAAGCGTATCCGCAGCCGCAATCGGCTGCAAAAACGCCGAAAACCCCGCTCGGTGTGCACCAGCTCTTACAGTAGGTAGTAGAAATCTGACAGAAGCGACAGGTTTTGGACTAGTCTATCTCTCCACAGGGTATTTTCAGCATGGCCTTTACTCTTTATAAAGACACTGCCTGAAAAAGATGTATACAAAGATGCTGGCCAGCCTCCCTGCTCACTGTGCACTTATTTGGCAGTTGTAAAGAGCAACTGCCATTCACTAAGTACAATTGCCATTCACTAAGTGCTTTTAAAAATAAAGAAAACCCTGAGAACACCCCTTGAGAAGATGGGCTAGTCCAAAATCTGTTGATAATGTCAGATTTCTACTACCTACTGTAAGTGACAGCAACATAGGAGAAAAGTAATGTATGGCTCATTTTACTCTGGAAAAAACATACTTCTTATTTGTATATGTTAATGTGTATTTCAAATTTTAAGATTTTTGCGACAGAGGTCCTTTAAGCAACTTTGCGGCCACTCAGTTCCTGGCTGGGTGTCTCCTGTTACCTGCAGTACGGCCCGGCAGCCTGCCTGAGTCGCGTTTTTCCATACAAGTACAGCCCAGCAGGCATGTTCCCCCACTGCGCTGCTGCAGCTGGGAGCATTCTGCACTTGCGCGACTGGAGCGTGATGAGGGAGCACACGCAGCC
Organism: Hyperolius riggenbachi; assembly: GCF_040937935.1. Classification (NCBI taxonomy): domain Eukaryota; kingdom Metazoa; phylum Chordata; class Amphibia; order Anura; family Hyperoliidae; genus Hyperolius; species Hyperolius riggenbachi. The sequence goes on along the minus strand of NC_090651.1, from coordinate 25,610,066 downwards.
AGGTCACACATGCGCAACAAAGCACAACTCAGACAGGCTACCGGGTTGTACTGCGGGGAACAGGAAACTCCCAAGGAGATGGCGAGGGACTGAGCATCCTCAAAGGTGCTTAAAGGATATTCGAAGTGACATGTCACATTATGAGATAGACATGTGTATGTACAGTGCCTAGCACACAAATAACTATGCTGTGTTCCTTTTTTTCTTTCTCTGCCTGAAAGAGTTAAATATCAGGTATGTAACTGGCTGACTCAGTCCTGACTCAGACAGGAAGTGACTACAGTGTGACCTTCACTGATAAGAAATTCCAACTATAAAACACTTTCCTAGCAGAAAATAGCTTATGAGAGCAGGAAAGAGGTAAAAATGGGAATTTCTTATCAGTGAGGGTCACACTGTAGTCACTTCCTGTCTGAGTCAGGACTGAGTCAGCCACTTACATACCTGATATTTAACTCTTTCAGACAGAGAAAGAAAAAAAAGGAACACAGCATAGTTATTTGTGTGCTAGGCACTGTACATGTCTATCTCATCATGTCTCATGTCACTTCGGATTGTATCCTTTAAGCAAGCCCCAAGTAAGTATAGAACCTGAAATGTCTTTCATCTCGGTTCACTTTAAAGGGAACCTAAACTGAGAAGGATATGGATTTTTCCTTTTAAAATAATACCAGTTGCCTAGCTCTCCTACTGATCCTGTGTCTCTAATACTTTTAGCCACAGCCCCTGAACAAGCATGCAGATCAGGTGCTCTGACTGAAGTCAGACTGGATTAGCTGGATGCTTGTTTCAGGTGTGAGATTCAGCTCTACTGCACCTAAAGAGATTAGCAGGGCTGCCCTGCAACGGGTATTTTTTAAAAGGAAAAATCCTTATCCCTCTCAGTTTAGGTTTACTTTAAGCTTCTCATTGATCCAAATGAATAGACCAATGGGGACCCTCGGCATTAAAGTACCCCTAAACTGGGGTCCCGCCACAAAATGACTGAAGTCCATGGTGAGCTAGTTCAGTGTTTCTCAACATTATATTATTATGTACCACTTTTAAAAAACCCTGTACGCACCAAGTGCCCCCAGCATAGTGAAAATTATCACAAATACCCCTTGACAACTATATATTTAATCCTAATACATGATAATCGGTTCTAAATAATTTAAATAATAGTAAAGTATTTACTATTGTTTTTAATTAGCTAAAACACTAATTTGGTGTTGTTTAAATAAGATTTACCATTTTCTAAAACTCTAAATTTGTTGTTCTTGGTTAAGTACCTGAAGCCCAAGTACCCCCTGGAACCATCAGAAGTACCCCCTGGGGTACGTGTACCACATGTTGAGAACCTAGGAGCTAGATTACCTTTCTAGAAGTGTCCTGGCTCTGCTCGTTGTCCTCGGGGGCCCTCCGGGTCCCTGGTTGTCTTTATATTCCAACAAATCCTCCATTTACAGTATGTATGGAAACCAGGAAGGTCCGCTAGTGACAGTGTGTGAATTGGAACTGTACAGGTGTATATTTCAAACCACCCAGGCACAAAAAAAGCAAACACCCATTCACAAACGCTTAAGGCCCATACACACGTCGGATTTTAGCGAACGACCCGTCGTTTGAACGTTCCGTCGTTCTGACGTTTTCGCGTCAAATCCGACGTGTGTACAGACTATCGTTCGGGTGATAAGACTGGTTACCAGCGATCCGCCCGGTGGATCGTTGGTAACCAGTCTTATCACCCGAACGATAGTCTGTACACACGTCGGATTTGACGCGAAAACGTCCGAACGACGGAACGTTCAAACGACGGGTCGTTCGCTAAAATCCGACGTGTGTATGGGCCTTTACTTTCACTGTGCAGGTGCAGCTAAAAAATCAACTGAGTAACTGCAAAGTAACTGCTGGGAGGTGTGGGAGCTATGAGGACTGGGGACCAGGAATGGGTGGGGATCCCTGAGGACAATGGGCAGCAGGGCCGGCCTTTGCTATGAGCGACCTGTGCGGTCGCTCTGGGCGCCATGCTCTCAAGGGAGCATGCGCCCTGTCGCCCCTCGCCGCCCCTCGCCGCCCCGCTGTCTCCCTGTGTCCTCTCCATCTATATTTAGAGCAGGACTACAAGAAAATGGCCGCCGATGTCCACAAATGCAGACAAACGGCGGCCATTTTCTTGTAGCCTGCTCTAACTACAGATGGAGCCAAGGCGGGGAGAGAAGAGTGACGTCCGCACTGGAGCTGGATGTCAGGTGAGAGTCTCTGCCCGGCCCGCTGCCACATAAAGGGGGGGGGGGGTTGCCTGGGGCAAACTACCTACACTGGTGGCAAACTACCTACACTGGGAGCAAACTACCTACACTGGGGGCATACTACCTACACTGGGGGAAAACTACCTACACTGGGGGCATACTGGGGGCAAACTACCTACACTGGGGGCAAAATACTAACACTGGGGGCAAACTACCAACACTGGGGGCAAACTACCTACACTGGGGGCAAACTACTAACACTGGGGGCAAACTACCAACACTGGGGGCATACTACCTACACTGGGGGCATACTACCTACACTGGGGGCATACTGGGGCATACTACCTACACTGGGGGCATACTACCTACACTGGGGGCATACTGGGGCAAACTACCTACACTGGGGGCATACTACCTACACTGGGGGCATACTGGGGCAAACTACCTACACTGGGGGCATACTACCTACACTGGGGGCATACTACCTACACTGGGGGCAACCATGCTACTACACTGGGGGAAACTGTACTAGCTACACTGAGGGCAGCTATGCTACCTATATGGGGCAACTATACTACCTACACTGGGGGCAACTATGCTACCTATATGGGGACAACTATGCTACTTATGGGGGGGGGCAACAAAATCCGGTTTCACTCAGGGCACTGTGAAACCTAAGGCCGGCCCTGATGGGCAGTGCCCAGGCACTTCTATGAAATAAAACCCACTATTGGCTCCATTTAATAGATTCTAAATGAAAATTGTACACAATTTGACTGATGGCTGTGAACCATGTAGCAAGCAGAAACACTGGAAAATATGTTTGAAGAGCACACAAACAACAACAACAACAACAAATAACATTTGTAAAGCGCTTTTCTCCCGTGGGACTCAAAGCGCATAAGCATGGCTCCGACCATCGTGGTACAGGGGAAGAATTTTATAAATCTGGAAATGCCAGGCTAAACAGGTGGCTTTTCAGTCTGGATTTGAATAGCTCCAGGGATGGTGCTGTCTTTACTGGGTGTGGTAGGGAGTTCCAAAGAGTAGGGGCAGCATGACAGAAGGCTCTGTCTCCAGATTTTTTGAGGTGCACTCTGGGAGTGACCAAGTTTATAGAACTTGCTGATCTGAGGTTGTGAGAGGTGTGGTGCAGCTTCAGCAAGTCCTTCATGTATCCAGGGCCCAGATTGTGCAGGGATTTGTTAATTAAATGAGTGTTTATAAATGGTAATTGAAAATTGCCCAAAAACTATTTTTGGCTGTACACTTAAAAATGCAAATAGAAAAGCTGTAAAAAATATGTATAGGTGAACTAAACGTGAGAGGCACGCTAAGGGTGGCCATACTCTTTATCAATTTTCCAGTTCAGTTCTTAACAGATGCAATTACTCTGATGGAATCTGCCAGACCAGTATACTATTTTCCCAACCCAACTTGTCTGCTCAATCGAGTTTTTATAAATTCCCTTTTCCCCTGCAACAACAAATTAAAGCACTCTTGCCTTTCAGCCCGTAATTGGCTGCTAATTAACGAGAGGATCCCTTTTAAACTTCTAACCCTAACCTACAAAGCTCTCCACATGCATTTTCCACTAAACATCTCCTCACTAGTTTACAGATACCCACCCAATCGCAATCTCACATCTGCACATAACTTTCTTTTGTCTTTCTCTAAAATCACGTCCTCGCATTCACGTATACAAGATTTTGCACGTGCTTCACCCCTCCTCTGGAATCCATTTCTACACAACAAGTCCATCACTCTCAAACCTTTGAACTCTTTAAACACTCCCTCAAAACTCACTTTTTCCGAAAAGCATATGTTCTAAGTTAGGCCACTCCCCTTTCAACCTCTGCCCAAGTTGTACTTGGCCCCCTATTCCTTTAGATTGTAAGCTCTCAAGGGCACGGCTTTCTCACCCTTATTTTTCTTGGAATTTGTTAACTATTTTGTGTCTTGCAGCTTGTTATACATTTTATATCTCATGTTACACTTGTCACTGTAATTACCAATTCTATATTTTGTACCAGTGTCTATATTTGGTGTACACCATTGTCTGTATTATTATGTACCCCATGTATGTTTGTTTGTTTTTCTCCATACAGCTCCATGGAATATGTTGGTGGTTTATAAATAATAATAATAATGATGATGATGATGATGATATTAACACAAACATAAATATAAACTGCAGAAATACATGCCTAATCTTCATATCTCCTGTGCCTTTGGCATGGTATTGCAGGCATACGTGTGTAATGCATACGGACTGCTATGTCTGTTTCAGAACTCATCAGTATAGTCAGCAACCACACAAGTACTAGCCAAGCAAAACATTGAAATCACAGTCAGCTGCAACCAGGGCTAGGCAGAGGCAAGAGAGGCTCCAGCCTCAGGGCACAGTGTTGGAGGGGGTGTATGACTCATTCAGCTATCATTCATTCCCCTATTGTGTTTGAAACAGAGAGAAATAAGAAAAGGTGATACATGCAAGCCAGGTAACTAGAGATTAAGGTGTTGGGAGGGTTGGGGGCCCTGGGGCACCTCTTAGTCTAATAGCAATCAGTGTGTGATGGCTCTGGTGGGAGGGATGGAATGGGTGGGATGGGGGGGCACTTTGGCGTCCCATCCTTGGGTGCTGGAGGACCTTGTCCTGGCTCTGGCTGCAACTTAATAAAAAAAAAGAAACCATTCTTGCCTATGTTGTCCAAATCTTCCATAAGCTGTCATTCATTACATATCTGATCCTCTCAGCTCTCTTTCTTTAATTTTACCACATTTGCTTAAAGGGATACTGTAGGGGGGTCAGGGGAAAATGAGCTGAACTTACCCAGGGCTACTAATGGTCCCCCGCAGACATCCTGTGCCCGCGCAGCCACTCACCGATGCTCCTGCCCCGCCTCCAGTTCACTTCTGGAATTTCAGACTTTAAAGTCTGAAAACCACTGCGCATGCGTTGCCGTGTCCTCACTCCCGCTGATGTCACCAGGAGCGTACTGCACAGGCCCATTATGGTCTGTGCCTGCGCAGTATGCTCCTGGTGACATTAGCAGGAGCGAGGACACGGCAACGCAGGCACAGTGGTTTTCCGACTTTAAAGTCTGAAATTCCAGAGGTGACCCAGAGGCGGGGCCGGAGCATCGGTGAGTGGCTGCGCGGGCACAGGATGTATGCGGGGGACCATTAAAAGCCACGGGTAAGTTCAAATCATTTTCCTCTGACCCCCCTACAGTATCCCTTTAAAGTCTCATGTAGACCTTGCTTTTGTTTGGGGGGGGGGGGGGAGAACTGCATGATTAAAGTTCAGGGTCTATGTGCTTTGCAGGTGCATTGCCTGGATGCCTACTAGTGTTGGGCGAACATCTAGATGTTCGGGTTCGGGCCGAACAGGCCGAACATGGCCGCGATGTTCGGGTGTTCGACCCGAACTCCGAACATAATGGAAGTCAATGGGGACCCGAACTTTTGTGGTTTGTAAAGCCTCCTTACATGCCACATACCCCAAATTTACAGGGTATGTGCACCTTGGGAGTGGGTACAAGAGGAAAAAAAAATTAGCAAAAAGAGCTTATAGTTTTTGAGAAAATCGATTTTAAAGTTTCAAAGGGAAAACTGTCTTTTAAATGCGGGAAATGTCTGTTTTCTTTGCACAGGTAACATGTTTTTTGTCGGCATGCAGTCATAAATGTAATACATATAAGAGGTTCCAGGAAAAGGGACCGGTAACGCTAACCCAGCAGCAGCACACGTGATGGAACAGGAGGAGGGTGGCGCAGGAGGAGAAGAAGGCCACGCTTTGTGAGACACAACAACCCCGGCCTTGCATGAGGGCAAGAAGCGTGCGGATAGCAGGCTTTGTACCGCCATGCAGTCATAAATGTAATAAAGATAAGTGGTTCAATAAACAGGGACCACGCGGCAACGCTAACCCAGCAGCAGCAGACGTGATGGAACAGGAGGAGGCGCAGGAGGAGAAGGCCACGCTTTGTGAGACACAACAACCCAGGCCTTGCATGAGGGCAAGAAGCGTGCGGATAGCATGCTTTGTACCGCCATGCAGTCATAAATGTAATAAAGATAAGTGGTTCAATAAACAGGGACCACGCGGCAACGCTAACCCAGCAGCAGCACACGTGATGGAACAGGAGGAGGGTGGCGCAGGAGGAGAAGAAGGCCACGCTTTGTGAGACACAACAACCCCGGCCTTGCATGAGGGCAAGAAGCGTGCGGATAGCAGGCTTTGTACCGCCATGCAGTCATAAATGTAATAAAGATAAGTGGTTCAATAAACAGGGACCACGCGGCAACGCTAACCCAGCAGCAGCAGACGTGATGGAACAGGAGGAGGCGCAGGAGGAGAAGGCCACGCTTTGTGAGACACAACAACCCAGGCCTTGCATGAGGGCAAGAAGCGTGCGGATAGCATGCTTTGTACCGCCATGCAGTCATAAATGTAATAAAGATAAGTGGTTCAATAAACAGGGACCACGCGGCAACGCTAACCCAGCAGCAGCAGACGTGATGGAACAGGAGCAGGCGCAGGAGGAGAAGGCCACGCTTTGTGAGACACAACAACCCAGGCCTTGCATGAGGGCAAGAAGCGTGCGGATAGCATGCTTTGTACCGCCATGCAGTCATAAATGTAATAAAGATAAGTGGTTCAATAAACAGGGACCACGCGGCAACGCTAACCCAGCAGCAGCAGACGTGATGGAACAGGAGCAGGCGCAGGAGGAGAAGGCCACGCTTTGTGAGACACAACAACCCAGGCCTTGCATGTGGACAAAAAGCGTGCGGATATAGCAGCAATGCTTTTTGCCGCCATGCAGTCATAAATGTAATACAGATGAGAGGTTCAATAAACAGGGCCCGGAAACGCAACACCATCCCAGATGTTCATTGGTCATGTTACTTGGTTGGGGTCCTGGAGTGTTGCGTAGTCATTTCCAATCCAGGATTGATTCATTTTAATTTGAGTCAGACGGTCTGCATTTTCTGTAGAGAGGCGGATACGCCGATCTGTGACGATGCCTCCGGCAGCACTGAAACAGCGTTCCGACATAACGCTGGCTGCCGGGCAAGCCAGCACCTCTATTGCGTACATTGCCAGTTCGTGCCAGGTGTCTAGCTTCGATACCCAATAGTTGAAGGGTGCAGATGGATGGTTCGACACAGCTACGCCATCTGACATGTAGTCCTTGACCATCTTCTCCAGGCGATCGGTGTTGGAGGTGGATCTGCACGCTTGCTGTTCAGTGGGCTGCGGCTGCATGGGTGTCAGAAAATTTTCCCACTCCAAGGACACTGCCGATACCATTCCCTTTTGGGTACTAGCTGCGGCTTGCGTTGTTTGCTGCCCTCCTGGTCGTCCTGGGTTTGCGGAAGTCAGTCTGTCTGCGTACAACTGGCTAGAGGAGGGGGAGGATGTCAATCTCCTCTCTAAAGTCTCCACAAGGGCCTGCTGGTATTCTTCCATTTTGACCTGTCTGACTCTTTCTTCAAGCAGTTTTGGAACATTGTGTTTGTACCGTGGATCCAGAAGGGTATAAACCCAGTAATTGGTGTTGTCCAGAATGCGCACAATGCGTGGGTCACGTTCAATGCAGTCTAGCATGAATTGAGCCATGTGTGCCAGAGTCCTACCAGAATCCTCATCATCCTCTTGTGAGCGTTGTGATAGTTGTTGTGATGCATCATAGTCGTCACCTTCCTCCTGGTCTGCTTCTGCTGACCATTCGCGTTGAATTGTGGAAGTCCAACGTGCACCGCTCTGGCCCTCGTCAGTGGTGGCATGAAATTCCTGCTCCAACTCCAGCTGTTCCTCCTCCTCTTCTTCGTCATAGCTGCTGGGGCCAGCGTTCCCTGAGGCGGATGGCCTGATGTTGGTACCATCACGCTGATCGTTTTCTCCTTCAGATTCCCCCAGTTGCATCATGACAGCTGTTTCCTTGATTTTTAACATCGACCTCTTCAGTAAACACAGCAGTGGTATGGTAATGCTGACTGAAGAGTTGTCACTGCTCACAAGCAACGTGGATTGCTCAAAATTTTGGAGGACTTGGCAGAGGTCCAACATGTTGGCCCAATCGGATCCACAGAAGCTTGGCAGCTGGCCGGATGCGCCTCGGTACTGCGCCGTCATGTACTGGACCACTGCACTCTTCTGCTCGCAAAAGCGGGCTAGCATGTGCAGCGTAGAATTCCAGCGCGTAGGGACATCACACAGCAAGCGATGGTGGGGGAGATTGAAGCGCTCCTGCATCTTGGCGAGTGCCCCCGAAGCAGTACTGGAATTTCTACAATGTTTGGACACTCGACGCACCTTCAACAGCAGATCGGGCACGCCTGGGTATGTCCTCAGGAACCGCTGAACTACTAGGTTCATCACGTGCGCCAGGCAAGGGATGTGTGTCAGCTTAGCCAACCTTAAAGCGCGAATGAGATTACTCCCATTATCACACACAACCATGCCCGGTTTCAGGTCCAGCGGTGCCAGCCACAAATCCGTCTGTTCCTTTATTCCCCTCCAAATTTCCTCCCCTGTGTGCTGCTTATCCCCAAGGCAGATTAGCTTCAGCAACGCTTGCTGACGCATGCCAACAGCTGTGCTGCACTGCTTCCACGATCCTACTGCTGCTGGGTTAGCGTTTCCGGATGAGGTACAGCTTTGAGATGCGTTGGAGGAGAAGGAGTCAGAGAGGTAGGTGCTGCTGTTGTTATCCAGTGGGAGGGACGGCGGTGCAGCTGTTTGTGGCGTGGGCAACACCCGTGCCGTAGCAGGTGAGGAATCGCTGCCAGGCTCCACAAGGTTCACCCAGTGCGCGGTAAGGGAGATGTATCGACCCTGGCCGAACGCACTCGTCCAGGTGTCAGTGGTGAGGTGAACCTTGCAGGCAACGGCATTCTTCAAGCTTCGGGTTATTTTGCTGACCACGTGCTCATGCAACTCAGGCACTGCAGAGCGTGCAAAGTGGTAGCGGCTGGGAACCACGTAACGTGGGATGGCCACTGACATCATGCCCTTGAAGCTGTTTGTCTCCACCAATCGATATGGCAGCATTTCGCAGGCCAGAAGCTTGGCTATGCTGGCTGTTACTGCCACGGCCCGGGGGTCATTTGCTGGCAATTTCCTCTTGCGCTCAAACATCTCCGACACAGACAACTGAACCGTAGCGCTGCACACGGAAGGGCTGTTGGTTGTTGTGTTTGATGAACACTGGGAGACCTCAAGAGCACTACTCCGGAAAGTGACAGTGTCAGCGTCGTCTGATGTTTGTGAATGTTGTGAACCACGCAATGGCTGGGCTACTGCTGCTGCTGAGGCGGGTCTGGTGAACCCAAGGGAGGCAGTGTTGTTTCTGGTACCCTGTCCTGACGCGTTTGCCCAAAGAGTGGGATGTTTGGATAGCATGTGACGGCTCATGCTGGTGGTGGAGAGGTTGTTAATATTTTTCCCCCTGCTCAGGCGGGTCTTGCACACCTTGCAAATCGCCATGGTAACATCCTCAGTGCAGTCTTCAAAGAAAGCCCAGACTTTGGAGCACCTGCCTCCTTGCTGGCGATTTCTGTTTGCTCCTCTTTTGCCTCTCACTTGAACTTCCACGCTTGTGGTGCCTGAAATTGCGCGCCGCCTACCTTGTGGCACAAGGCGAACTCGTGCAGCAGTGTGTTCTTCAACAGACTCATCTGTGCTGCTGCTACGACGGCGATGTTCTCGTTCACAAACAAAATCTGGGTCTCTGTCCACATTGTCCATACCCTCCTCTTCCATCTCCTCAAACTCGTCATATGTCATTGTGGGCCACCGCCGTGGAGTAGAGCTCCCCACAACAACCTCTGCGCAGCACACTCCAACGTCGTCTTCCAGATCTTGTCGGCCGACCTCCTGCAATTGCAACCCCTCCTGCCCAAATTGCTCTGGGATTTGGGTTTCCGAGTCCTCTTCGGACTCGCCTTGTATTTCAGTGCGCGGTGCATTTCCCACAGTTAACGGTTGTGAATCCAGGCACAACATTTCTGGCTGTTCCTCCATTGACCTTTGAAAGGTGGAAGTTTGTTGGGCTGGGAATAGCTCCTGCGAATACCCCATTGTGTCCTGAGGTAATTCATCGGACTGGTTATCTGGCAGTTGTGTGCGTGGTGTCGCTGCCGGTTGTGTCAGCTTTGTGCCCACTGGCTCCTTGTAACTGGCTGAGGACTCGGACCTCGTGCGTGATGTGCTGGTGCTGCTTAACCCACTGCTGGACGCTTGAGAGGTCATCCAAGTAATTATCTGGTCCTGTTCTTTTGGATTTGTGAGGGTTGTTGTCCTGGACAACATGGGCGGTATTGAGTGGGTTTTCTTGGGTGCTCCCCTGTGGCCTGTACGTGAACCGTCAGGGGAAACACCTCTTCCCTTGCCCCTCCCTCTTTCACCGGATTTCTTCCTCATTTCACTTATCCTTACAGTACACGCTGACTGGCAGCAGTACAGTGGCAGTACAGAAATGCTATACAGTACCACTATTCCCAGCAGCGACACAGAGCACAATGCTATACAGTGACGGGTGAGCGGTGTACCACTATTCCCAGCAGACACAGAACAGTACACAGAATGCTATATAGTGTGGCTGAACGAGCGGTGTACCACTATTCCCAGCAGACACAGAACAGTACACAGAATGCTATATAGTGTGGCTGAACGAGCGGTGTACTACTGTTCCCAGCAGACACAGAACAGTACACAGAATGCTATATAGTGTGGCTGAACGAGCGGTGTACTACTGTTCCCAGCAGACACAGAACAGTACACAGAATGCTATATAGTGTGGCTGAACGAGCGGTGTACCACTATTCCCAGCAGACACAGAACAGTACACAGAATGCTATATAGTGTGGCTGAACGAGCGGTGTACTACTGTTCCCAGCAGACACAGAACAGTACACAGAATGCTATATAGTGTGGCTAAACGAGCGGTGTACTACTGTTCCCAGCAGACACAGAACAGTACACAGAATGCTATATAGTGTGGCTGAACGAGCGGTGTACTACTGTTCCCAGCAGACACAGAACAGTACACAGAATGCTATATAGTGTGGCTGAACGAGCGGTGTACTACTGTTCCCAGCAGACACAGAACAGTACACAGAATGCTATATAGTGTGGCTGAACGAGCGGTGTACCACTATTCCCAGCAGACACAGAACAGTACACAGAATGCTATATAGTGTGGCTGAACGAGCGGTGTACTACTGTTCCCAGCAGACACAGAACAGTACACAGAATGCTATATAGTGTGGCTGAACGAGCGGTGTACCACTATTCCCAGCAGACACAGAACAGTACACAGAATGCTATATAGTGTGGCTGAACGAGCGGTGTACTACTGTTCCCAGCAGACACAGAACAGTACACAGAATGCTATATAGTGTGGCTGAACGAGCGGTGTACCACTATTCCCAGCAGACACAGAACAGTACACAGAATGCTATATAGTGTGGCTGAACGAGCGGTGTACTACTGTTCCCAGCAGACACAGAACAGTACACAGAATGCTATATAGTGTGGCTGAACGAGCGGTGTACCACTGTTCCCAGCAGACACAGAACAGTACACAGAATGCTATATAGTGTGGCTGAACGAGCGGTGTATTACTGTTCCCAGCAGACACAGAACAGTACACAGAATGCTATATAGTGTGGCTGAACGAGCGGTGTACTACTGTTCCCAGCAGACACAGAACAGTACACAGAATGCTATATAGTGTGGCTGAACGAGCGGTGTACTACTGTTCCCAGCAGACACAGAACAGTACACAGAATGCTATATAGTGTGGCTGAACGAGCGGTGTACTACTGTTCCCAGCAGACACAGAACAGTACACAGAATGCTATATAGTGTGGCTGAACGAGCGGTGTACTACTGTTCCCAGCAGACACAGAACAGTACACAGAATGCTATATAGTGTGGCTGAACGAGCGGTGTACTACTGTTCCCAGCAGACACAGAACAGTACACAGAATGCTATATAGTGTGGCTGAACGAGCGGTGTACTACTGTTCCCAGCAGACACAGAACAGTACACAGAATGCTATATAGTGTGGCTGAACGAGCGGTGTACTACTGTTCCCAGCAGACACAGAACAGTACACAGAATGCTATATAGTGTGGCTGAACGAGCGGTGTACTACTGTTCCCAGCAGACACAGAACAGTACACAGAATGCTATATAGTGTGGCTGAACGAGCGGTGTACTACTGTTCCCAGCAGACACAGAACAGTACACAGAATGCTATATAGTGTGGCTGAACGAGCGGTGTACTACTGTTCCCAGCAGACACAGAACAGTACACAGAATGCTATATAGTGTGGCTGAACGAGCGGTGTACTACTGTTCCCAGCAGACACAGAACAGTACACAGAATGCTATATAGTGTGGCTGAACGAGCGGTGTACTACTGTTCCCAGCAGACACAGAACAGTACACAGAATGCTATATAGTGTGGCTGAACGAGCGGTGTACTACTGTTCCCAGCAGCGACACACAATGACTGGGGGGGACCCTGGCTAGCGTGGCTGGAGCGCGAACTACCCTGCCTGCCTACCCAAAGCTAAACCCACAGACAAATGGCGGAGATATGACGTGGTTCGGGTATTTATTTACCCGAACCACGTGACAGTTCGGCCAATCAGAGCGCGTTCGGGTCCGAACCACGTGACCCGTTCGGCCAATCACAGCGCTAGCCGAACGTTCGGGGAACGTTCGGCCATGCGCTCTTAGTTCGGCCATATGGCCGAACGGTTTGGCCGAGCACCGTCAGGTGTTCGGCCGAACTCGAACATCACCCGAACAGGGTGATGTTCTGCAGAACCCGAACAGTGGCGAACACTGTTCGCCCAACACTAATGCCTACTTGGATCCAACTTTGATTTAAGAAAAAAACATGTTGATAACAGTACATTAAAATTTTATGCCACGATAAAGGCTACTTTTGACTCAAGAATGCCTCTTCCGAGGTTTTGCTGATAACATTATTCAGCAGTAGTATTGCCAAGGGGCCTTTTAGACTCCTTTAGCGATGCTGAAAACTATTTATACTTACTAGTGTGGATGCACAATGGACCACCTCTACAGGGGCTTTCACAATATAAATGTTTAAAAGTTTACCATTTGACCCATCATCAATCACAAAAAGTTTTGAATCAGGATGATACCATTTTATTGGCTAACTTAGAATGAATGGTATCATCCTGATTCAAAATTTCTTGCTTTTACTGATGGCTAACATAGTACAACACTCTACTGCTTCTACCCATCAGCAATATGAGTCAAAAGAATGGTTAGTGAAGATGTGCCAAGAATTTACCCCCCACCCAACCATTTTCCACTTAAAGGATACCAAAACTGACATGTGACATGATGAGATAGACATGTGTATGTACAGTGCCTAGCACACAAATAACTATGCTGTGTCCCTTTTTTTCTTTCTCTGTCTGAAATAGTTAAATATCAGGTATGTAAATGGCTGACTCAGTCCTGACTCAGACAGGAAGTGACTACAGTGTGACCGTTACTGAAAAGAAATTCTAACTATAAAACACTTTCCTGGCAGAAAATAGCTTCTGAGAGCAAGAAAGAGGTAAAAAGGAGAATTTTAAAAAATATTATTCCTTATCCTGCTTTTTCTTTATTTGAAGTTAAATAGAATATTTTTTTTTTATTTTAGGGTTTTGTTTTTTTTTAAAGTGGGTATGATTGTTAAACTTTATTTTTTTTGTCTATGTCTCAAAAATGGTTCCCTTACTTGACCCATTCATATAATTTAAATGGAAATTTCCACAATTGAAAATATAGATACTACATCTGATGGAGGTGCTAATCCTTAAACAACTTTTTTTAAAACTGAGAAAAATAATCTGTTCTACTATAAAACTCACCTCTGTTATGCAGAGATTTTCACGTTGGATGAATTCCCCTCTGAGTATTCTTTATTAAACATCGATGACATAAGGTTCTTTTTTGAGGTTGCCAGTCAAAACAGCAGGTGTAGTTCCATCTTAATGTAAACATTTGTGACATTTAACATTTTCCTTAAAAAAAAGTTTTTTAATCCCTAATCCTAATACATAAGTGAAAGAAAGAAATGAAAAAGAAAACACGCATTCCTATGAAGATCTACTCAGCATTAAATGTAGTTAGTGATTAAAAGTACAATCTACCACAACTTTTATTATTTTGACCAGAAGTTTGCATCTTAATATGACAGGTAACTAGCACACAGTTTTAAAAATAAACACCAGCTGCAAAATAATATTACTTTATTTTGGTCTTTTATGACACATTTTAAATGTTAATCTTTCCCAATTTATTGCGCACAAGCTGATTTCACTGTGTACTTTTTCATTACAGTTAAAGATTGTTTTCCCACCATATAAATCTGACAGTCTTCAAGTATAAACTAATCATAATCTCAATGTTGAAACTTTGTAAGAACACTAGAGGGTGCTATTAAATTGAAGCAATTTTTATTCAAGCTTTTCAGTTTTCCTGAAGATCTTTATGTTTTTGTTTTAGCTGCGTTAGTTACTAAAATCATTCATATCAGTTTCATTCATTTAAAAGTGTTTTATGGTATTTTTCTTCAAATTTCAATTTTTTAGAAAGAAAAAACACAATTGTTAAAGTCATTCTTATAATGCCTCTATAACTGGGAGATAGCTTTTATAATGCATATAGAATAAAGTTAAAAGCAGAAAATGCAATAATGGAATCAAGAAACATGTCATCTTCTCATACATTTTTGCTGTCATTTAGGTTATTTTAAGGAGGTTTTTTTTTTTTTTTTGCTTTAAAATTAATTTAGGCATGGCCACACTCAATTGGAAAATGGTATGATATATACTCAGTCCTGGTCATGGATGTTACATATTGAATTGAATTGTAATGGAGAATGAAGTGTTTAAGACCCTTTCTCTAGCATTTTCAGCCCTTTTCCCAAACAAATAACAAGGCAAACCTTTAAAAATCTATCTTTCTCAATTTTTTTAAATATAAAAAGTAAAAAATAAAACAAAAAACATACAATTAATTCTTCTCTTACTAATTTACAGTATTACACACAAAGATCCGATGATAATAATAATAATAATAATAATAATCAGAAGTAATATGTGCACGTAAAAAGGATATTTCTTTTTAGTTTCTTTTAATCTCAATCTTGTTTAGTAGGTCTGTGATTTAGCAAATTGTTTAAATTGTGTTTATGAGTGCATGCATGCACCATTGATGTTTTACTGGCAGCCAGACTTACCACTACCATTTATTTATTGTTAAAGAACAGTGTTTCATCAAAGACCAGCAAGCTGTTGTAGATGATGCAGACTCCATGAACCTGAATGTGCACATATCTGGTAACAGCGTTCATACAGTAGTTAAGCAAATGCTTACACCAGGAGTAACAGTGCGGGGATATTTTTTGCTCAGCAATTTTTAAGCATCTGTGCACAGAGAACTTAACATCATGCATGAATATGAATTGCCACTGTATTTAGTATGCCTTTTAGGTTAGAAATGCAGAAAGTAAATATATGAAATTATGCATTTAATATACTGAATGAATGAGTAAATCAATCAATATTTTTTAAGCATAAAACTAGAATTAGCAGTGTTTTAAAATGCACAATCATACATATAAAATAGCTAGATTCTAAAAAAGCAATTTGAAATATTTATAGAAAATGAATCTAATTTGAAAATTATTGTAGACGCTAGTAAATAAAATCTGAGATATCAGTGGGGTTTTTCCCCCCTTGACTCATTTTATGATTGTACAAGCCTAAATACTACAAATATATAATTCGTTTTTTTAAAATTAGGCTGTTTTTTCACCTGAAGTATACCTAGAAGAGTTTTTTATTTTGGAGATAAGTTCAGATAAGTTCAGACTATTTGTAAATTCTCTTAATTGCTTGCTTCTTATTTGAGTAGACATTAACCAAGCAAGCATGAGAAATAATATGGAGCATATTTAATGTAAATCAAGCAGAAAAGATAATGTTTATGTGTCCAACTAATTGCTAGTATTTTTCTTTATCGTTGCAATATCTGTGCTTGCTGTTCGCTAGGACAGTTATGCGGGCGTTTGAGACAAAAATAAAATGGATTTGAGAGAAAAAAGTGTGCCATAAAGTGTTGTGTGGTGGATTTTGTATTACCGTAGTGCTAGTCCATAAAGGAAATGAGAGAACTTTATGAATTGAATTGTACTCCGTTGTAAATGTAATGCACACTGCTCTTTTTTTGCGCTTTTTGCCGCACTACAAAATAAATAAATCTACCCCACAGTAGGTTTGTGTCTGCCTCTATCAAGGTTTTCTTTTTTCTAGATTCAAGATTTCAAGTATATTTTTTAGTATCATTATAGATCTATAGTATTATTCTACTGAAAAAAACATTCTGCTTCAGTAAATCAGTCAACAGTGCGCTATGTGGATAAATGGCTAGTAACTGTTTCTATGATACTAAAACAATGTTTACAGATAAACAACTCGTAGATGTATGTATAGAGGACAATATAAATATCTTAGTATAAGATCTATATGTTTGCACGTGTGAGCATTCTCAGAAAAGGACATAAGTACAGTGTAATGAAATCATTTAGGTTTCTTCTCTTTATTGATATAATATGAATGTAAGCTATAGTTTTAAGCTAAAAAGGAATCACTAAAATGTAATAAGCCAAATTACGCTTATATCAATTACTTTCTGATGTAAAATATAAATAAATAAACAAACTACACTTGCTTTATGTAATTTACTATATATTGCATCACAAAATATTTAAATGAGTCATTTCTGACTTTTGTTTCTGTACAGCTTATATATTACACATTTGACATTACTCACTCACAGCCCTTCAAACAGATCTATCAATCAGAAAAAATGTTGAGTATGAAAACATCTAAAGACAATTTTTCCTTATAAAATTGCAAAAATGTTTAACTTCCTCTGCTGCCTTTTTTTTTTTACTTTCTTTTTCTTTTCTTTTCTTTTTTTCTTTTTTTCTTTTTTTTTTTTAATCTTTAAAACGTTTTCTTTCTCAAAATTATATTTTGAAAAGAATGATTAAAATATTTTCTCAAATTAATTCCAGGAAGCAGATTTAAGATATACAATGATATTTCACTATATATTACTCATAAGCATTTATGGTTTTAAGACTTGAAGATCTTGATGCTTGAAAAAAAAATCTAGACTGTGACTATAGTTGAATCTGTCTCCTTGTTTACTTTGACAATTCAGTGGGCATTTGACATTTTACTTATGGTTGTGCACATGAAGAACGCAGAAAGGATTTTACTAGGCTTACTTTTCAAAAAGATATCTCTGAAAGGAGAGAGGAAAAACGTTCCTTTCTTGCCTCATGTATTCTTGTCCCTGCACGAGTTAGCTATGCGATTGCACACATTGTCTTCCTCTCCAGCCTGTTCTTATGACCTCAGTTATGCATTAACGCCTTCTCCTGCACTGAACATAAGGGTAAATGCTTTTGATAGAGATATAGAATGTCTGATTGCTGTAAGTGCTCGATTCCTCCTCTTGGGTACTGCTGATACTTCAGAAATGTCAAATACTCATTGTTTTTCCTCGTCCTTCATATAGATTTTTACAAGTGTCTACTTAAAGGTTGGGGTTATAAAGATACAATCTTGTCCTTTTTTATTTTCCTTAGCGTCGTTATTTTAAAACTCTTCACCACTGGATACATAGGGCTCAAGGAAAAATTGGAGGGGGAGAAAAAATGTTTTTTTACTACACAATATTGGCAGATCCTTAAAACACTCCTTGCAGACCATGAAGTAAACCTACACTCTAATTATACTTTTCTTAATCTAAGGTCATATTTTGATTGCCATCTAGACAGTAATATTTTTCTTAACATATTCAGGCTCCTACTTATTATCCTAAAGTTAAATAAAGATTTCTCTTCAGATAGCATTTTTTTGTGTTCAATTTAGTCTCTCTGATTAAAGGACAACTGAAGTGACTGGGATATGGAGGCTGTCATATTTATTTCCTTTTTAGCAATACCAGTTGCCTGGCAGTCCTGCTGACCCTCTGCCTCTAATAACTTTAGCCATAGACCCTGAACAAGCATATGCAGATCAGGTGTTCCTGATATTATTGTCAGATTTGACAAGATTACCTGCATGCTTGTTTCTGATATAATTCAAACACTACTGCAGCCAAATAGATCAGCAGAGCTGCCAGGCAAATGGTATTGTTTAAAAGGAAAAAATATGTCAGCCTTCATATTCTTCTCACTTCAGTGGTCTGATGCTATTCAATGCATACCAAAGAGCCTAACTAATAAGCTTTTGATCTGTTTTGGGCAGCTTACTAATTTAAAAGGGTGAACGGCATTGTAGTGAGTTTTCACCCAATGGCCTCAATTCTGGTTGCTATGTGAGGTAAAAAAAATTATAGGTAAAATACCTTATGCAGTATTTTCCTCCTTTTTTTTTAGCAATTCTGAAAGATTTTTCTGCACTTCCGAACATGTGGTAAAAGATGCGGTTAAACGTGTGGTAAATGCATAAAGTGTGGTAAAACTTGTGATATTTCAGTGGTAAGCATTCAGTAAATAAATAATAGTATTCTTTAATTGTCTTCCATAAGTTAGGATAGTCTTTGGAAGATTTTTTTTTTTTGAGGTGGGAAGGGGTATTTGATTATGTAGTAACCTATGAAAAGTATATTTATAGGCATCCCCTTTAAAAAAAATAAAATCCAGTAAATATTTGGAGTTTTATTTCTTCTACTAGTTGACCTAAGCCCATTTAAAAACACGCACTAGGTCTATCACCGCCACATGGCAGCAGCCGCTCGCCGCGCTCACGTACACGCCCGCCTGCCCCCTGGCAAGTCCTTGCGCCCTGTCCCAACAGCTGTCAGTGCAGCACATGCATTGCACCATCGCGTGAAAGCGCTGACAGGGACATGGGACGCAGAGATACTTACAAATCATTATATAGGATTCATTTCTATTACACAGCCTAATAGGAACTCCACTAAAACAGAAATAGGAAC
This sequence comes from Hyperolius riggenbachi, assembly GCF_040937935.1. NCBI lineage: Eukaryota > Metazoa > Chordata > Amphibia > Anura > Hyperoliidae > Hyperolius > Hyperolius riggenbachi. The sequence goes on along the minus strand of NC_090651.1, from coordinate 25,590,763 downwards.
TCCACTAAAAACTGCAAAATGCATACAAATTGACTTTTCCTCCAGGTACAGGCAGGTCTTAAACTTATCGGTAAATTATGTGCTAAAATGCCCCCTAACTTCCATGAGAATAGCTATTTTTGGTAAAATGAATGCAAATTACCTCACTAAATACTTTAAAACGTCTGACATGAGGTAAAACATGACTAAAACCTACCAGAATTGCTAAATGTCATTACCTCATGAGGTAAATTAACGTACATGAGGTAATTTGTTTGAAAACACTACCAGAATTGAGGCCGATGAGTAGGGGATCAATGACCACATAGCTTAGTACTGTAGCAAGAAATACAAGCAAGCCTTTAGGTTGACTGTCAATCAGGCTGATGGAGGTCAGGTGGTGCAAAGTGGAAAATCAGTTGCTATTGCATTCTAAAGGTGGCCACACACGATACAATAAAATGATTCGATTTTACAACAATTCGATGAAAACGATCATATCTCTCGAAAAAATCGAAAGCTTTTTTTTCATTCGACTGAAAAATCCGATCGGAATTCCCGTTTTTTTCGATTTAAATCGATCCGGAATGCCAGATATTTCTGTTCAATTTCTCTAAAGATTGTATGGTGTGTGTTGGATTGTAAGTTTATTAATATACACACCCTAGCAATTTTCTCAGAATTTCCAATCATTTTTATCATAATTGGGGAAAAATTTAACATAGGTGTGTGGTACATTGGTCATATTTTTTAATTTGTTACAATCAGTCAGAAAAATTGATTGCAATTCTTAAATTGAACAGATATTTAAAAAATTGTATGGTGTGTGGCCACCTTAAAGGTGGCCACACACGATACAATAAAATGATCCGATTTTACAGTAATTCGATAAAAATGATCGTATCTCCCGAACAAATCGAAAGCTTTTTTTTCATTCGACTGAAAAATCCGATCGGATCTCCCGTTTTCTTCGATTTTAATCGATCCAGACTGCCAGATATTTTTCTTCAATCTTTCTAAAGATTGTATGGTGTGTGTTGGATTGTCAATTTATTAATATACACACCCTAGCAATTTTGTTAGAGTTTCCAATCATTTTTATCATAATTGGGGGAAAAATTGAACATAGGTGTGTGGTACATTGGTCATATTTTTTAAATGTTACAATCAGTCAGAAAAATTGATTGCAATTCTTAAATTGAACAGATATTTAAAAAATTGTATGGTGTGCGGCCACCTTAAGAATGATCATTCTCTTGTTGAAGTGACCTATGCATAGTAAGCTTTAATTTACATGGAACCTGTAGTCTTCTTGGTCTCTCACTTTTGTTCGGCTCTGTTCTATTCAGTTGCTGTGCCCCTCTGAAAGCTGATGCAGGCTACAGCGTATATATGGCCCGGCCGACCACCACCTTGATCGCACTCCCAAAGCCTGGAGCATTCAACGCATGTGCAGTAGCAATTTTTAACAATCTTCACAAAATGTGCAAGTGCAGAACCCTCCCGTCCATGCTTTCAGAAGGTCACTGTTTCTAAATGGAAGAGTGCAAAAAAAACGGCCCTGGGGACAGAGAGGACTGGAAGATGCCCTAGGTAAGTTAAACTGGACACCTTTATTTTACTCTGAGTTTCCTTTAAGGGCACCATGAAAGGCTTCGTCTTTGTTAGTTTATCTTGTAAATCGGTACTTACGTATGAAGCCATCAAGGCAGTTACATACTCGAGAAAAGTGTATACAGGGTTTCAATCCCTTCAGCATCTCAGATCACTGCCTGTAATCTCGTTCAGTACAGGTGCTGTGTCACCTCTTAATGGAAGAGATAAAAAGTTAATATGAATTTACAGTTTATTAAATGAAGAATGAACACACTTCCTTACATCACAGTATATAACTAAAGACACAGGAAACATTATTTAAATTTGGAATGAGGCAAGTTGAAAAATAAATGTTTTACTCATTTGAGGCTTCTTCCAGCCCCTAGATGTCTATAGAGTCCCACGCCAAAGTTCCGTTTTGCTCCTGTCCCCTTCTTAAAATCATGACCCTCCGCCAGTCGTGGTCTTCTGCACATGTGCGGCCACTGCACGCCTCTCACTCTTGCTCTTCCCTGGCCGGGAGTGCTCTACGCCAGCACAGTTCAAGTCTCTTCAAACTGCTCATTTGCAAAGTGCTCCCAGCTACGGAGGTGCAATCACAAGAGGTGCACATCATGCCCGTCCATGACCCGGCCTAGGGTTGTGAGCTTATGGAGGGGACAGCAGCGGCCTGGAGCAGAGCGGAACTTCGGTGTAGGGCTCGTTAGAGTTCTAGGGGCTGGGAGAAGTAAGTAAAACTTGTCTTTTTCAAGACAAAAAGTATATAAATACATAATAATATTACAAATAACCATGTAAGTAGGTGCCACCCAGAGTTTCTCATTTTCTTTCTATTATTGTAAAGGTGCCCATTAACAGTATAATTCAATCGAAAAATGATTGGTCATTTCTGGATGAATTCTCAATAGCCAATTTGATCGTATTAATTGAATTTTCAGATCGATCTAATCGGATTGCCTAGCAGGAATGTGGAAGTTAATCGGCATGACCGATTGTTCCAGAGCGATTACCATGATGATCGGAAACTATCGATCAGCGCGTGGAATTGTACCATTAATGAGCACCTTTACATGTAAGAACTTTCCTCCAAGTAGTACTACAAATATATTGGCATCTACAAAACATTTTAAAATTTTATGTTGCCAAAAAGTAATAATTCCCCTATAATAATATAAAGCGCTCCAGCATTTAAAATGGCCTAGGTTTAGAGGGCAAATATCAGGAAAAAACCTAAACCTAGGTGGGTCTATGGTGCAGAGGCATTTTATGGACCTTTCCCCCTAAACTACAGTAACTAGATATTTCTTGGCTCAACCTGGGGTGGAGGAGGAGTGATAGTGCGGCGCGCAAAGCGTGCTGCAGCAAAAATGGGCGTGTCCATAACCACGGTGGAAAAATGAGCGTGTCCATGACATGGTGTGGGTGGAGCAAACTGTAATGTAACTCTGAGGCAGTGGGCCAGAGTTTTCTCCCAAAACACAGATAGGCAATGTGACTCTAACAAACATACATCCGAGAATAATACACCTTGCCAGCAGTAAAGATGCCACCATTGGTAATACATTAACCCCTCCCGACCACCTAATGCCTTTCGGCATCGGGAGGGTGGCAGCCTCAGGACTGCCTAATGCCGAAAGGCGTCAAGTCCTTGGGGGTTTTGCAGGAGATCGCGTGCGCCGCTGCGCGTGAATCTCCACTTGAATGATGGAGCTCCACTCCGTCATCAGTCTCCCAGCGGCGATTGCTGCTAGGAGACTGTTAAACGGCTGTCTATTGACACTGTACAGCGCTGCGATCTATGGCAGCAATGTACTGGGGACAGCTGTGTCACTCTGCTGTCCCCTGGGGAGGCTTAACAGCGATCGACAGCCGATCTCTGTCATTGGCTGGCGGGGGGAGGGAGGGGGAAAAATAGAGAAATTTATTAGAAAAGAATAAACAAATTAATACAAAAAATAAATAAACAAACAGTGGAGGAGCGATCCGAGTCCACCAACAGAATTCTCTGTTGGTGGGCAGAAAAGGGGGGGGGATTCATTTGTGTGCTGCCTTGTATGGCTCTGCAGCAAGCTTTTGAAGCAGCAGAGCATAAAATAGCCTGGTCAGTAGGGGGTGTAAGCCTGTAGTCCTGAAGTGGTTAAAGAATGTAGGTCAAAGTGAGAAAAGATTTTTCAATGGGCAAAAATTTACGAAATAATTTTCAAAGTAATATTGTAAAAGATAAGCAATTTTATCTTTTAGATCATATTCAGTTAAAGAGGAACTTCAGCCTAAACAAACATCAAAAGACAGGTTCAACCACTGCACTCCACGTACAACAGAGCTGGATGTAGGGAGCCCAGACCAAAAGCACAAGAAAACGAAGGAAGGTCCACTTCAATGTTTTCAAAATGTATTAGGGACTTATCCCACAACAGCAAACAGAACACACTGCTAGTTAGCAGTGTGCTCTGTTTGCTGTTGTGGGATAAGTCCCTAATACATTTTGAAAACATTGAAGCGGACCTTCCTTCGTTTTCTTAAACAAACATACAGCCATTAAGTTACATTAGTTATGTTAATTAAAATAGATAGATAACAATCTCTTATCCACCCGTTTTAAAAGAACGGGCAAATGTTTGTGATTTCATGGGGCAGCCATCTTTTTCATGGGGACAGTCATCTTTTTGGTTGCAAGGAGGTGACAGGGAGCATGAGACACAGTTCCAACCTGTGCCCTGATCACCACTCCAGTCCCAGCTTCGTGGGCAATGAGAACAACAACATCAGAAATCCCATCGTGCTTTGCACAGCATCAGGGGGAAAATGCCCGAGCAGTTTTCTTTGATGGGGCGGAGCTTAGCTTCTGTACAGCTGAAAATGAGGCTTTGGTAAGAAAAACAAAGTTCTGATGCTGTGAAACTGTCAAAGAAACACCAAGCATTTTTAGTGCTGCTGAATAGATTTTAAGTCTGGAGGTTCACTTTAAGTTCCTCTTACAGAGAAACCATGACCAAGAATTGAACTTCATCACCAACAAGTAGCTGATACCCCCTTTTACATTAGAAATCTATTCCTTTTCACAAACAGATCATCAGGGGCTCTGTATGGCTGATATTGTGGTGAAACCCCTCCCACAAGAAACTCTGTGGACCATGGTACTCCTGGCAGTTTCCTGTCTGTGAACCCTGTTGCATTGTGGGAAATAGCTGTTTACTGCTGTTTCCAATTGCCAAAAAAGCAAGCAGCAGCTACAACACCTGCCAGCAGTAAAAATGTCACCATGATATGATAAATGTCAGAATGTAAATGAGGAATTTAAAAGATTTTACAATGGGCAAACACTGACTAAATCATTTATACATAATTACTGTAAAAATGAAGCACTTTTTTTATTACATTATTTTCACTGGAGTTCTTCTTTAAACTTTTTTTGCACTGCAGTAAAACATGCATCTTTGAATTTACTCAAAAGTCAACCAGCAGATAGAACTCTACACAAATATCCTATGGAAGATGCTTATATATAATCATTGTATACTAATTACAGTAAATTGTGTAACTCATGGGGTAAGTACACTCAATCTCTAAAGGATAATGCCAGTAAAATTAATTTGTATCTAAACTGTCCAATCCCAGTGCAGTTTCTGAAAACACAACAAACCCTCCTACAGAAAGTTATTCTTTGTGTTGTGTTCACATCTTAGATTCTAGTAGCCGTATTGCCTACATCTGTGCGCAGTTATCTGCTGCTGACAATGTTGTGTCTGTCTCAACATTCCATTGCCATCTTCAGATAACTATAGACAGCTGTGACTGGAGACCCCAGCTACCAGAAAACAATGAGCTTTAGGCAAAATTAACGCAATAAGCACACATATGTATATTTGGATAATCCACTACACTTCAGAGACATGCAGAATTCTTTTTAGGATAACCAGCTTCATGGTCGGAAAGAGGTTAACACTCTTGCAGTGTTGGGGTCCTGGGTTCAATCTCCACAGAGGACTGTGGCTACTCACTTTCTCCAGGGCTGAAGACCATTGGAGAACTTAAAGGGTACTTGAAGGAAAATAGTGCCCCAAATGAATACTTACCTCAGTTGAGGGAAGCCACTGGATTTTTTTACCTCCACTGATCCAGGGCTGGGAGATCCCCCATCCCAAACCTCTTCAACAACGGTTTATTGAATAGTGCATACGGCCACGCTCCTTTCCATGAGCACGGCCATACTGCACAGACATAGGATGCCTTGTGCCTGTGTAGTAGCACAGAGCCAATCCAGCTCGACTTTTACCACTGAACCCAAGCGGCTTTGTGCTACTGTGCAGGCAGGAGGCATCTTCCAGAGGGTCCTGGCGTCCAGTCGTGATCTCGAGGAGGACCTGGTAAGCCTCTGGAGGAGGAACTCACAGGTTTGCTTTAAAGCATAATTCCATGAAATTACATTGGGGCGGACAATGAATAGGAATAGCACCTGTGATTAATAGAATTTATGTTCTTCTAAAGTTAAGAGCTGCAAAATGTTCAACCACTTCGCATCCTGACCTTGTTTATGGACCAGAGCAGTTTTTACATTTTAGCTATGTCCTAAATTAATCAGCAATAACTGTATCCCTACTTATGACACCTAAATTAAATATATATTGTTTTTTCCATTAAAAACTAGGCTTTCATTATATTGCATTTATCCCTCAAACCGTTCTTTTTTCTGTGCATTTTAATGGGAAAAAGAGGAAAAAAATAGAAAAAAACACATTATTTCTAATTTTTACTAATTTCCAGTTTAAAAATAAAAAGTATTACTATGTAGATAAAACACAAATTTTGTTTGGCTATTTCTACCATTTATCACAATACATAGATTATGTTCCTGTCACAATTTATGGTAAAGATATTTGATTCTGCAATAATGCTGCAGTGTGTATTTTTTACTATGAACTGAGAAAATAGAAGTATTTGTAATGGTAAAAATCAATCTCATTAGCTCAGGAAACATATATTCCCATTCACCAATTAGTGCTGCATCAGATAGTGCCAAAGGTGTGCACAGGAACATGCCGAATCCTGCACAGCACTGCTTCAGCTTCAAGACGTATATCTACGTCCTTGTGGCTTAGATGAAGTCACAGAGAACGTTGATATACTGTAGTGGTGGATAAAGTTATTAAGGGTGTGGCCAGAATCCCATGGGCTGAGGCGTGATAGAGCCGAGCTCCCATTCAGTGGCCAGAAAAGTGCCAAACACCCAGCAGCACCAGCAGGATAAGTTTGCCTAGGCTGAATTCAAGCCGTACACAATGTAAAAAAGATATTTATTGGTCTCCAAAAACAATGCAACGCGTTTCACGGGCACACATCCCGCTTCATCAGGCAATTCTGAGGTAGGAGAACACAGTAGTAGGTCATATGTGAGCTAGAGTAGCTCACATATGACCTACTACTGTGTTCTCCTACCTCAGAATTGCCTGATGAAGCGGGATGTGTGCCCGTGAAACGCGTTGCATTGTTTTTGGAGACCAATAAATATCTTTTTTACATTGTCTACGGCTTGAATTCAGCCTGGTCATTTTATGTGAGGGTAGTGGATCCACCCACCCCCTCCTTTTATACGTTTTTAACTTATTTTATCCTATTTTGGCACCTCTATTCACCAATTTTACTCATATCTTGTCCACCTCAGGTGGAGGGGTGTATCCCCATTTTTCTTTCTATAGAGAGCGACTTTTTAAACCTGAGTGGGGTCAGGTTATAATTCTCCCCACCTGCCTTCATAGTGGTCGCCTGCGTGGTGACCCACACTTGTGAGTATATTCTCATCTGATTTTTTTTTCCCATACTTGGTTGAACATACTACACCAGATTTGGCTCTCGGTTCTTTTTCTTGTCTTTCAAGCAAGCAAGCAGATCAGGTACTCTGACTGAAGTCAGACTGGATTAGCTGCATGCTTGTTTCAGGGTTGTGATTCAGCCACTACTGCAGCCAAATAGATCAGTAGGACTGCCAGGCAACTGGTATTGTTTAAAAGGAAACACACATATCCCTCTCAGTGTAGGTTCCCTTTAAAAGGTATTTAATTGATAAGGTGTGAAAATATCATCTAGGAAAAAAGTGAATCGAATTGTGAGGATCCGCTCGGCTGCCTGTGCAGGCAGGCAGCCTTTTGACCACTGTTCAGGTCTGCATTCTGCAGATCTCTGGAAGAGAGACCTTTTGTCAGTTTGGCAGCTTGCTGCTGAGGAATTTGCATACGTTTGTCATGCAGATTGCCTAGCCACATCCTCTGTAGGCTTGCTCTATATATACCATGTGATATCACAGATCTGGGCTGGTCATAAGGGTTAGTCCTGTGGAACACTGTTGGAGTGTCAGCCTTGCTCATTGTTTGAATATTAGTTTAGAGTAATTCCTGGGACTGCACTCGGCAGGTTCCCTAGTGCAGTTAGGATTGCATATCTGTTTTGGTTGTCTGTTGCGATTGTCCTGTCCCAGCGGTGGTCGACAGGAAGTCGTTCTGATCTTTGTTCTTGGAGTATAGCTGGAGCAGCGGTTGCTACCAGCTATCTCATCTGTTCTGTCTTGCCACGATCACACTCGCCTTGCGCTAGTGCTGTGGATCCGTCTGATCTCCATCTCTCTTTCTATACTTGGATCGCACTAACCTCTTGCGCTAGTGCTGTGGATCCTTCTGTTCTGTCTTCCTGGATCGCACTAGCCTCTTGCGCTAGTGCTGTGGATCCTATCTCTCGCTTATTCCTGTTTTCGTGTGTCTGTCTTGTCTGCTACGAACGCTTGCTGGAGGCTCGGTGAGGTAACCGTTAAGCAAGCGCTCGCGTCCTCTGTTTCATGTTTGTCTGTCGGTGGTTAGTTAGGCGTGCTTGTCTCTGTTGTGCTTATCACGCGGAGACCGCGCATAAACTCGTGCACTGTTGCGAATGAGTGCGGTGTTCGCGTTTAGCTAGCATTTGTTATTTTCCTTATTTTCTCATTGTATGATTTGCTGTGCCTTTGCTACTCTCATGCTCTGCCTTGCTGTAGCCTTGTGTCACCTCTGGCAATCGCCTCTCTCGCGATTGCGTTCCTACTTCATATCTGCTGTTGTGTATGCACCGTCGCGGGTTGGCGACTAGTTTCGTGCACACACATACAATCTGTCCCTGTGCTCATTCTCTTTCGCAATCGCTTCTCTTGCGATTGCGTTCTCACTCGGTTTCCTTTGTTGTGTGTCCGCCGTCGCAGGTTGGTGGCTAGATTGGTGGACATACATACATTCCTCATCTGTGCTTATTCAGTCTTGTGTCGCTGTTAGCAATCGCCATCTCTGGCGATTGCCTTCTCTCCTGTTCTTCATGGTTGTGTATGCACTGTCGCAGGTTGGTGACTAGATTGGTGCACACACATACCCTCTGTCGCTTTGCTCTCTCTCCTTCAGGGCTATCTTGCCCTGTGTTTTTTCCCTTCGTGCAATTCCTGTCTTGCGTCTGTGGCAGGGCAGAGGAGCTGTTCCTCTGCACTCCACAGCTCCTCCTGCCGACAGGAATTTCCCTCTACAGGTGCATTGCACCTTTTGCTGGGTTCCCTCAAATTATACGCTTGTGGAGGATTTCCGCAGTGTCAGCGCACGCCTTGTGCGCTGATCACGGAGAGAATTCCACAATCGTTACAGGAATGAGGGCCCAGGTTTGAAAAGAGCACCTAGGAGAAAACTCTGGAGAAAAAGTTAAATGTCTATGGGCCCATATGGATTAAGAAAAAACCAACAACACATGATTGAACTAGGTCTTTAAAACGGGATTGTCACCATAAAAATTAAATTTCAACAGCAACTGGTCTGAGTGTATTAAGTAGGGATGGGACGAATCCACAATTTTTTCGAATCCGAATCCGAATCTGAAAAGGTTCTCGAATATCTCGAACCTTTCGAATCCCGAATCTAACGAATCCTGCACATAAGAATTCGTGGATTCGCTGGATTCGTCGTCCCATCCCTAGTATTAAGTGATAAAAATGCTAATCCTGTATTCAAAACTTTCAAAACTTTTTCTGCTGTTATGGTTTGGAGTTAACAAATACTTAAAGCGGACCCGAGATGAAAAACTAACTATAACAAGTAACTTGTCTATATATCTTATCTAAAGTTTAGATAGTTTACACAGCAAATCTAGCTGCAAACAGCTTTAATAGAATATGATTATTTCTTCCTGTGATACAATGACAGCAGCCATGTTGTTTGTAAACATTACACAGAGGCATGGTTTATCAGTATCTTGAGCAAAAAAACCTAATCCCCCTTCCTCCTCCCTCCTCCCCTCTGCAATCAATGGCTAGTAACACCTCCCCCTCCTGCTTCCCAGACTGAGCTCCCATGAGCCCTTGCTACTGCCAAGGCACTCTGAAAACCTGTGGGCGTGGTTTATTTAGTTTATAGGGAATTAGAGTATTAAAACAAAAACAAAAAAGTATTTGGCTTGAGGAATGCCCTATAAACAATAGGAAAGGAACCCAATTATGCAATGAGTAAAAGTTCACCTCGGATCCACTTTAAGGAGCACTGGCCCTTTAATAGTCAGTGCCAAACAGTTGCATGCTGAGGGTTCTTTTTATCTATAATATATTCCTCCTCTTCCATGTATTTCCCTGCATAGCTGCCTATCTGAAACACGATCCTCTGCTCACTTGTGTTTACGAGCAAGGCTGAGGTGACTCAGTGATTGGAGGAGTAAAGAAACAAAAAGTTAAGGGCATAAATTACATCAGGATTTAGCCTAAACTGTGGGCAAAAGACATGGTTCCCACCAGGAACAGAATTCTCTTCATTTACTATATAAAATTCACTGAAATCAAAATGTGGACGGTACAATACATGTGTTATATAAGTAGATCAAGTATTTATCTACTTATATATGTGTTTTTTTTTCCTGGCATAGTATGGCTGATTCTACTGCTTTAAGTTTAATACACTTCGGACAGAAAGTCACCTTCTCCAAGTGGAGCAGGTGCTGCAATCATGCACCAAATGATATGCTGATTTCTCCCCATTTCTTGTGATTATTTCCAAATAAGGGAACCACCTTTAATTCCGGAGTAATCACTGAGGCTTGAGAGCATAAAGACATGCTAACTCCCAACAAATTATCTAATCCAGATGTTGCACCATCAGTGTAAACATCGTCCCCAGTAGGACCATAAAATCAATGAGACCGGCTCGGTTTAAGGTTTCAGGTTTTGCCTCACCTTTCTGCCTCCCACCTATGGAAAACAGGAAAATGTAAATATGGTAATGCCTAGCACGTGTGTGAAACCGGATAAGTTTTCAGCTTGTATTCAGGGGTAGGGCCACACACACAGACAAATACAGCTGCCCCGAGCACTAAACCTCCCGTCCTCGGCTTAATTAACTGCTTGTCTGCTGGAGGCGGGATGTAAAACATTGCGCCGCAGACATAATAGGACATGTGAACTTTCTGCACAGCAGAATAACCTTGTTCTAATTTCATCTCGGTGGCGCTGTCCTCAGAAGACTCTTGGCCTGTTCAGGATGATGTGAAGATCGGACCTCCCAACCAGAGACGTAGTTACAAATTCTGAGACCTCATAGCAAACTTTTCATGCCTCTCCTCCCAGCCCTAAGCACACTTGACTTGAGTTACAGCACCCACCCATGGATATGAGTGGACATAGCAACAGGTGGTCACTCACAGCATACATCTTTGCTACGCTGGGTTTTTTGCGTAGTTCCGCAATTGTCTCATTTGGTTGTCTAACCCTAATCGATTCCACTATTGTATAATCCCATGTTTTCACGTTTGTTTCTATTTGAGAACATATGGCGTGTTCGATTCGTCCCCTATACATTATAATGGAGCCAAAACTGACCCCCTCACACTAGAGTCAGCAGACACATGGCAGCCAATCAGCTATCTCTCCCACTTGGACCGCCCCCCCACCTATTAGAAAGCCAGCACAGCAGCCATTTTACACTCTGACTGTGGGTGCTGTGAAAGAGACTAGGGACAGAGCTTTACTGCAGATAGGGAAAGCATTAGTTAGGCCTGTGTTGTGTGTCCACCCAATGGAGTTTCTTGCTGCTACAATACCAATTCACCATCTACATAATTTAGCCTTCTAAAGGCTGGGTTTTGATCTTGTGATATTGCTGTTCAGTGTGTCCATACAGTGCACTTTAGCTGTTGCAGACAGGTGCAGTCAGCGCTTAGTGCTATAGTAGTTCACCCTTCTAAGGGCTGTTTTTCTTGTTCTTGCTATTGCTATATTGCAATTCTATGTGTCCAGTGCACCCATTAGCTGTTGGAGACAGGTCTGTTGGTTCTAGTAGTGCACTGACTTGATAAATCAGTCACCCTTGTAAGGGCTGTTTTTCTTTTTCTTGCTATTGTTATATTCCAATTCTGTTTGTCCAGTGCCCATGTTAGCCGTTAGAGACAGGTCTGTTGGTCCTAGAAGTGCACCAATCATAACCCAGTAATCCTTCTCCACCACTACTGGCATCTAGTATCCACTACTGCCCCCTGTATAAAACCTCAGTGCAGAATCAGTGTTTTTGGCCACTTAACTGTCACTGAACTACCTCAGCCTGACCATAGGGGCTGGTAAACCACGATAGACTGCACTCCCGCAAACGTGCGCACAAGCACGCCCGCCCGCCACTACACACCACTACGCAAAGATTAGAAGAGGAAAAACATTTATGTCCTGGAACTGTCAACTAGCGAAAACAATGATTTGCTCACCTGACATTATCACTAAAGCTCTCTGCGATTGTTTGCAGTGCGTTAAACATGGCGTTTCATCTGTCAGCCTAACCCTTACACTACCTTATTACCATGTACGCACGCCGGACTTTTTAAAGAATTTAATTCCACAAATTTAGGAATGTACTGTGATTTCTGCCCTTAAGACATTAAAACACAACTCTGCGTCAACTCCGTAATTTTTGGTGGGACTTTTGACATGGACCCCTCTCTGGCATGCCACAGCCCAGGTGTTATTAGGACCCTTGAAAAAACTTTTCCATTACTTTTGTGGCCAGAAACAGTCCTTATAGGTTTTTAAATTTGCCTGCCCATTGATGTATATGGCGATTTGCCCGGTTCACCCTGTTTGCAAACTTTTGTGGAAAATTTGCGTTCGCGAACCAAAAATGTGATGTTTGTTACATCACTAATAGCAGCTAGTAGAATATTGATAAGATTACAGATATTGTACTATTGTGCAGTGGTAATTCCGATAGTAAAATTTAATTAAATGTTGCCAATTTAATTCCACACATTTAGGAATGTACTGTGATTTTTGCCCTTAAGACATTAAAACACAACTCTGCGTCAACTCCGTCATTTTTGGTGGGAGTTTTGGCATGGACCCCTCTCTGGTATGCCACAGTCCAGGTGTTAGGCCCCTTGAAAAAACTTTTCCATCACTTTTGTGGCCAGAAACAGTCCTTATAGGTTTTTAAATTTGCCTGCCCATTTGCGTTCGCGAACCAAAAATGTGATGTTTGTTACATCACTAATTGCAGCTAGCAGAATATTGGTAAGATTACAGATATTGTACTATTGTGCAGTGGTAATTCCGATAGTACAATTTCCTTAAATGTTGCCAATATGTTAGTATCCCTAACCTAACCCTAATCTCACATGAACCCTCCCTCAACTGATACCTATGCCTAACCAATGCCCCCACGGTGCCTAACCCTAACGCACTCCCTGCCAATGCCTTTTAATAAACATATATATAACAACAACAACAATAACATTTCTATAGTGCTTTTCTCCCATAGGACTCAAAACGCTTAGGTTCTCTCCCAGGTTCAAAAATTTGTAGTAGGATAAAGTATTAACACAACAAAAATTATACTTCTGCAAATGCCAAACTGAACAGGTGCTTTTTCAGTCTGAATTTAAACACGTCCAGAGATTGAGCTGTCCTGATCTGCTGAGGTAAGGAGTTTCATAATGTAGGTGCAGCATGACAGAAGGCTCTGAAACCAAAAGTTTCCTGGTGGACTCTGGGTATGACTAGATTATCAGAACCTGTGTGTAATGATCTGCTCAGCTGCCTGCGCAGGCAGGCAGTTTTTTGACCACTGTTCAGGTCTGCATTCTGCAGGTCTCTGGGAGAGAGACCTTTTGTCACTTTTGCAGCTTACTGCTGCTGAGGAATTTGCATCAGTTTGTCATGCAAATTGCCTAGCTACATCCTCTGGAGGTTTGTACTATAAATACCATGTGATATCACAGACCTGGGCTGGTCATAAGGGTTAGTCCTGTGAAACACTCCTGCAGTGTCAGCCTTGTTCATTGTTTAAAGATTAGCTTAGAGTAATTCTTGGGACTGCACTAGGCAGATTCCCTAGTGCAGTTAGGATTGCATGTCTGTTTTGTCTGTCTGTTGCGATTGTTCTGTCCCAGCGGTGGTCGACAGGAAGTCGTTCTGATCTTTGTTCTTGGAGTATAGCTGGAGGAGCGGTTGCTACCAGCTATCTCATCTAATCTGTCTTGCCTGGATCGCACTCACCTTGCGCTAGTGCTGTGGATCCATCTCTCTCACTTATTCCTGTTTTCGTGTATCTGTCTTGTCTGCTACGAACGCTTGCTGGAGGCTCGGTGAGGTAACCGTTAAGCAAGCGCTCGCGTCCTCTGTTTCTTGTTTGTCTGTCGGTGGTTAGTTAGGCGTGCTTGTCTCTGTTGTGCTTAACATGTGGAGACCGCGCATAAACGCGTGCACTGTTGCGAATGAGTGCGGTGTTCACGTTTAGTTAGCGTTTGTTATTTTCCTTATCTTCTCATTGTATGATTTGCTGTGCCTTTGCTACTCTCGTGCTCTGCCTTGCTGTAGCCTTGTGTCACCTCTGGCAATCGCCTCTCTCGCGATTGCGTTCCTACTTCACATCTGCTGTTGTGTATGCACCGTCGCGGGTTGCGACTAGTTTGGTGCACACACATACAATCTGTCCCTTTGCTCAATCTCATTCGCAATCGCTTCTCAGGCGATTGCGTTCTCACTTGGTTTCCTTTGCTGTGTGTCCGCCGTCGCAGGTGGGTGGCTAGATTGGTGGACATACATACATTCCTCATCTGTGCTTATTCGGTCTTGTGTCGCTGTTAGCAACCGCCATCTCCGGCCATTGCCTTCTCACTTTATCTTCCTGGTTGTGTGTTCATCGTCGCAGGGTGGCGACTAGATTGGTGAACACACATACCCTCTGTCGCTTTGATCTCTCTCTTTCAGGGCTATCTTGCCCTGCGTTTCTTCCCTTCGTGCAATTCCTGTCTTGCGTCTGTGGCAGGGCAGAGGAGCTTTTCCTCTGCACTCCATAGCTCCACCTGCCGACAGGAATTTCCCTCTACAGGTGCGTTGCACCTTTTGCTGGGTTCCCTCAAATTATACGCTTGTGGAGGATTTCCGCAGTGTCAGCGCACGTCTTGTGCGCTGATCACAGAGAGAATTCCACAATAGTTACACTGTGGATCTCAGATTGCAGGGATTGCTACGCAGCTGCAACATTTCTTTCATGTATCCAGGGCCCAGATTATTCAGGGATTTAAATGTCAGTAGGCCGATCTTGAAAAAGGTCCTCCATTTTATGGGTAGCCAGTGAAGGGAGTGCAGGACTGGTGTTATGCAGCAATACTAAAAAAGGCTTATTGAAACAGTGGTATATTATTGGTATTGAAACAGTAACCTTGACTTTCTGATGGTCAAATAATAATAAGAAAAGATGAGCCATGGAATCTGGACAAGGGTGGCTTGCAGAGATTTCCCGAATTCCAACAAGTGTTACAATAAGTGAAGGTCGGAGAACAATAAGGCTTACGGGACAGAGGGGAAGGACTGAATTTCCAGTGCTTTTACACATTCACCATTGTTACTTTGTACAGAGCCATGGAGTATGTTGGTGCTTTATAAACCAATAATAATAATAATTTGTCACACTGCAAGATGTGTAGGAATGTAAGTGATAGCTTCTTTCTTTCTAAAAACATTGTCTTTCTGGATTTGCGGTTCACGTGGCTGCCAGTGTGATATACCGCGTGGAGCACATGTCTGACATCACACACGCCCCAAGTGTGCATCGTGCCGGCAACCATGTCAGGGACAAATCCGGAAGAGTGGCACACATCGGCAGACACCAGACAGGTAAAGTAAAACTGCAAGGGGAATGGGGAGGGAAGGGGGTGTTTACATATACGTTAGGGAAGGCAGCAGCTGGAGATTTCCATCGCAATTGTTGTTCACAATTATCACATGCCGCTACCTCCCTGATTGAGCACGTCGGCCCGAGATTTTCCAGCAGGTCTGTCTTTTGGCCTGAAATTGGCCGCATTGTTGATTGGGCATGCTTTTGGATTAGATTAGATTGTGAGCTCTTCTGAGTACTGTCAGTGATATGACTTGTAAAGTGCTGCAGAAGATGTCAGAGCTATATAAAACGTAATCATAATAATAATATGGTAGGACATTAGACTATGACTATGGTAGGATTAGATTGTGATCTACTCTGAGGACAGTCAGTGACATGACTATGTACTCTGTAAAGTGCTGCAGAAGATGTCAGAGCTAAATAAAACATAATAATAATAATATGGTAGGATATAACACTATGACTATGGTAGAATTAGATTGTTAGTTCCTCTGAGTACAGTCAGTGACATGACTATATACTCTGTAAAGTGCTGCAGAAGATGTCACTGCTATATAAATACATAAAATTAATTTGGATGGACATTACACTATGATTACGGTAGGATTAGATTGTGAGCTCCTCTGGAGACAGTCAGTGACATGACTATGTACACTATAAAGGGCTGCAGAAGATGTCAGTGCTACTGTATATAAATACATGATAATAATATGGTAGGACATTAGAGTATGACTATGGTAGGATTAGATTGGGAGCTCTGAGAAAAGTCAGTTACATGACTATGTACTCTGTAAAGTGCTGCAGAAGATGTCATTGCTATGTTAAATACAAAATCTAAATAAAATAAATATACCATTTTCAAGCTCTTTGTAGAAATTAAGCATCAGGGCATTTTGTGTCAGCTGAAAGCCAGGTAGATACAATGCACAGAGATTGGTGTACTTCTGCTTGCAGAGCTTGCTAGCATCATGCCGCCATAAGACACATCCCAGTTTGTTATGTGATTGACGAAGCAATCAGCGAAAGTTCCTTTCCATGCAGATTTCTGACATTACGCAGTAATGAGCGCTGTCCCCAGCTGGATGTCTCACTTAAAGGGTTTATTTCTGCCAGGTGGAAATGAAAGGGCCTGGAATAATGGCTAAATGACTTTCTGACATAGCTCGTCACAGGCTAGCTCGTCAAGGGACTAGGGCTAGCATGGCAAACCATGAAATGACAGAGGGTTAACTGCGACAACCACATTCCATTCACTGGAACTTACAATAATATTTTCTCACAAAGGGCAGTTAGTGAAAGTAATGTTGGTGTTTTAATTGTGTTCTACTTCAAGCAAACCTGAACTGAAAATAAACTTATAAGTTATGAGACAATGAATTGTAACACGCAGTACGTTAACCCCTACTGAGCAGGGGCGTAACAATAGGGGCTGCATCCCCTGAACCCACGGGGGACCCCACTGGGGCTCGTTCAGAGCCGTTTTGGGGGGGCTGGAGGGGTCGCAGCTAGAGGTGAGCGTAATGACTTAATTACGATTTTGCGAAATTTCGCGTTATTAGTGTAAGTACAATTATGGCCGTAAGTACATAATCGTAATGAAGAAGGATTTCGCGAAATCCCGCGTAAGCGTAATTTTCGCGTAGCTTTCGCATTACAGTGGGTATCGCGAAATTACGTTTGCCTTGCATGCAACCGTTTGTAAGCGTAGTTACATAACGTAATTTCGCGATAGTTCATATTACTCTCATTGATCACAGTGTAATTATTGCGAAAAAGCTTGCTCTATGCGTAGAAACATTCTTGTCAATACACCCTTGAACTGCGCATGCTTAGTTTTTTCATTATTTAACGCGAAAAAGCGTTCATATGCGAAAATTTGTTAGCGTTCGTCTGACTACCGCTGATTCGCTTCTGATTGGCTAATGCATTAATGCTAATGCTAACAAGTAATTATGAAATTCTCGAAATTACGAAGAAATGCGAAATTACGTTATGGTTTAATGTGAAATTACGGTATAGTTGTACGTGAAATTACATTATGAACGAAACGCGAAATTACGCGTTGAAAATTACGCTTACGGTATTATCAATTACGATTTTAATGGCAATTACGCTACCATAATTTCACGCCGTAATAGCAAATTTCGCATGCGTAATTATAGTAACGCGAAATTTCGGCTCAACCCTAGTCGCAGCATGAGTAGAGAGCATGGCCACACATCAGCGGGGAGGGTGGAAACTCCCCTCACCTCGAGCTCTCCCCTCAGCACGCTCCCCTCCTGCAATTATCAGTGGCAACGGAAAGCAGGCAGGAACATATACCTCCATGCGATCCACACGCTGGATATGCCGCTCTGTAAGTGTCTTTGTGTGTTTAAACAGGAAGTAGCGTGAATCACTTAGTAATCGGACCTCAGCGGTGGATGGAGGTATGTGTTCCTGTCGCCGCCCGCTGCCACTGATAATTGCAGGAAAGGAGCACACTAAGGGGAGAGCCCGAGGTGAGGGAGGGGGGAGAGTGACCCACCTCCCTGCTGATGTAGGTAACCATGCTCTCTCCTCATGCTGTGACTCCTCCTGCCCCCCCAAAACGGCCCTGAGTGGGCCCTGTGGGGGAGCCTATCCAAATATTTGTAGAGGGGCCCGGTGATTTCTAGTTACACCCTTTCTACTGAGCAGGGGTTAATGTGAGGCAGTTCAGGGGTTAGTGTGTCTAAAAGCAACCATAGTATTTTAATGAGTTGGTTGTTTAGTTGGTTGGCATTTGTGTACATACATGTCAGGTTAACAACTTGGACGTGTGTATGAGCCTTAATATAATGGATGGCAGGGGTGGGGACTGCAGATGACAGCATCCCCTTCAGCATCTCCTATTGGTCTTTTAACTGACCAATGGGAATCCTCCCTGAGAGATGGCTCACATAGATGGATCATTTGCACCAAAAGGCTTGTCCTGTGCTGAAGAACCTCAGTGACAGATCAAGCTGCCTCATATAACTGAACCTTTGAGCACCACAAAGTAAAAATGTATTTAAATCTGGAGTAGTGCTCAGAGGGTGCATAGCTCCCGCCGTTCCCCAGTACAAATCCCCAGGTAAAGCTCTGAAAAGAAACAGCATAATGGGATGAGGAAATCCCTTTGCTTACTTATCACTGGCTGTGGGGAGTGATGTATGAAACTCTCATAACACTTCTGATTGGAGACTTCCAAAAACCAAATGATTTTTTTTAACTAAGAAAAATCAATTGTTTTCCTTGAATTTTTTTTCATGATTATAGATCAGTCATGATGGAAAGTCCAATACATTTTCAGAAAACTGAATACTGAGTGACAGGTTGAAATTATTTATTAAGCAGTACAATGAATTGTGAAAGTTAATACATTTTTTTTGTAAAAAAAATAAATATTGAACCATGTAGGGTGACCTTAAAGGATACCGGAGGCGAACAGTAAATTAAAAAATGACGCTATATGTGTATGCGGGGAGGTGTGCAGATTCTTACCGCACCTTCTGTGTGCCAGCATCCCTGTCCATGTAGCATAGGGGTCTCAAACTCAATTTACCTGGGGGCCGCAGGAGGCAAAGTCAGGATGAGGCTGGGCCGCATAAGGAATTTCACAATCGTGGTGCATCGCTGCTTCTGCCCGCCCCTCTCACTTTTCCTTCACAGAGAGGGGCGGGGAGAGGCGGCAATCCATGCGGCGATTGACATCAGGAGGGGCAGAGCTGAAGCTGAAAGCTCAGCCCCTTCCAGGAAATGCAGGCGGATTGCCGCCCGGGCGATTTGGGGGCTCTGCAGCCTTCGTTTAGCGGCGAGGATGCGGCGGATTACTTGGGAGCACTAAAGCGAACTATAAGGAAGCTTTTGCCGGCGAGGGCCACAAAATATTGTATCGAGGGCCGCAAATGGCCCGCGGGCCGCGAGTTTGAGACCCCTAGCAGTAAAAGGCCCTGTTCCTTCTGCTGAGTCAGCAAGGTTAGTGCCCTCTGACCTGGACATACTAAGCTGTGTAGCCCTTTGTACTCATTAGAAAGGTTTCAGCTCATTCCCTGTCTTATAGACAAGACAAAAATTAAAGGAAACCTGAAGAGGAATGGGATCTGGAGGCTGACATCAGGGGCATACTTAGACATATCTGGGCCCCTTACTAAACTTTGGATGGGCCCCCCTCCTTTCCTCACCCCTCAAAACAGGAATTGGAAAGGCAGGCCAGGCAGGTTATTAAAAAAAACATATTTCCTATGTAGGTAGTATGGTATAGTTGCCTCCAGTATAGGTAGCCTGGTACAGTTGTCCCCAGTATAGGTAGCCTGGTATAGTTGCCTCCAGTATAGGTAGCCAGTATAGTTGCCTCCAGTATAGGTAGCCTGGTACAGTTGTCCCCAGTTGCCTCCAGTATTGGCAGCCTGGTACAGTTGCCCCCAGTATAGGTAGCCTGGTATAGTTGCCTCCAGTATAGGTAGCCAGTATAGTTGCCCCAGTATAAGTAGCCAGCTATAAGTGCCACCAGTATAGGTAGCCAAGTATGGCTGCCCCAGTATAGGTAGCCCGCTATAGGTGTACCCAGTATAGGTAGCCCGCTATAGGTGTCCCCAGTATTGGTAGTCAGCTATAGGTGCCCCCAGTATAGGTAGCCCGCTATAGGTGTCCCCAGTATTGGTAGTCAGCTATAGGTGCCCCCAGTATAGGTTTCTAGCTTTAGGTTCCCTAGTATAGGTGCCCAGATATACATGCCCCCAGTATAGGTAGCCGGCTTTAGATGCCTCAGTATAGGTAGCCTGGAGGGGTAGCAGTAGGCACACACAGCCATGAGTAGGGGGGTTCCGACTCCTCCGTCCCTCACCTTTCAGAGTAGAGGGAAACCACCCTTCTTGTAAGGAGCCGTTGACTATTTTGTGGAATGCCGGTTTAAAAAGTTTAGGGCATTTCACCATGAACTTAGTGGGGCCAGGGTCCAGATCGTAGGTAGTCTGGCGAAGGTTTGAGAGGATATCCAAGATGTCTTATTCAGTGATTACCTTAAAATCAGACCATGGTGGTAGCCTATTTTTGCACCTGTTATATGGCTCTGCATGGGTTTCTGGGGCTGTGAATTGAATGGCAGATCGTATGGAGGAGACTTTGTCTGAGAAGAAGTGGTAAATTTCTCGCACAGTTCCTGTGAAGGTCTGATGCTGGATTTCCTGCAAGATGGATTGCAGAGACTGTCAACCGTGCAGAAGAGTTGGGCAGGTCTGTTGGCTGCATTTGCAATTTCGTGAGACAGGAATAAGGACTTCTTTTTGTTAATAATCGTTTGATATTTTTTCAGGTGAGCAATTAGGGAAAGTTTGTCATCAGGAGACTGATGTTTGCGCCACCTTCGTTCCAGTCTGCGTCCCTGTTTCTTTAGTTCCTTTATAGAGTTGTCAAACCAGCGAGCGTGATGTAATGATGCGGAAATCTTTAAGGGAGCTATGGCATCAAAAGCGGCTGAGACATCGTGGTTATATTTAACCTCCCTGGCGGTAAGCCCGTGCTGAGCACGGGCTATGCCGCCGGGAGGCACCGCTCAGGCCCCGCTGGGCCGATTCGCATAATTATTTTTTGCTACACACAGCTAGCACTTTGCTAGCTGCATGTAGCATCCGATCGCCGCCGCTACCCGCCGATACGCCGCTATTCCTTGCGCCGCGGCCGACCCCCCCCCCCCCGACCCCGTGCGCTGCCTGGCCAATCAGTGCCAGGCAGCGCTGTGGGGTGAATGGGAGTCCCCTTTGACGTCACGACGTCGATGACATCCCGCCCGTCGCCATGGCGATGGGGGAAGCCCTCCAGGAGATCCCGTTCTTTGAACGGGATCTCCGATCGCCGGCGGCGATCGGAGGGGCTGGGGGGATGCCGCTGAGCAGCGGCTATCATGTAGCGAGACTTTGTCTCGCTACATGAAAATTTTTTTTTTAAAAACACTACTTTGCTGCCCCCTAACGGATTTTTTTAAACCGCCAGGAGGGTTAAGGACCATGGATTCAAGGCCTAAGTTGTGATCTGTCAGTCCGCCTAGATTGAGGCTGTTCTGAAGGTGTTGGGGTGTCAAACCTTTCAAGGAACGATATTTTATTAGTTCTTTCACTTGGTGTTTTGTAGCCAGTGCTGTAAAGGAGAAGTGGACAGTGTGGTGGTCTGACTAAACTACTGGATCAATTTCCACATTGGATATTAGGAGTTCTGAA
The DNA here is from genome assembly GCF_040937935.1 of Hyperolius riggenbachi. Lineage (NCBI taxonomy): Eukaryota > Metazoa > Chordata > Amphibia > Anura > Hyperoliidae > Hyperolius > Hyperolius riggenbachi. Next base: position 25,568,832 of record NC_090651.1, on the reverse strand, counting down.
TGGAAAATGAGGTCCAAAGTGTGTCCTTTTTTGTGGGTAGGGAGGTTGACGGCTTGAGGGAAGCCCAGTTCCTTCATGGAGAGAAGTAGCTTAGTTCCGAATTGGGAAGAGTGTGTATCGACCCATGCGTTAAAGTCTCCCAGAATTATCCACCTAGGGTGTTTCAGTGTTATGCAAGATACAAGTTCTGCTATTTCCTTGAGAAAAGCTGAGCCAGCATCAGGGGGTCGGTAGACAAGCAGTATGTTTGTTTGTTTTCCAGCTGAGAGCTGGGCTGAAAGACATTCAAAAGAGTGGGTGGGGGCTACAGCAAGGGGTTTAATATTCAAACTGGATTTGAGGCACAGAGCTAATCCTCCTCCCTTGCGGTTTTGCCTTTCACAGTGTAAAGCTGAGTAATTGTCTGGTACCGCAGCCGCAAGAGTGGGTCCTGAGTTCTGATCCAACCATGTTTCTGTAATTAAAGCTAGATCTGAAGCCTCTATTAGATCATGAATAACTGCTGTTTTCTTGTTTATGGACCTGGCATTGCAGAGTACTGCTTTAATGTTGTTTGCCTTAACTTTGAGGCCTGTGTTCCTAGCTCCTGGCTGGGGGTTGTAATCAGGAGTGTGGCAGCTGTCTCTGTTATCTGGGTCCTTTACTGATACAGCTTATTTATAGATATGTGAGGATTGCTTTGGCTTTGATTTATGGGTGCCTGCACGTCCTCACCTCTTCCCCCGCCTTGTTTTCTTGATAATCCCAAGGGATTTTAGAGGGGTAATCAAAGCAGAATCTATTTAGCAGGGAGACTCACCTCACTTCCGCGGCTCATGAGCTGGATCTTCACGTGCTGATGGTCTTCTCTGTCTCCGCCGCTCACTTACTACTTCCTGTTTAGCGGAAAGTAGAGAGTGAGCGGCAGAGACAGAGAAGACCGGACAGGCAATCCACTGAGTTTGATGTTCAGCTCTTGTCTCAGTGACAACTGTAGAGCTTTGGAATTTGTCTAGCATCTGTCCCATTGACAATTTTCATAGACGGAATTGAAAAGAAAACCATTCCAACAGGAACACATACAATATCAATAAATATCTGGCAGAGGTTCTAACCTTTTGCTGTGCTATCCAAAACTAAAAGAATACGGAAAAAAAATCCACTAGTTTTTCTTTTGTGAAAACCCTTCTTCTTCCCCCAGTTATCCTGGCCTAGTTAGCTTTCAATTTTTCAGGAAGCCACACTGCCCAAATTGTTCCTGCTCCTTTGAGGCGTTCGGTTTCATACCTGACTGCCTTATGGAGGAACATCAAACCCTGTATTTTTTTAAATACTGATTCACAATATTTGAAGGACAAACGGTTTTCTTTTATCAGTTAGAATAATGGCAGACCTACGATTGTCACTGAGATGCAACCTTCTGTTTGTAACCCAGGTATTGAAAAACTTCCATCTATGGCTGCCATGTTAAAATACCAATCATCGGGGACAATGTCGAACCTGTAGCAAGCTCTTCTGCCGTTAGCCTGTCATAGCTTCGGGCCAAGGTTGCTAGAAGGATGATGCCTTCCAAGGTCAGATACAATAGCAGATGAAGATTTTTCCAAACAATAGTTCTCAGAGAGATGGTGAAACCATTGCTTTAGCCAGTCAAGGAGACATCATTGTGGGAAGACAACAGTTTTTACTATGTGTAAGAATGGAGCATTGTACGATAGACCTACATTTCTGTACTGATCTGTGTTTTCTATAACATCCTGTAAAGATATAAAAATCAAAATATGTCACAATCTAAGCATAAGATTAGCATTTTGATAAGTGACCTTTTTATTCATTCTGTAAAAGATTTTTGAATCTTGATATGATAGGACAGAAAAATAAATAAATAAAAAGCTAGCCAGTTAGTTGTCTGCATTCCATTTCAGTGTATTGCCTTTTTTCCGAATACCGTACTTTGAAAGCTACTGGGTCTTGGTCACATGATAAGTCTCTTCTTGTGCCATGCTGGCCTGGTGCATGCTGGGAAATGTTTACCCATAAAGTCTAGAGGCAACCTTGCCAAGTGTATGCTTCACTGTTAAACTAAGTACAGGTCTAAGATTTTTGTCAACTGAAACCTTTGTTTCTGATTTCTGTTTTGGATGAAAATGTAGAGTGTGTACAGGTGTGTCTACCAATATCGGTGGCATCCTGTAACGATCGGTGTAACACAGAGAGGATCTGATTACCGGTGATCTGCAGTATCACTGGGAATACAGATATATACCAGATTATAGATGATCTGCAGTATCACCGATAATCCGATATACTAGCTAACCTCTGGACACCTGAGTAGAGTGAGAGTGTTTGGTGCAACAGTAAAACTTTGAGAACGAGCCTCAGAGCAGTAAGGAGTACTGCACAATACTTCAGAAGACCTGGACTTTCCCGGGGGGAAGAGTCCGGCTGGAAGTAGGAAGGAGAAAGTGAGAGTGACACTCAGGAGGAATGTCACTACCAGAACTGGGAACCGCCTCTAACAGTAAGGTCGGTTCTCGAGGTCGGACAAGCCAGGTCGTTACCACACAGACAGATACAGTACAGATTCAGGAAGCAGATGCGGAGTCACTAACAAGCAGGGTTCGGCAACAGGATATCAGAATTATCGAGGTACAGAATCAAGAGGCAGATGCAGAGTCTAAGGGTGAGCCGATGTTCGGCAACAGGGTATCAGAATAGCAAGGTACAGGATCAGAGTTCAGAAGAATAGTCAGGCAAGCAGAAGGTCATAACAGATAATCACAATCAAACTAGTACTTTAAACTATCAACTGAATCTAGCTAAGTGTAGGATTACAGCTCCAGCTGGTCCTGGCACACTTTAGGATCTGACTCAGGTCTGAGTGCTACCACATAGTGATCGCAACGCCAGACAACCAGCAAATGAACGGCCAGCAACATATATACTAAAACATTCTCCAGCCCCTCCCTAATTGCTGTACCAATGAAAGGGAGCAGAGTTGTCAGCTGACCAGCTTGGTCAGCTGACCCTTTTCTGGCTGCCATATAAGTTCTGCCTCTCAGCGCGCGCGCGTCCTTCTGAACCTGTGTGGACTAGTAGTCCCAGCCACACCAAACATGTCTCGCAATGTATGCGCTGAATTGGACGCGGGGCCCGCCGCACTGCTTTCCGAGCAGGTGGCGGCTTCCCCGCGTTCCCCCATGCTGTCAGTACCCTTGTCTTGCGCTGAATCCGCCGCATGCAACGCGGACTCCGCCGCTCTGCCTATGCGGCATGCGGCGGTTTCTCCGCGTTGCGCTGCCATGTCAGATGCTGAAACAGCCGCCTTTCTCTGAGTGTTTGCGGCTGTTTTTCCGCGTTTCCTCACACATCCCCAACAGCAATAGGGGAAGTCAGAAAATCCTTTGCCAAAGTTATTGTAGCAATACCTGCTTCTCCTTCCCTCACCAAAGAACAGGATGGGCTGGTCAGCAGATAGCTAATCCATGTACTGTATCTTCACAATGATGTAAAGAACTTTCTCAAGAAAAGGAAACGGCATCAAATGGGAAACTAAATGGATCCAATCATGTAGCTAAACAAATGTGGAACAGTGTCTATTCCATGCACATGCCAACAAAAATGTCAATAAAAAAGCAAAAAGAATGAGGATTGGCTCTTAGGTGCATGGAAAAGAGTAAAAAATGTTTTTCTTTATTATGTAAATCGCATATATAAAACCACTACAAACAAATCCCCCCTAAACATACATACAAACCCACAGACATAAAGTTAAATACTCCTCCTAACCACCTATACCACCTGGTTGAAAAAGGCCGATGGTTGAAAAAGGCCTATAAACGGGCAAAATCAACTGATCGGAAGACACTTCTGTCTAAGAAGACCGAAGCCAATGCAGATAATAAGGTGACGAGATTAATTACCCGTTTTAATGATCAAAATAAGGAAGTTGAGGGGATCCTCCGCCGACACTGGCATGTGCTGACAAATGATAGATCCATAGGGGAATTTGTATCCCCTGTCCCCCAGGTAACATACAAACGCAGTAATACACTGCGCAATGCCTTAACATCGAGTCATTTCTGGGGTCCTAACGGCCCCCAGAAACACTGCACAGTTACTGGAACATATAGTTGTGGGGGTTGTAGCTATTGCCGCTATCTACAGATTGGTAAGTCTGTCATGTTACCCAATGGCCGCAATTGGAAACTGCAACATTTTGTAAATTGCAACACCATTGGTGTCGTATATTTACTATATTGCAGATGTGGATGTTTTTATGTTGGCAAAACTAAAAGAGCTTTCAGGGAGAGGATTAAAAACCATGTGGGTGACATTACAAACTGTAATTTTAAATCACCCATCTCCAGACATGTACACTTGGAACATAGAGGGGACTCAAGTTTTGTCAAATTTATAGGGCTAGATAGAATTCATATACACCCCCGAGGGGGGGACATTGATAGAGCACTTTTACAACTTGAGTCCCGATGGATTTTCAACCTGAGAGCTACTGAACCTAAGGGTTTGAATGATAGCATTAACTATAGGATCTTTCTACCAAGATAATGCTGCAATGTATGCTGTTTTGCATATGATCTCCCATGCAATTTCCCAATTATTCCTGATTCTTGCCTGACTGCCCTGTTCTCTTCACACTCTCTCTTTTTTCCTTCCTATTGTACCTTTCCCCCTCTATTCCCCTCTGCCTGTTCCTTTTCATCCCATCCCCACTTCACACTTCCTGTGTTCCTTTTCAATCAATTTTTTTTTTTTTTTTTTCATTTTTTTCATTTCATTTTTTTTCATTTCATTTTTTTTCATTTCATTTCTTTCCCCTCCTATCCCTTCTTGTTCCCTTCCCGTGGGCCCCCCCCCATTTCAGTGTGGACACCAATTCGTGTGGGGGGTCTCCCATTACGGCCCCCCGGTTCCTTGCCTGTTGCACTCTCTTTGCCATCCGTCCCAACCTTCAGGTACTGTGGCGTTTCGTTTGGCCTTTCTATTTGGAGGGCGGTGTTACTATTACAAATAGCACACTCCCCCAACTATTATGATGATAGGTTCATTTGAGCTGGACCCTCCTCCTCTCCTAGCTTTTATTTTTATTTTCATTTTGTGATACATTTTTTCAATGTGATTGTGGGGGGGGATGTGGCGGCCCCTGTCCGCAGATGGGACCTCTTCATTGGTCTGCGTCTGCGGGCATGGGCCTCTACGTTGTCCCAGGATAAATGTTGATGACCAATCCCTCTGCTCTGAGGGCGGGGGGAGGGATACATTTGTTTTCAAATTAATGGGCTTCAGCCTAATGGGTATGTTTATATTTTGATGTTTGGGGGCGGTTCCGCCTTGTCCCGCCCTTGCCTCGCCGCCTCCCGTCCTCGCTATTGGCCGCCCGTCCCCGTTCCGCTTCCTGGTAGGCGCAGATTGCTGCTTCCGGGTATGCGGAGTTGGAGCGCAAATGCGCTCCGGCGACTTGGCGCCCACACGCCTGCGTGACACTGTGGGCGTGTAGTGGTGACGTGGGGGCGGCGGGACGTTGGGCGGGCGGAGCGGCGCTGCCTGGGCACATATTTAGAGACGCGGTAATGGCGTCTGGATGCTATTTACGCTGCCTGCCTTTGAAAAGGCCGCTAGTTGCGGCGAAACATGTCAGGCAATCCTGGCAGCAGATCTCCTTCTCCACCTCCATCCACCTGACCCAACAGGATTATACCAGAAGCCTTCCTACATTCATCCGACCACGGACATTGGTTTGGTAACTATGTGGCATGCCTGACAACATCAATTGATTCAACTGCTTCCCACATTGCCTCAATTTTCTTGCATGGAGGGATATACATTTGATGAACACTGCATATACTCCATACTGTTGCAGTTGCCGTTTTTGCATGATGTGGGCACTAGGAATTTGCTGATGGCTGCTACCTGCCCTGCGATTGAGGGACATCCATTGTAGTATATGCTGCTTCTGCCATTGCTATTGCTTTGTGTGCTTATCGCCCTGTGAGTGAGGGTCATGGACAATAGTGCACATCATTCGGCCCATCTTGCTTGCATCTACTAACAAGCTTTCTGCAACTTGCTTGGAGACACTGTGAACTATGCATCCATCGCTTTATGTTTATGTGGAAGCCACACACTGCTTATATTCATCATAACTGCCATTCATGCATCAGTCAGTAACAAGTTTGTTATGCCCCTTGGGATCCCACAGTCGGATTTCTTTGTGATGATTATCAATGTTTGTGGTCTGGAAGTGGACTCTGCATTTTTCAACAACCAGTTGTTTTTTGGGGGACTGCAGCCCCCTCAGGTGGTATAGGTGGTTAGGAGGAGTATTTAACTTTATGTCTGTGGGTTTGTATGTATGTTTAGGGGGGATTTGTTTGTAGTGGTTTTATATATGCGATTTACATAATAAAGAAAAACATTTTTTACTCTTTTCCATGCACCTAAGAGCCAATCCTCATTCTTTTTGCTTTTTTATTATCTTCACAATGATCAATCCTAAATCATCACACAAAATGATTGAGAATGATGGTTTTGATTGACAATGATCCAAGGCTTGTTATTCAACAGCTTTGTAACATGTTTACACATCAATACGTACTAGGAGAGAAAAAGCTTACTCAAAAGACGCAGACTTTTCTAACAAACTTTAAAGGGACTCCGAGAACCTCTTAAGGGCATGCCTTTAAGACTCCGACCAGTACTGCAAAGTACTTAAAGATGCATACCTTTCTGTAGCTTATGCTCTCCTCTTTCATTTGATGCCTGAATCGCCATTCTACACCAAACAGTTTTCGTTTGATTTCAATTTAAAATTTACGCCTGCCATCTTGGCTATGTTATAACATCCGGGTCACCCCTGTCTTCTCTATAAGAGAAGTGCATCACTGAATGAAGCAGGAAGAGGAAGTGACACGCATGGCCATTGCAAGAAGCTCCTCCAGAGGGGTAATAGCACAACTTTGTTGGACGTCGTCTGTCTTAAAGGGAAGGTTCAGGGACTAGCTAAAAAAAATAAAAATCCATTTCCACTTACCTGGGGCTTCCTCCAGCCCGTGGCAGGCAGGAGGTGCCCTCGGCACCGCTCCGCAGGCTCCCGGTGGTCTCCGGTGGCCGACCCGACCTGGCCAGGCCGGCGGCCAGGTCGGGCCTCTTCTGCGCTCCATGGTGCGTTCCACGCCGGCGCGCTGACGTCATCAGACGTCCTCCGGGCTGTACTGTGCAGGCTCAGTAGTTCTGAGGATTTTTTGTAAAGAGCTTTTGTAGCACTTTGCTAGCTGCGTCAGCACACCGATCGCCGCTGCCCCGCGCTCGAACGCCGCTATCCGTTGCGCCGCGCGCCCCCCCCCCCCCAGACCCCGTGCGCTGCCTGGCCAATCAGCGGCTATCATGTAGCGAGCCCTGGGCTCGCTACATGATATAAGAAAAAAAAAACTGCTGCGCTGCCTCCTGGCGGAATTTTTTATACCACCAGGAGGGTTAACAGTCAAATTATGAATGATGATAACAGCATAGCTGAGCTATATTACTTACATATAGGCAACTTATGGATATAATGGTTGTGTTCAAACCTTATGATCATCATCAGTAATCTTGTTTAAGTATTCTGGACAAGGAGTTCCAATGGTAGCTATCCAATAGGATTTTCTGGAGATGAGTATCTGAAATAACTGGGATTGGGTGGAACATGTTTGATGAAACAATCTGCACAGTGATAGTAAAAGTGACAAGAAGAGCTATGCAAAAGAAAACCTTTCCCATTACGCCAGTTTCATTTCAGCATTAAGGGCGCAAAACTAATGATCTGATTTGTATCTTCTACTGGTAGATTGGTGGCAAAAATAGCTCCTATACAGAGTTGAATAAGTAAAAAAAAATATTTTTTTTTTTACAGACCACAAAAAAGTGTATACATAAAAACATACAGTATATCCGCCTCTAAATGCACTATGCCAAATACTCCAGTATTCCATCTTCAGAGCTGTATAGAAGAATTTCCTGCCTGGAAAAGACTCTGCAGTTACAAGTGATCACCAGAAATCCATGGGAGTGATGAACGAATATGCAATTTTATATATTAATGCAAAGATGAGGATTTTTTTTTTTAAACAAAATATTGCATTGCTGTAAAAAACGCTCATGTGAATACAGCACAAGAAACCATATTATTGAGAAAATACATTTTGTTGCAATAGCAACCATCTTTATTAACAATCTTTCTATATTTTCACGCGGAAATGGTAAAATTCTCAATTTCATCAGCTCATCCTATTCCCTGGGTAAACACCTTATACTATAAATTTAGTAATTTTCAAAAATGTAAGTGACTGCACACATTTTCAAACAAAATAATGGTATGCCCACACCCTTCAATCCTCCTATTGAAGCCATCAGAAAAAAAGCATCAGCTAGCATGTATCTCCCCCTACCCCCTCCCATACACCTGCAATACACACTTGTCTCGGTGACAAGGGAGAAGGGTCTGTTCCCCTTCCCTGCCCCCCCAAACCCAGCTGGGAGTAATATGGGGTCTTATGCTGGGAATACACTGTTCCTTTTAGATCCATTTAGATGGCTCGATAGATAATTTCCGAGATGTCTGATCTCCAGCCCGATCGTTTTGCCGCTCGATTCCGCATTGAACACAATGGAAAAAGATAAGAAAAATGAGAGGAAGATAAAAGAATTGCCTGCGGAATCGAGCGGGGATTCGACCGAGCAGGAGAATTAAGCGGCAAAATCTAGCCATGTATTCCCAGCATTATGTTCTCCCTGGGTCATCTAGATCAGTGTTTCTCACCATTTTATTGGTATGTACCCCTAACTCTGTACTCACCAAGTACCCCCTAGCATAGTAAACATTATCACATGTACCCATTGACAAATATATATTTAATCGTAGTACGTGATAATTGGTTCTAAACAATTTCCAAGCATTTACTATTGCTATTAATTAGCTAAAATACTAATTTGGTGTTATTTAAATAAGATTTATCATTTTCTAAAAGTCTAAATTTGTTATTCTTGGTTAAGTATATCTAGCCCAAGTACCCCCTGGAACCATCAGAAGTACCCCCTGGGGTACACGTACCACACGTTGAGAACCTCAGATCTAGATAGCCAACCTCACCCAGGTAAAAGAGTAAGGCAGACTTTAGACAGAACCCTAAACCATTTGCAAAGTGTTAAAGCTTATAAAAATAACACCAGCATTGTTTAAAAAAAAATCCTTCAATGATGTAGAACAAACGCAGGTATTACAATAAATTACATCTACGACCCCTGATGTAGACTCATGCCACTCATGTCATACGTCTCTAGCTAGTTTTTAGAATCTTTATCTTCTTTTGATTACAGGAATATTGTACCGTCGAGCTTATGTTGTCACACTTCTGCTAGCAAAGGACAAGTGTCCGGAGCTGGCTTATTTGAACTGCAGTTCTGTGGATTACTGTCATGTTAGTGGGTAGACAGCAGAGTGGGCGGGCTGCCATCTCTGCGTGAAGGAGGGGTTCGGTTTTTTTTCACACGTAATGTCCCTTTCAGTTTTAAAATGTCACCCTTGAAATATAAACAAATATGAAAGAAAAAACTATAGTAATCAAGGGGGAACCAATGAGCTAATTTTCACCTCAATTAAATCTTACTACTACCCTCAGTAATTTTTTTTTTTTTTTTTGCTAAATTACTATTTTTGTGAGCCGATTTTTTTTTAATAGTTATAGGGATTTACTAAACTCTTGTCATTAACTGTGCGTCTGAAATATTCACTTCTGAGAACTAAGTTCTTATCTAACATGGGTCCGTATGCAATTCCCTTTTTCTCCTAAGTTTTCTCCCAGTTGACCATTTTTCATCTTCCTTTTAAAATAACTTTTCAGCATTTTTCAATTCAAAAAGTACCAAAAAGTAGTAGAAAAAGTACTGTCAAAATTATTTTGTGTATTTTCTTGTTTTCTGGGGTTGTAAAAGGCATTTTTATTGACAAGGCCTGAAAATATCAACTTGGAGAAAACTCAGGAGAAAAAGTAAATTGCATGTGGGCCTATAAGCCTTTATTCTCTTCACTTTTTCTTCTAAGATTTCTTCTAAGAGATATGTTTTCCATTTCTGTTTAAAAAAATTTCAGCACTCGTAAATCTCCAGAAAGATAGAAACTTTTTAAAATAATTTTGATATCACTTTTTCACTGGTACTCTGTCAGTAACAAAGGTGTCAATTCACCAGAGGTTACCGAACTATTTATCACATGGTCAATAATTTACCTCATGTGATAACTCAAAATAGCAATTCTCCAGAAATATAGGCTGAAATACCAACAGTTTGAAATTAGTGCGATAAATAGTTGGTAGTTATCCGTTATTTTTTCTCAAAATCACAATTCTCCAGGGTCAAAAAGGGGTGTGACCATTCGGTATTTTAGATCTATTTATCACCTAAATGTACCTGGCGATATCTGGTTTTTCGCACAGCTGCTGCAGTTTACTAGCAGCACACAGTAACAGCTTATACTGTACATATTTCAGGCATCAGAGACCAGCCCATTTACAATATTAAGCATATTAAGCAATATTAAGCATTTACAATATTAAGTGGATGGGTGAAACGAAGGAGGAATCTGGATACATTTTTCCTTGAGTTGGGAGTGTGAAAATGTATCCAAATACCTCCTCGGTTTCACTCATCCACTTAATATTGTAAATGCTTAATATTGCTTAGTATGCTTAATATGCAGAACGGAGGGAGGGATTTGTAATGGAAGGAGAGGGTCAAAAAACAGGGAGGGAAACCCTCTGCCGTCACATGCTGGTAATAACCTCCTCCTCCTAACCACAATCCTTTACTTCCAGCATCCAGAGTAGCAAAGTATTACATGCAAATCGTTCGGTTTTCGCATCCATATCGCTCCATTATCGCCTGCTACCGAACACTCCTCAAACTATCCTCGCACAGTGGTGAATTGCAAAAAAAAAAATGTTAAAATACCGCATGAGGTAAAATACTGACCTTTTATCATTTACTAACTCTCCTCTGGTGAATTAAGGGCGGCCACTGTGCTGAAAAGTTATGTAAAAAAGAAGTTGAACAATTAATTGAATAAGGGCCATAGACCCCCTTTGCTAAAACTTGTAAATTGTGCACATTTGAGTTTTGGGACCTCCATCAAAAATACACTTTGAGGGCTGGAACCCATTTGAGCAATTTTTTGAGCGTTTAGGGAGTGTGAGAAATCGCTAGCAATTTCCCTAAACGCTCTGCCAATGTAAATGGATGGTGCAAATTCCCCAGAAGCGATTGCGATTAGCAAAATCGCAAACGCAGGACATGCAGCATTTTGTTAGCGTTTGCGCTTCAATGTAGAGTATATAATCGCTGGCGTAATCGCTCATCAAAACCTGCACGGAGCGATTTTGATAGCGTTTTGAAGTTAATGTACACTGTAACAAAATTAAAATTAATAGAAAAGGACCAACCAGACTTTAAAACGCTAATCGCTAATCGCTACACAACCGCTAGCAAATTGATACACTTTTTAAAATTGCTCCCTAAAACGCTCAAGAAATCGCTTACAAGCTGCTCATACGAAACGCTAGCGATTGCGATTAGCGATTGCGTTTAGCAGTAGGTTCCAGGCCCAAATGCATTGCGCATGGCATTTCAGAACATTACAGATGAATTAAAGTTGCATTACATTTTATTTTCATTCAGAAATATAGATATGCATTGGGTTGGAGTGTGCTGATGGTAAAGTGAGGAAAAATCTCGGGGGGGAAAAAATCGTGTACACGGGCCGCAAAAATCCTTTATTGGTAGTTTTATCCCATATTACACTACTGGATTTTCCTGGGGAAGGCCGCGCTCTGTTAAGCCTCTCCTGAGTTATGTTTTAATAACCATCCAATGGCATTTTTATCCATCACAACCTTTAAAAGTCTCAGGCCATTTAAAAGAAAAACACTTTATTACTGCCCAGCACAGCGAATTGTTCCTTAATTGAAAACATTTCACAGAGAAGACTTCATTAATATAGTAAAAAAGCAAAAAAAACTCGTATCAAACCTCCCTTTTCTTCTTTTTTTCCCCTGGACTTGTACGTTATTTTTTCTACTGCAGTCAAAACTCTTTTATGAGTTTAAAAACTCTCACTGTTTCTTTTTCTTTTTTTTTTTTTATTTATCTTAAGCTGTATAATGTTCTATAATAAAAAAAACAACCATTTTGAAGTCTGGCAAAATAATATGCTTTTGGATGTCTGTGTGTGTTGCCAATTAGTTTTGCTGTAAATATAGACCTCCATACATCAGCAGGCTCTGGGTGGCAACAAGGGAGATCTAATTTGTTTCAGATGCATTGCTACTCAAGCCTATTCTTCGGCTCAGCACACCCTGCTGGGAAGCCTGAAAGCCTGCAGGAGAATGACTGACAACGGAGACTGCGGGACTTCTATCTGCTCAAACAAATTGTGACTTATATTGGGCGAAAGATAGGTTTTCGTAATCCCACTCCCCCCCCCCCCCTCCACTTTCACTTTCTCCTTTTCAAAAGCTTCAGCGTTAAAGGATTTGAAAGACACCAGAATCACATTAGAAAGTTTGAAACAAGGTAATGGAAGAATCCCCCTCCCCAATTTGATACTTTTTTTTTTTTTTTTTTTTTACAAGCCCTTCTTAAAACCTCCAGCTCCCTTGGAATTTTATGAATGCCTGCAAGAGGCCAAAATAAACTAGTAAAAGAGGTTTCACAAAGAGGTCACAGGCCTATACAGCAAGTGCTAACCAGTAAAAATGAAAGCTAGACATTATACCATTTGTTGATCTCCTTGGACCCACAAACAATGCTTTAGCATTTTTATGAGGCAAAATGTTTTTTCAAGAAGCCCTCAAAAGTGGTTGTTTTTTATGGGTTTCTGGAAGGCTGGGAGGAAAGGGGGGTGTTTTTTTTTTGTAGTAAAGCGTACGCTGAAAATACAAGCAAGGAAACTCTTATTGAATGTGTGGCTGACCCAAAAACCCCAGTCCAATTCAGCGTCGGCCACGCTGGAACGCTGGTCTTTCCTGAGCAACGGATCCTGGTTTGATTTAAAAGGAGACTTCAAAATTGAAAGTAAATAAGAACCACTTGGCCCACCTAGACTGCCCATAACTTTGTTACTAGAGGGGGGGTGGAAAACAAGCTAGAGAGATATTGTGTGGAAGGTGTTAATAGGTGTTTGAAGGATCTCATGTAATAGATCGTATTTTTTGCACAGTGGTAAATAGAAACCGTACGGCGTGCTGGAGGTCTCATAACAAAATGTTTTCATATTAGGAAAAATAGCACTGGTCCCTGGGGCACAGCATATCTTCGGTTTAAAGCTCAGAATGAGAAATTCGAGATGTTCAAGTGCAATGTGAGTACGCAGAAAGAACTTGGCTTCTTTATAATGGTATTACAATGCTCACTAAACATACAATATCTTATATTACAAACCAGTTGAAAGAGAAGGGTTTTGTTTTGAATTTTATTCCTTAATTATAGCTGAAATTATTTTATGCAAAGAGCCCAATTTCTCTGCAGAGCTGCTATTAACCTCCCTGGCGGTAAGCCCGTGCTGAGCACGGGCTATGCCGCTGGAAGGCACCGCTCAGGCCCCACTGGGCCGATTTGCATAATTTTTTTTTTTGCTACACGCAGCTAGCACTTTGCTAGCTGCGTGTAGCATCTGATCGCGGTCGCTACCCGCCGATCCGCCGCTATTCATCGCGCCGCGCCCCCCCCCCCAGACCCCGTGCGCTGCCTGGCCAATCAGTGCCAGGCAGCGCTGTGGGGTGGATGGGAGTCCCCTTTGACGTCACGACGTCGATGATGTCGGTGACGTCATCCCGCCCGTCGCCATGGCGACGGGGGAAGCCCTCCAGGAGATCCCGTTCTTTGAACCTGATCTCCGATCGCCGGCGGCGATCGGAGGGGCTGAGGGGATGCCACTGAGCAGCGGCTATCATGTAGCGAGATTGAATTGAATTGAAATTTAAAAACACTACTTTGCTGCCCCCTGGCGGATTTTTTTAAACCGCCAGGAGGGTTAAAGGAGTGGTAAAACTAAAAACACTACTTTTGGTCCTAAAAGAGGCACTGCAATGACCTATAGAAGAATGAAATACATTATTCAGGATACCCAATTTTATGGTAATTATGCTGGTTTCCTATAGAGTGCTGTATATTGGTATGTAAAGCCGCTCTCAAAGTGAATTTTAACCTAGGCTATGATGTCACACAGCCTTCTCCTCCCGGTGCCCTCTGGAAGACCAGGGCCCATATGCAATTCACTTTTTCTCCTAAGTTTTCTTCTAGGTGATATTTTTAAACTTGTCAATAAAATGCCTTTTTAAGTCACCAAAAAGCGATAAAATACTCAAAATAGCTTTGATACTACTTTTTTACTTACTTTTTGTTACTTTATCAGTTGAAATGTGCTAGAAAGTTATTTGAAATAGAAGATACAAAATTATCTCCTGGGAGAAAACTCAGGCGTAAAAGTGAATTGCATATGGGTCCAGGTGTTGTTTCTGCTCACTTTGGAACACACAACAAACGAATGCTGGGTACACACGTTGTGATTTCCCGCTCGATCCCGATCGATCGATTATTTCAGACATGTTCGATCGGGTCTCGATCGATACGGCCATCGATTTACTCATGTTAAGTATGCAAAATCGACGGGTGTATCCATAGAAACCCGATTGAACATGTCGGAAATAATCGATGGACCGGGATCGATTACTCAGATCGAGCGGGAAATTGCAACGTGTGTACCCAGCATAACATTTCTCAGATATACACTTTGCCAACAGTAAAGAATAGATATTTCCACCTGTGATAAATGTAAGAATGTAGGTCAGGGTGGGGAAAGATTTTACAGTGGGCAAACACTGACTTAATAATTACTAAATATGAAATAATACTGTAAAAAATGAGCAATTTTTATTAATTATGGGGATGAGCAAGAGCGCTCTCATGAAAAGCAAGAATGTCCTTTGGTGTGCGGGAAAGTTCCTCTTTAAGGCACAATGCAATGCATCTTGCACTAGTTGTTTTAACAGACTACTGCTGCAAGGGAGCTGGCTAAGAATCAGAAGGCATAGAATAGGGGTAAACAGATCATTCTAAAGATGGGAAACTGTTAGCAGTTGAGTCCCACAAGGGTCAGTGTTGTCAGTTTATTGTGCTTGTGTAACACAGCAAAATTTATTTCATGACAACCCCAAGGTGCATTTAAAGAACACAAGAAACAGTAACAAAAGTAGAAATAGAGGAGTTATACAAAGTATGCCAAATATTTAAAAACGTTGTATATAGGGATGAACTTCCAA
Source organism: Hyperolius riggenbachi (assembly GCF_040937935.1). Classification (NCBI taxonomy): domain Eukaryota; kingdom Metazoa; phylum Chordata; class Amphibia; order Anura; family Hyperoliidae; genus Hyperolius; species Hyperolius riggenbachi. The sequence continues at coordinate 25,553,488 of NC_090651.1, read as the reverse complement.
TTTACAAGTTTCCGATCGGAAATGTTTTTTCTTGTGAGAATAGTCTGTAGGCGGAAGGAAATCGATATGCGTAAATCTGTGAAATACCCCATTAGCGAGACTCGAAAATTTTAAGCCAATAAAAAGACTCTGAAGTTAACCATGTCTTTGAGATATTTTGAGTATTTATATATAATTGCTTCAGACCTTGTTCTTAGTTGGTGGTTCCAGTAAATGTTACCCTGTAGGCACTGGTTCCAATTCAAATGCTTATGGTATATATGGTTAGAGGGGTACTGTGAGCTGGTATACTTTATAACTTAGAGGGTGGGATGTAGTATGCAGATGCTATGTACCCATCTGTGATTTATACTTTTTGGATATGTTCCTGAAATGTATGTATCTTTTTGACATACCCTTTTTATTTTTGTTCTTAAATAAAAACTTAAATGACTTAAAAAAAAAAAAAAAGACTCTGAAGCATTGGGCCAATCAGAGAATACAGAATTGTACTGTGGAAATCATATTACTGCGGAGATTTTAGGCCTATTAGAAGACTTGGAAGTATTAGGGCAATCAGAGAATGCAGACTCTTACCATGGTTACTGATCGGAAATGCGACTTCAGCGTAATAGTGTACATACGCAAAAATAATGTATTTTGCAAATCACCCATTAATGAATATTATATTTATTTTTATTTACTTATTTATGTGAGTATTTATATAGCGCGACATATTATGCAGCGCTGTACAGCGTATATTGTCTTGTCACTAACTGTCCCTCAGAAGGGCTCACAATCTAATCCCTACCAAAGGCATATGTTTATGTATGTATCATGTAGTGCATGTATCATTGTCTAGGGCTAATTTAGGGGTAAGCCAATTAACTTATTTGTATGTTTTTGAGATGTAGGAGGAAACTGGGGTGTCCGGGGGAAACCCGCACAGACATAGGGAGAAAATACAAACTCCTTGCAGATGTTGACCTGGCTAGGATTCGAATCGGGAACCTAGCGCTGCAAGGCAAGAGCGCTAACCACTATGCGACCGTGCTGTATAATAGTATATAGCACATTACTAATATGATTTATTGCACATGGTCAATTAAAAATTACCTCAGAAAAAAATGTTGAGGTTAGAAAGTTTATGGTGTATGGGGGAACACTGTTTTTCACTATATGTGCCTATATAGATTAATTAAAAATGTTTACCTGATGGTAGTAGCTCAGACAAAGAGCTTTCAGGGTGAGTGTTATCCTCGATAATGTTGTTGACCCTTCTCATACAGCGGGTCTTATACATGACCCAGTAGTTTTCATAGCTCTCCTCTTAAAGCTCGATTGTCACCATAAAAATTAAATTTCAACAGCAACTCGTCTGAGTGAGTAGTCAAAGGTAACGGGTAACAGGTACAGGTATGTCCAGAGAATCAGATCTGCAAAGGACTGCAAAGTTCTGGCAACTGGCTGGCGCACACAACAATCCTTATATAGACCATGCAATCAGTGGGATTAGTTACTGGAAACAGCTGGAGGTGTCATCCTGCAGAATAAGCTCCTGAACCACCCACAGGCCAGAGCAGGAACTGCAAGTCTTTGTGAGAGAACAGCCACCTGTGGATTGTATCAATGCAGTCCATCGAACCCTCTTCTGGTGGCACAATGAAAGTTCTGGGCAGTCCGTGCCAATACTACCACCAGCAGCAGGCAGGAGCAAGCAGTACACAGTTCCTAACACAGTCTATATTATTTCCTAACCTCTGCTCCCGCTGTAGGCATTGTTCTTTTCCGCCTCAACCCAGCCTGACCTGATGTGCCCGCTAAACGCCTATCCCAGGCCGCAGTGGCACTATCCATACCCTGCCCGCTTGATTCTCCTATACTAGCAGCAGGCTCCCATACTGACCCCAAACTCCTGCTCCCGCAAACAACTTCTGTTCACTCAGTATCCAATCTCTCCAGCAAGTTTTCACGATAGTAGTCCTTAAATCCATTTCCAACATTTCGGGGTGACTAGAGGACCCCTTTCTCAAGGAACGCAATGACAATAGCAGGCATGGGCTCATGAGTAGAGATGGCCCGAACCTCCGATTTTCGAACTTCCGCAAACGTTCGCGAACATGTGAACTTTCGCGAACCGCAATAGACTTTAATGGGGAGGCAAACTTTGAAAACTAGAAACACTTATGCTGGCCACAAAAGTGATGGAAAAGATGTTTCAAGGGGTCTAACGTCTGAGTTTTTGTATGGATGAGTGGGATAGATGCCAAAAGTCCCGGGGAAAAATCTGGATTTGACGCAAAGCAGCATTTTAAGGGCAGAATCACATTGAATGCTTAATTGCAGGACTAAAGTGCTTTAAAACATCTTGCATATGTATACATCAATCAGGGAGTGTAATTAGAGTACTGCTTCACACTGACACACCAAACTCACTGTGTAACGCATCGTCGTGACGGCCGTACTGGACTGGTATGCACCATGACGAGAGTGCAGGCGATAGCAGTTTTCAAGCCCATATGGTCGCCAGGCTGAGGTAGCTCAATGACAGAACACCAGTGATTGTCCAGCTGATCGAATTTGGTCTGTCCACAATGAAGCAACGACCTTATTATCTTTGTGGTGCCACCCCCCGAGACACTCATATAGCCAGTGGTCATTGCTTCATTGTGATACGCAAGTCCCTTCACCGAGGCTAGGTAACGATCACGAAGGGGAATTGACACATGTAAATGCCTTTTGTTTTGTTGTTGCAGCTGCAGTGCAGCCAGAAAAATTAGGCAGGCATGTACACGCACCAGAAAAATTATTATAGCGGCCGCTGCTAGCAGTGGCCTTAAAAATTCAGGAATCCAGCTGGAGTCCTGGACCCTGTTGGTGGTGGCGGAGAAGGCAGTAAAGCGCCTGCGGGCAGAGATGCTGTGTGGGGAGCGACTTAGTCTTGGGGCAGACAGTCACACGGCGTGCAGGCAAATATGCTGTGTGTGGGGACTGACTTTAGGCAGGCATGAGCGTGCTTTGCAGACCAGGCATCAGTGGTCAGATTGAACCTTGACCCAATGCTGTGTGCCAGAGATGTCACCACTTGCCTTTCAACATCACGGTACAGTTTGGGTATCGCCTTTTTGAGAAAAAAACCGCGGCCTGGTATCTTCCACTGCGGTGTTTGGTTTTGCTTTTGTGTGCTGCTTTTCCTCAGGTAATCATCCCATTGCAGTTTGTGCTTTGTAATTATGTGCCTTGGTAAGGTATTTGTCCCTACGCAGGTCTTGGTCTTTCCACGGCTCAATTTTCGGTGGCAGAAAGTACAGATGGCATTGCTCTCATCTGAGGCAGACACACAACAACAATTTCCACACCGCTGAGCCCTGGGGTGATGGCACTTTGGTGGTGGCGGCCAACTGAGTGTTAAGTGGGGTGCCAGAATCAGAGCAGGAGGAGGAAGATATGTCACGCTTCCATGCGGAAGCTGAGAAAGATGAGGTGTTCTGGGCTAAATAGTCAACTACATCCTGACAATATTGGGGGTTGATGGCACGTGCCTTCTTCTGAACACTGTACTTTGGTCGAGCGCCACACAAAATCACGAAAGCGCGACTTTGAACAGACCTGTTAGGTGGCCAGCCTCTGCCTTTTGTTTTGTTCATATTGGGGGGGATGAAGTGAAAGGTATGCACTGACTTGACTAATACAATGTGCAGTCACACAGGTGCAGTTAACAGGTATGCACGGAGTGGTATATCACACTGCGTGCACTCACGTAGGTAGATGGGTGCACTGAACACAACAGGTAGGTATATGCAATGATGGGTATTACAAATGTGCACCTGTCTCACACACAAGTACCGTGAACAGGTACAGTGACTGGTGGTATTATATGTCACACTGCGTGCGCTCACGTAGGTAGGTAGGTGCACTGAACACAACAGGTAGGTATATGCAGTGATGGGTATTACAAATGTGCACCTGTCACACACAGACAGGTACCAGACAGGCACAGTGACACTGCGTGCACTCACGTAGGTAGGTGGGTGCACTGAAGTGAACAACAGGTAGGTATATGCAGTGATGGGTATTACAAATGTGCACCTGTCACACACAGACAGGTACCGGACAGGCACAGTGACACTGCGTGCACTCAGCTCACGTAGGTAGGTGGGTGCACTGTGAACAACAGGTAGGTATATGCAGTGATGGGTATTATAATGTGCACCTGTCACACACACAGGTAGTCACTTAATGTGCTGGGCCTGGCAGTGCCACACACAGTAAGAATTACCAAGGCTGTCTATGTAACACAAGTGTCTGTGGGACACAAACACAAAAGATTAGCTCTCAAAAGAGCTGTTGAGGGGTGCTTTTTTAGCAATAAGAATCAGCCAAGAGCAAGCTAACAAGCCTACAAGAGCCTAACTAAGCTTTCCCTATAGCTCTCTCTGCAGCAGCAGCATTCCCTTCTCTAATTACTGCAGGCACACGAGTGAGTCCAATGACTGACGTTGCCTGCCTTTTATAAGGGGGGTGCTGCTCCAGGAGGGAGTGTAGCCTGATTGGCTACAATGTGCCTGCTGACTGGGATGTAGAGGGTCAAAGTTGACCCTAATGATGCACTATGGGGGCGAATCAAACTTTCGGAAAAGTTCACGGGTCTCCGCGATTGCGAACCCTGGAAGTTTGCCGGTTCCCGTTCGCCAGCGAACCGTTCGGGCCATCTCTACTCACGATTGATTACGGGTGTCTAAGCACTCGAATTCATGATTTAAATGAGGCTTAACTGCCTCAGTTGTGTGGCAGGGAAATAAGGGGTTATTTACCCATAAGTCTGTGGTATATCGTGCGCTCCAAACAGCTTGCACGCATCCTATTGGACGCATTGCAAGCCTCACCACAGCGATTTTCCTCCTTCCTGCTTGAATTGGACACGTAACGTTGCAAGCTATTTGGAGTGCGCGAGAGCCCATCACTGGACGATAGGCAATTATACTTAGCTCCAATTACTCACTTACATTATATGTATACTTTGACCAGTCACAGCCGGTTTATGGCTTCTGATGATTGAATTCTTATTTACCTAAATGAGATAACCTGGACATGATTTAGTGTAAAGTAATCTGCTATTAGGTGGCAGAGGTTTGCAATCCATCCCATATTGGACATGGACAATAGTAGGTATTTTGTGAAAGATCCATGATTCGCGTGATTGCAGTCATGTCTAGTCTACACACTTGCATTGGGTTGTTTTTCCATAAATCTAGCAGAGCCTGGATTTATCTGAAAAAGAAGTTATGGCTGCAGGCTCATACACCTTATTGTGGCCAAAAACTGTGAAGCTGATCTCAGCCTGATCCTTCAAAGCTTAACTCCAGGTACGGATCTAAGGACACCATCTGGTAGCTTAGTAAACACTACCAAAATGTTAACGTCCATGTGTCGAACAAAGATTCCACAGTTAAATTTACTGTTCTCAAGATTTAGTCCTGTGATCTGAAGTACTTCACCTTAAAAACTTGAGAGGGGTAAAACAAGGTTGGGTCAGCACTCCAAAAGCAAAGCATAATGTCTCAATCCAAATTCAGATCCAATGAACAAGATAACTAAAGATCTATTTCTAAAGCTTAGAACATCTTCACTAGTGTGGACTCCCGAGAATGATGTACACAGTGCTGGTGGCTACTGCAATACTGTAGGAAGGCCTTTTGCTTAAAGCGGATCCGAGATGAAAAACTAACTATAACAAGTAACTTGTCTATATATCTTATCTAAAGTTTAGATACTTTACACAGCAAATCTAGCTGCAAATAGCTTTCATATAATTTGTTTATTTCTTCCTGTGATACAATGACAGCAGCCATGTTGTTTGTAAACATTACACAGGGGCAGGCTTATCTGCATCTTGAGCAAAAAAAAACGAATCCCCTCTCCTCCTCCCTCCTCCCCTGTGCCTCTGAAATCTCTGGCTAGTAATACCTCCCCCCTCCTCCTGCCCAGACTCAGGGCTCCCATGAGCCCTTGCTACAGTCTGAAAGTGCCTTGGCTCTCTGAAAACCTGTGGGTGTGGCTTGTTTAGTTTATAGGGAATTAGAGTATTAAAACAAAAAAGTATTGGTCTTGAAGAATGCTCTATGAACAATAGGAAAGGAACACAATTATGCAATGAGTAAAAGTTCATCTCGGATCCACTTTAAAGCAGGCCTAAACCAAATTTTAGAGTGTTCAAATTAGCTTCTGTGATTCCCCCCCCCCCCCCCTTCCCTTATCCCTGCACAGCATACCTCCATATCCTGCTGATGAAAACAGGGCCATATCCAGCCTAGAGATAGAGCCAGAGAATGGATCTACATACCTTGCTGCTAATACCGGTAGTTTAAAGTGCTGAATACTGATGCTGTAGTACTACAGGCTCAGCCAAGTTTACAGGCGAGAGACGCGATCTTTTATAATTTTTTCCTCTCACCTTAAAACACACATAGGGAGTACCCCCTCATGCATTTCTACTCTTCCCTTGGTTTCTTACAGATGTTTGCAGGTGGCAGCAGACCTGTCAATATCCAGACTCCTCCAGGCTAAACCAGCCGTGCTCCCCCTTGTACCACTAGGGGTATTTTGTGCCTACACAAGACTGCTGAGATACTGAATGTTAACAAAATGGTAAATTAATATTGTATCAAGGTTAAGGTTACTGTGAGAGGACAGTATAGTAAAATGCATTATTAAATATACCATGTGATTATTTTTTATAAAAAATAGAAAGATTAGAAGATCATCCAAAAGGACATTTATTTCAGCAATTCTACTTAAAAGGTGAAACAAAAGTTTGCTTTCTTAAAACAGAAAGAATTTGCAATAATTCAGGTCGGAGTGAGCTTGAGATATCTCCCAGGGCATCACTGCTGAATATATGCAAATTAACCATTGTACCCTTAAAAGCTAAACACACCTCCAGAACCGCTGGATTGCAATGATGTGCCAGTTTGTTAATTTGTACAGAGCCATAATAATCCAACATGCATACAGACTGTTTCTGATTGTTTGATCCTCATCAGTGCATGGCATAGATTAATTTGGCTCTATGCAGTAGGGCTTGTAACACCGAGAGGTACAGACTAACCAGCAAGCTCATGGTGACCCAGAACTCATTGGAGTGTGTAAGGGACTACAATGGTCCTAAAAGCCCCCTTACTAAGATGTTAAGAAAAACAAAAGTTTGCTTTCTTAAAACAGAAAGAATTTGCAATAATTCAGGTTGGAGTGAGCTTGAGATGTCTCCCAGTGCATCACTGCTGAATATATGCAAATTAACCATTGTACCCTTAGAAGCTAAACACACACAGAACCGCTGGAATGCAATGATGTGTCAACTTGTTGATTAAAAGGGGAAACTAATATATGAAATAGACTCATTACATACAAAGTGAGATATTTCAAGCCTTTATTTGTTTTAATGTTTTATTATAATGGCTTATAGTTTATAAAAAACCCCAAAATCCAAATTTCAGACCATTAGAATATTGTGGAAATGTTCAATATTCTAGGCTCAGAGTTAGTGTTGGGCGAACAGTGTTCGCCACTGTTCGGGTTCTGCAGAACTTCACCCTGTTCGGGTGATGTTCGAGTTCGGCCGAACACCTGATGGTGTTCGGCCTTTTAGTTCGGGTTCGCCAGAACTACTCAATGCCCGGCCGAACAGGGCCCCTGTTCGGCCGAACAGGGCCCTGTTCGCCCGAATACGGCCCCCCTATGGGGTCGCAGGCATAAGGGGGGGCATGCCCCGATCGCGGGGGGGGGGGTCGGTAATTCCCCCCACCCCCTCCGCTAGCGCTCCCCCCTCTGCCCGCTTCCCCATAAAAAAAGTTTGCGGAAAGTTAATAGTACCTACTAGTGGTGGCTGGCTGGCTGTGGTGAGATCATGAGTGAGGAGGAGTCCGGCTAGTCTAGGAGACGCGTTGAGGCCGGGCAGCAGGCGGTTCAGCGGTAGTACCCTTGTGGTACTTCCGCCCTTTCTCTGACCTCACGTCCTCTACGTGATGACGCATACGAGGGTACGCGTGACCAGTAAAATTAAGAATTGCGCAGAAAAAGTGGGATCAGCGCATCACCAGGCCGCCGCCTCCTTCCTGGGGGGGCTCAGCGCATCTCTGAGCTGAGGCCATTCAGAGGCGGCCTGGTGATGCGCTGATCCCACTTTTTCTGCGCAATTCTTAATTTTACTGGTTCCGCGCCCAGGCTATGCATATGCATAGGTAGGTTTTAGTTAGTGTTAGGTCCCCTCCCATGGAGGAAAGACTTCTTCGACAGTGGGAGGGACGAGTACCTAACAAATTGCATTGCAAGCTGTTAGTGGAAACTAACATCCTCCAAGTGGTAGACAGGTTGTATGCGTGCTCATTGTGTACTTGTATCCCATGAGTGGGGTCTGCACTTTTTTGCAGGTAAGCATTCATCTGTTTTTAAGTAGCGCTGTTCATTTCTTTGCTATGTATTCTATTTTATCACGCTATTGTGACAGGCTTTATGACTTTCTAAAGCAAATGATAATCTAATTCTTATTTCCTTTACCAGCATGCTTATACTGAATATATAGAGCAGAACTGACTCATTTTTTTGGTTTTTACTGGAGAATGATGACCTCATGAGTGACACCAAACAATCCAACAAGTAAGCAAGAGGAAGTCCGAGACTTGGCTCGAGACACAAAACAGACCAGTGAAAAACTGAGGTCTCCAAGAATGACATTACTAGTAATCTGTTCCAGCATTATATGCTGCTGCGCTCCAATTTACAAAACATTCCGCAGTCCTGGGAGTAACTTGTCTATTTTTATAGCACGGAGCAACCACATTCGAAAGACAAAAACAGTATTTTTTGCCAGGCGTTCCTCCTTAGCCCTACCTGATTAATGCACGGCCCTCACAAGTTTTCTTTGTTTCAGCCTTAACATTATTCCACGACTATAAAAAGAAAGCAAACACAATTTAAACTCAGCAGCTGCTCGGGACGTCCTGTCTAAAACACATTATTCTGTCAGCATTTTATTTTCTTTGGAAAAAAATAGCAGTTCCAGTAGTTGAAGTCGATGTAGTGAGAAAAAAATGAGTGCAGGTGCTTCAGAGTTCATCCACGGGATAACGCAGGGCTGAGAGTCCCTCAGAAAGGGATGTTCATGTCAAGAGTGACTAATTGATTTGCTTGGCCTGGGATGGCTTTGTAAAACTTTTGTATTAAGTTGAATTTTCACTTTCTTCTGTGTTTGTGGAGTAGCTCAGCTCCGAAGAAATTACTGGTGTTTCTCAAAGATGTCCTATGAACACCAGTGCTTACGGGCTTGGGCTGGGTCAGATTTACAGTCAAAACATTAGGACTAGAGATGTCGCAAACCTCCGATTTTCGGTTCGCGAACACCGTTCGCGAACCTTCGTGGAAGGTTCGGTTCGCGGAAAAGTTTGCGAACCGCAATAGACTTCATTGGGGATGCGAACTTTGAAAAATAGAAAAATTTATGCTGGCCACAAAAGTGATGGAAAACATGTTTCAAGGGGTCTAACACCTGGAGGGGGGCATGGCGAAGTGGGATACATGCCCATAGTCCCGGGGAAAAATCTGGATGTGACGCAAAGCAGCATTTTAAGGGCAGAAATGACATTGAATGCTAAATTGCAGGCCTAAAGTGCTTTCAAACATCTTACATGTGTATACATCAATCAGGGAGTGTAATTAGAGTACTGCTTCACACTGACACACCAAACTCACTGTGTAACGCACCGCAAACAGCTTTTTGCCGTAGTGGCGGTCGTGCTGGACTGGTGCGCACCGTGGCAAGAGTGTAGGCCGTGGCGGTTTTCAAGCCCATATGGTCGCCGGGCTGTGGTAGCTCAATGATAGAACAACAGTGACTGTCCAGCTGATCAAATTTGGTCTGTCCACAATGAAGCAATGACCTTATTATCTTCTTGTATGTAGGTAGGCATAGGTAGGAGTCCCAGTAGTTAGCTAGGCATAGGTAGGAGTCCCAGTATAGGTAGGTAGGCATAGGTAGGAGTCCCAGTATAGGTAGGTAGGCATAGGTAGGTGTCCCAGTAGTTAGCTAGGCATAGGTAGGAGACCCAGTATAGGTAGGTAGACATAGGTAGGTGCCTCAGTAGTTAGCTAGACATAGGTAGGAGACCCAGTAGTTAGCTAGGCATAGGTAGGAGACCCAGTATAGGTAGGTAGGCATAGGTAGGTGTCCCAGTAGGTAGCTAGGCATAGGTAGGAGACCCAGTATAGGTAGGTAGGCATAGGTAGGTCCCCTAGTATAGGTAGGTAAGTAGGTGCTCCAGTAGTTAGGTAGGCATAGGTAGGTGTCCCAGTATAGATAGTTAGGCAGGGCCTGGCTGGCACAGTAATAACAATTACCAAGGTCCAGCTGCAACATATAGGGCTGTATAATGTCAGTGAGCAACACACACACAAAAAAAAACACATCAGGATCTCTCAAAAGAGCTGTTGAGGGGTGCTATTTTAGCAATAACAATCAGCCAGGAGCAAGCCAAGACCAAGAGCCTAACTAATCTTTCCCTAGGAGAACAAGTCTGCAGCAGCTGTCCCTAGTCTGTCTCTAGCAGGCACACGAGTGAGTGTAATGGCCGGCAAACCTGCCTTATATAAGGGGGGGTGGGGCTCCAGGGCTTAGTGTAGCCTGAATGGCTACAATGTGCCTGCTGACTGTGATGCAGAGGGTCAAAGTTGACCCTCATAGTGCATTATGGGGCGAATCGAACTTCCGCAAAAGTTCGCTTGGTCCAGGCGAACGCGAACCCCCAAAGTTCGCCTGGAACCGTTCGCCGGCGAACCGTTCGCTACATCTCTAATTAGGACGCTATTCCTGCGGTAGGTGCTCTTTAGAAAATGTATCCAGTTTTTATTGTAAACAACAAATGGTGTTACCAAACAGTATATAACAAAAGCATTAAAGCGGGCCCTACCAAACATTTTTTTAATTCAAAATATTTAGTTGCACCACTCTGACACATACAAAGAATAAATAAACACTCTTTCAAGCCTATAAGCATTTCAGTGCATGCTTTTCACCCTTCTCTTTTCATAACTAGGGTTATACAGGTTACAGCCATTACTTCTGAGCTTAGTAGGAGGTTTTAGATCTTGGGTGTGTTTGTCATCAGCTTCCGTCGTCCATGTGAAATCTCACACAAGCTGAGATCCCCTTCCCTGTGACATCATCAGTAGCAGCCTGTGTTTTGTTTTTGTTTTTTATCTCCTCCACCAGTCTGACGAATTCTGTCCTGGCAATAAATGTAAAGTATTTTATATTTGTCATCATGCAGCTGAAAAAAGGCTGCTATTTATTATTATAAGTGTCAAAATAGAATTTATTTCTGAAATCTTGTATTTTTAATTTGGGTCCACTTTAACCTATTTTGGTTCCTGGACGTAGTTTCTACGTCCAGGAACCATGCGCGCTACCGCGCGCTCCCGCGGCCGATCGCGCGCGTGCACGCGCACTCCCGGCCGCGGATTCGGTAGCCAGGGAAGCAATGTATCGGGGTATTGTGCCCGATCATTGATTCCTCTCCCCCGCTGAAAAAGCGACAGCTTCTCTCGGAAGCTGCGCCTTTTCTGGCCGTTCCCTTCCCGATGCGTCACTGTAAGCGTATGTTACGCTTAGAGTGACGTCATGTAAACAAACCCATGGCCGCCATCTTGTGGCCAAAAAGTAATACTACACCTGTAAAAAAAAAAAATTAAAATTAACACACATTTACATTATAAATCTATTGTTTACCTCCCACCCTCCCAAAACTACCCAAATAAAATGTTTACTATAAAAAAAAAACCATTACAATTAAAAAAAAAAAACATGTAAATATTTACCTAAGGGTCTAAACTTTTTAAATATCAATGTAAAGATGAAATATTTCTATATTTTTTTATTTTAAACTTGTAAATAGTGATAGATGCAAAACGGAAAAAATGCACCTTTATTTCCAAATAAAATGTTGTCGCCATACATTGTGATAGGGACATAATTTTAACGGTGTAATAACCGGGACATATGGGCAAATACAATACGTGAGTTTTAATTATGGAGGCATGTATTATTTTAAAACTATAATGGCTGAAAACTGAGAAATAATGATTTTTTTCCCTTTTTTTTTTATTCTTCCTGTTAAAATGCATTTACAGTAAAGTGGCTCTTAGCAAAATGTACCCCCCAAAGAAAGCCTAATTGGTGGCGGAAAAAACAAGATATAGATCAGTGCATTGTGATAAGTAGTGATAAAGTTATAGGCTAATGGATGGGAGATGAACATTTCTCACGTGAAAACGACGGAACCTGAATGGGTTAAGGCCATATTCCCACTGCACACAATCTGTTTTTTACAAAACCTAATTGCTCCAGTGTGTACAGACACATAGGATAACATTAGCAGCAGATTTAAAAACTCAAAACGCTCAGAAAAACTCCTCTGGTGTGCACCAGGCCAAAGAGAACAGCAGGTTCAGATTGTGTGCAGTGGGAATATGGCCTTAACCCATTCAGGTTCCGTCGTTTTCACGTGAGAAATGTTCATCTCCCATCCATTAGCCTATAACTTTATCACTAAAAAATTGCACCTCCAAAGAATCTTCATGAGACAATTAGTGATTGTGAAGAAACGCGGAAGAGCCGCCGCCATGAGTCAGCGGGAGGCGGCTCTTTCCGCGCATGGCGTGGCGGAACGCCTGGGCCTGTTTCGAGTAGTCTGACCCAGTGCGGGGAGGCCGCCGCCGGGGCTGATGGCGGTGCGACCAACCCCGCGCACGGTTCAGCAAGCATATTGCAAGACAGTACTGGTGTGGCTGGGAGTGATAGTCCACCAAGATTCAGAATGACACGCATGCGCGCAGAGAGGCAAAACTTATATGGCAGCCAGAAATAGGTCAGCTGACCAAGCTGGTCAGCTGACAATTCTGTGTCCTCTCATTGGTCCAGCACTTAGGGAGGTGCTGGAAAGTAGCTGTGTATATATACTGCTGGCTCTTCAGTTGCTGGTTGTCTGGCGTTGCGAACACAACGTGGTAGCACTCAGACCTGTCTGTATCTGTGTTCTAGCATAGTTTACAAAGGTGTTGACGGCCACGGATCTCACACCTTAGCGTTAGGAAATTATACTGTATTATCTGTTATGACCTTCTGCTTGCCTGACTATTCTTCTGAACTCTGATCCTGTACCTTGCTATTCTGATACTCTGTTGCCGAACCCCGGCTCGCCCTAAGACTCTGCATCTGCCTCCTGATTCTGTACCTCGATATTTCTGATACCCTGTTGCCGAATCCTGCTTGTTTATTAGACCCCGCATCTGCCTTCTGAATCTGTACTGTATCTGTCTGTGTGGTTACGACCTGGTTTGTTCGACCTCGAGAACCGACCTTACTGTCAGAGGTGGTTCCCAGTCCTGGTAGTGACACTCCCTCCTGAGTGTCACTCTAGGTTGTCCTTCCTTCTCAGCCTGACTCCTCCCTCCGGGAGAGTTCAGGTCTTCGGAAGGAATTTGTGCAGTACTCCTTACTGCCCTGAGGCCTAGTCCTCTAAGTATTACTGTTGCACCAAACACTACTACTCTACTCAGGTGTCCAGAGGTTAGCCTATATATCTGATTATCGGTGATACTGCAGATCATCAATAATCTGGTATATATCTGTATTCCCAGTGATACTGCAGATCACCGGTAATCAGATCCTCTCTGTGTTACACCGATCGTTACAGTGATGCTGTACAGATCGGAAATTCAATTTATGACCATCCTAGACAATTTAAAAAAAAAAAAAAAAACTCAGCAAATATAAAGGTTTAACCACTTTACCCCCACGCGCACGGATTTCTCCGTCCCTTTTTCCATCCTTTCACCACCAGGGACGGAGAAATCCGTACTTTCTGCGCTCCCGCTGCTGCCCGTGCTCCCGCTCATAAACACGCCGCCGGCCGCTCGCCTGGAGATCAATGAATGGGAAAATCCATTCCCGTTCGTTAATCTAAGCCCCGCAATGATTCGCTGCTTCTCCGATAAGCAGCGCGATCATTGTGAAAAAAAAAAACGTTCCCAGCCTCCTAGTACTTCCTCCAAGCGTCCGGAAGGACGCTTGCAGGTCGCATTAAACAAAAAGTTACTGTTGCCATCTTGTGGCCAAATAGTAAAACTACACCCTAAAGCATTTTTCACATACAAATACATTAGTTTTACACAAAAAACTCCTTACCTCCCACACTCCCCAATTTTTTTTTTTTTTTGTAATAAAAAAAAAATTACGATTAAAAAAAAATACATAAATAGTTACCTTAGGGACTGAACTTTTTAAATATTTATGTCAAGAGGGTATAACACTCTTGACTTTATAAACTATGGGCTTGTAATTAGGGATGGACACAAAACTGAAAAAAATGCACCTTTATTTTCAAATAAAATATTGGCGCCAAACATTGTGATAGGGACATAATTTAAATGGTTTTATAACCGGGACAAATGGACAAATACATTTCATGGGTTTTAATTACAGTAGCATGCATTATTTAAAAACTATAAAGGCCAAAAACTGAAAAATAATACATTTTTTCCCACATTTTTTCCCACATTTTTCCCACATTTTTTCCTATTTTCCCATTAAAACACATTTAGAATAAAATAATTATTGGCATAATGTCCCACCTAAAGAAAGCCTAATTGGTGGCGAAAAAAACAAGATATAGTTCATTTCATTGTGATAAGTAATGATAAAGTTATAGACGAATGAATGGAAGGAGCGCTGAAAGGTGAAAATTGCTCAAGTGGTCAAGGGGTAAAAACCCTCAGTTGGGAAGTAGTTAAATTGCTAATGATATTAGGATTTCAAGTTTATAAACATATTTGTATTTTGATCAGGTATGTGGTGGTAATTTTTTTGAAAGAGTGGAGGATTCCCTTGATTGTGGCCAAAAAATACTTCTTTTGAAACTACATGACTCACTTTAATATAGATGCTTTTCTATAGTTAGTTGATACACACCAGTGGATGATTATTATAGTGTCATGAATAGAAATCTTGACAATTGTTGGTAAAACTTGAAGATAGAAAATGATCCTGCATAACTCTCTGCTGCTGTGCACTACAGTCAAGAACAAAAGAATGAAAGCAGATGGACAAGATTAACAATGTATAAAAGATCAGAGGAAGAAAACAAGAAAGAAAGAAAGAAGGAAATAAAGAAAGAAAGTAAAAACAAAAGAAAGACATGACTCTGTAATAATAATAGTAATAATAATAATAATAATAATAATAATAATAATAATAATAATAATAATAATAATATTATTACAGAGGTCGAGGGAAAAATTTACATTTTTTTTATGAAAAGAGCTTAAAGTGTACCTTAAGTGAAAATAAACTAATGAGATAAACAATTGTATCTATCTACATTTTGGCATTGAAAATGCTATCTTTGATTTTGAGAAAATATTTGCAAAAATACATTGTATTTTCACAATATTGCCAAAGAAAACAATTTTTTCTTTCTGATGCAAAAATTTGCTAAAAAATTGTTTATTTTAGCGTAAAAGTTCATGAAAAATGTGAAAAATTCACATATTTACAAATAAATGATTTTAGATGCCATTTTCATTCAAAAGCTGCGTTTTACGTTATTTTCACAAAGATTAATGCAAAAACAATATTAGCATTTTTGCTCATCACTGCTGGGAACTGCGATTGTGTGACTGGGTTGTTCACCCATCATACAAAGAACCCACTGATGCTGACAGCCGTGCATGCTTTAATAACGATATGAGTTTCTTGAAAATTTGGCAAATTATATCTAGTTTATCTTCCTGGTACTGTGTCACTTATTTCTGTAGTTTTTGTGTGTGCAAACTCCAAGCAGAATCATCCAACCTAAGAGGCACCGACTGCCATGACTGTGCTAGGACCCTTGGGAAACACTTTTAGCTTAGGAAGTTAGATGCTCCACAAGATGCTCCTTAACCAGTGCTGTCCAACTTCATAGGCAGAGAGTGTGTCTAGCACCAGACTTTTTGGCTGCAGGGGGCAGAGCAACAACGTCCTGGCTTTGGAGGGGGTGGCAAAGCCGAAAACAGGAAAAAAGGGCGCAGGCAGCTAGTGGACAAATCGGGCGCCGCCACTCACTCCCATTATAAATATCGTTTAATGTGTACCGAACAGGAAAAAAGGGCGCCGGAGAGTAATAACGTTTTACAAGCGGCGCCCGAAGATATTTAATGTTTTATTATTGCTTGTGATTATTTACGCTTAGAAAAAGCACCTGTGACGAATAACGTTTATAAAAGTACTGAACATATTTATTCTATTTAAATAAAACCTTATTTAAAATGTTATCCCTTACTGCTTGTAAAATATTATTACTCATAAAATAAAACGATCACTACGTAATGTCATTTGTAATATATTTTATCCCTTACTGTTTGTAAAACATTATTCTACACACAATAAAGCGATCACTAAGGGGGGGTCTTAGGTTTAGGCACCACCAGGGGGTCTTAGGTTTAGGCACCACCAGGGGGGGGGTCTTACATTTAGGCACCACCAGGAGGGTCTTAGGTTTAGGCACCACCAGGAGGGTCTTAGGTTTAGGCACCACCAGGGGGGTCTTAGGTTTAGGCACCACCAGGGGGGTCTAGGGGTTAGGCACCACCAGGGGGTCTTAGGTTTAGGCACCACCAGGAGGGTGTTAGGTTTAGGCACCACCAGGAGGGTCTAGGGGTTAGGGATAGGTACAAGGAGGGTTCTGTGAGAGAGTAGGGTTAGGTATAGTTTTAGTAAAATTTTAGTAATACTTACTATTTTTTTATAAAACGTTATTATACTTTTAACTTTTGAAACACGGAAGATTAACGTTTTCACAATTGCCTATTTCATACACATTATTTAATGATTTAAAACTGTATAAAACATTATTTTTAAAAAAAAATAGCACAATATTTTTTTTAAAGGTTATTCATGCTTATCGTTTAAACCCCACGCCCTTTTTTCCCGACGACCTTTTTTGACGTACGCGGCAAAGCCAACTGCAAACAAAAGGTGGGCCTGCCAGAGGAGGGGGCCTGACACCAGAAGAGGGGGCCTGACACAAAAAATAGTCTGGTCAAATGAGTGCGGCCCAGAGTCTACAGTGCGGGCTGCCAGTTGCCCCGCCCTTGGCCCAAAACAATTAGAAGAATTGGGTCTAGAATATTTTTTTGCCTGGCTTCGCACTTTAAACCTAGGTGCGTCTTATAGTCAGGTGCATCTTATGATGCAAAAAAATATGGAAACTGGATTTCTGCCTACAGAAAAACAGAGCAGTTGGCAACTTTAAAATGGCATATGAGACAGACACAGTGTTTATATGGAAAAATGATAATTCCCTCATGTTTCTATATCATGTTTTTTTCCCACTACAGGCTTAATTAGAAAGCATCTTTGAACACGAATACTTCCTGCTCTTGTCATAATTAGCATATATTAGTAAATGTTACAAGTTTAGCGAGGATGGATTACCATGCATGAATATGCAAGCTTTTATGTGAAGCCTTCGAGCTGTTATGATAGCTTTTAGTAGACTAATTTATTCCAAGTACGATACTTAGATCCACTCAATGCACTTTATTCATATTACTGATTAATCCATTTCTCAATTATCTTAAAAATGATCTCCAATAGAAAAATACTTGAGATGTTCAGGTTTCGCTGTAGGTGAAGTGCTTCCTCCAAGTGCTCAGCTCAGTTGCATGGTAAATGCTGTGATTAACACAGGTGTAATGTTTTTTCTCTTACTCCACAGTTCTTACTCTACATCAAGGGAAACTCACTGCGCAATACTGCAGTACAGTAAGTGCAATGTCTGGAAGTTCAAAAAATCGTACGGAACTTGATAGACAGATAATCTAAATGAGGAAATAGGAATGGGATGCAAACTGAAAGTACAGTAGAGTCCCGGTTACCCAGAACTCAACTAGTCAGAAGTCTTGACCAACCAGTACAAATTGTCGGCCGTACTCACAGTGCTGAAGGCCAACTTCTTAGGCTGTTTTGGACTCTGCTGTGCTTAAAGACTGGCTTCCAAGGCTCCTTCAAGGTTAATATGTTTTCAATTACTGTATTTTAACATTTAATAAAAAGTTAATGGCATGTCTATAGAGTGGGACATAGTATTGACCTAGCTATTGACATAGCTAGACTCCAGAGTTCCGCTCACGTGCTGATACGTGCTAATAGTAGTGCTGCTGTTGAACCTATTGAGAGAAGAACTTTTAGCGTCAGCTATGGCTTTCTATCAGTGCTCATTGGACCAGATCCAGTAAATGCAGTTTATTGCATACACCCCATAGAGAAAGAAAACTGCCAATCCTGGTACTGGTTTGTATGATTCCTTATCAGTGGCTTAGCAGATGCAGTCATTAGAACAATTGTGCAGGGAGCAGAAAGTTTATTTTTCTCTCCATGCCCTTAATCGTTAGTCTCTCAGGACAGGGAAAATAAACTTCTCCCTCCATGGGGCCCCCTGCAGCATCTGGGCCCCCCTGCAGCTGCATCCCTTGCAGGGTCTATTGTTACGCCCCTAAATAGGGAAAATACATAGTGACTGCTATAGGTTTCCTAGGCAGTTGGACCCAGTGTGCGTAAACTGGGGAGATATGGGTATCAGTGGCACCCCCCTACATGCAGTACACGATGAGCAGAGAGCGGACAAAAAATGTCCATTCTCCACTCAAGTGGGAACACACCCCAAGGGAACAGGAGAGAGGTTGCTTTTGTGCCATCAAAACAGTAGATTAATTCACAAAACTTATCTCACTAATCACTTATTGCTTATTATGCCGCTAATCTATAAGGAGATATATCATGAGATAAACAGATAATTAATCAGCTACAACAGGTAAGGAGAAATAAATCATGAGGTGAGACAGATAAAAATAGATATGATAAATAGATATGACTAATTAGATACGTTTTGTGAATTAACCCAAAAGATTATAGGAGGCACCCCGTAGGTGCCTCCTGTATAGGGCAGCAACGTTTAGTTGCCCCCAGTATAGGTAGCTAGTATTGTTGCCCCAGTATAGGTAACTAATATAGTTGTATAGGTAGTATAGTTGTCCCAGTATAGGTAGTTAGCATAGTTGCCCCCAGTATAGTTGCCCCAGTATAGGTAGCTAGTATAGTTGCCCTGGTGTAAGTAGTATAGTTGCCTCAGTCTAGGTTGTATAGTTGCCCCAGTATAGGTAGATAATATAGTTGCCCCCAGTATAGGTAGTACCGTTGCCCCAGTATAGGTAGCTAGTATAGTTGCCCCCAGTATAGATAGTATAATTGCCCCAGTATAGGTATCTAGTATAGATTCTCCTGTATAGGTATTATAGTTGCCCCAGAATAGGTAGCTAGTATAATTGCGCCAGTATAGGTAGTATATAGTGCTCTGCGCCGCTGTGACAGGAGAGCAGCTCCAGTAGCAGCACATATACAGGAAGTAAGGACCTCCTGTATACGCTGTCCTATCGCAGCTGTGCAGTGGGTTGCTCTGATCTGACTTCTGTGCAGTGGAGTCATGCAAGGGGGATGGGGGCTGTTGAAGAGGAAGCGATAAAAACATCAGCAGCCGCAGGGTGGGAGGGAGGCAAAATGCACGAATGCGTATGGGCGGGACGGCGCTGCTCAATAAAGGAACCATAAACAGTTCTTGTTGGACCATGATTTCTCCCACAGTGTCATAAAGCAAACTGGCGCATCATATTACTAAAAGATTGATCTGATTGGTGACTTTACTTAATTTTATTTCACCCTTGGCTTCGAACCACGTTAAGCCTTGTTTTGGTGTATCACTTTGTAGATTCAAACAACATGGGCGCCGTAATGACTCGTTTCTAAGCTGAGAATCTCACAGGCAAATTCAACAACCGCTAATCAAAAAAACGAATTCAAGTCTTAGAAACAGTAAGCTTATAAACATCTCAAGGCTATCAAAACAATTTTCATTAAAGGACGGATTGCATGTTACGGCATTGTGCCGGGTCTTGCATTTATACGGTAGCGTCTCACTGTTGGAATCACAAAGGCTTAGTTTTTCTTTCTTTTTTTCATTTTAATAATTTTCTGCTGCTTATATTTTTTCGCTCTTGTCTCCGAAAGCCCTTTTTTCCCCACCCCTATCACAGATGTCTGATGAAATCTGGAGGTCTCTTATCAATCTAGAAGCCAGGAGTGCTTTGGAAATGCCGGCAATTAATGCACAAAACTGATAATAAGGACTGCGATTTACAAAGCAGCTAGGGATAATTGAAGTACCTGCATCTCATGCTTTTCACCGAGCCTATTTTCTTGCTCAATAAAGCATCTCCAATGAACCCGTGGTTGGGGTTAGGAAAAGAAAAAGTAAATTGAACACTGAGCATTGAGGTTGGTAAAAGAATCGAGGGCTGAAGCAGGGAGAGAATGAACAATTTCACCTTTGTGGCCTTGGAAGCTACAATGCCGTTAATTAAGGTGCAGGTAGATCCACAGACGGTAGCAGCTTGTGGCTCTTTCATGTGGTCTGCCGCACCCTCCCTCTCTGCAGCTCCGACATAAGACAGGTGCGGCGATATGTAATTCATGATGGGGGCCGTATGGCATGAGTAAATTGTCTTGTCACTGAAGGCACCTGTCTGTGACTGGCAGAATAGAAATATTTTCAATTGGTATTATGGATTTCCATTAAGCAATGGCATTTGAGGCCACAATGCTAGGTGAATACAATGAGATCTCTGCCAATTGTAAGCAAACAGTTTAAATAGAGATAGAGAATCCTTCTACAGGAATGGGAGGCTTCTGGGCTACCTTTATCCAAGCCTTTTACAGTAGCACTTAAAGCCTGGCAAATTTCTTTTAGTTTTGATTACTGCTGTCTTTCTACTGGAGAGAGCAGCTTGTCCTTCATCTCTGGTGTTTGAGACCTCCATGACATCAACATGAACTCACGTTCAACAGGAACGAGAGAAGCAAATAAAAATTGTCTGGTTTTCTAATTCTTCCCAGTCTACATAAAAGGTTTAGTTTTTTTTTGTTTTGTTTTATGCCACTGCCTCATGCCTGCTAGTTGGACATATAACCTTCTTATTGGCGGAGTAAGAAACAGGTTCTGAAAGATGAGGACACAACTATCAACGAAAACGTAGATAAGGTCCTTATTTTAGTAACCAAACTTAAAGACGGTGGTCATGGATTTTTCACCTCACAGTATTACTTATCTTGCTTAAAGGTGCATGGGCATACACACCTAACATCTGATGTCGTCTGTCGGGTATTGGGCCCTGATTTCCTCTGGAGACATCACTGAGCAGCCCTGTTCAGACACATGTCAGCTGTATAGCTGACAACAAATTCTGTTGCTATGGGCGGGTGGAGGGACCATGGAGCAGCGCATACATGACATCACGCGGCAGGTGGAGGAAAGTATTTGGCTGCAACTTGGCCAAGATGATCCCCTGAGCAGTCGCCAAGCAGTCGTCTCTGGTTGGGAGCCTCTGTACACACACCTGACTATCGGCTGAGGCGGTCGCAATCGTCTGCCTCGGCCAACTTCAGTTAAGGCGTGTGTACGAAGCTTAAGATACCTCGCTCTCAACCCCACCAATTGAACCTCTCGATAATTAATTAGGGAAATTGGGCAGTCCTGACGTGAGGCTCAAAGACGCCTTGCTGGGGCTTCCTGGATATTATAGCAATGGAGAGTCTCCAAGAAGTGGCATGTGGTGTGTGCTCCTGCAACTGAGCAATGAGCTACAGCGGTATACAAAATACAAAAGAAGTATTTATTTATTAAGCCTGCATGGTTGAGAAGTGATTAAAGCTTTGCAGTGGGGGCTACATTCTTTTTTTCTTTTTCATACATTTTAAAAATAGGGCTCACTCCCCCCCCCCCCCCCATAAACTTTCTCATGCAGGCTGGTGGTCAACCTACGTGGGAATCCGCCATACTAACCACAGCATCCCACATACTACATTAAATAGGAATCTCTGTAAGAAGACGGTGACAAAGTCTCCCCCTCTCCTACAGAGCCCTTGTCCATACCATGTCTATACCATGGACATTGGACAATAGACTCTTCCCCAGCTCTTCCACTAGCCACTGTCACCATTAACCTACTCCAATCCCCATTATGCAACATGGTGCGTAATCAAAAATGTACTGGGCTCCACCATTGCCACTGTTAGCTTTATACCGCTTGATATAGTACAAAGCTGTGGAAAAATCAAGTGCTCACTACTCTCACATGCAATCCCCATGTTCAAGTTACCAAACATTTATCTACCTACCCACATTTTTTTCAACAGATTTTTTGTTGTATTTTCTCCAAATCATTTTGCATGAGTAAATGAAGTCCATAACACTAAAAGCTCTTGAAATGTATTCCTTAATTTCTTCATTTGATATAATTGAAGAGAGTTATTTTTCCTAAACCACATGAAATCAGAAATCAGAAATCAGAAAACTTTATTTAGCCAAACACGACTGGGTCGTGCCCGGAATTGGGCTTGGCACGTACAGGGTACTGATACACGATATACAGTGTTTACAGATACAGGACAGAACACGCAGTAGGAACAGAACATTATACAGAATACAGAACATTATATGACATTTATGCAGAGGGAGACAATGTGGCATAAGTTACAATACAAAAAAACCAAAGGTATGCTTGAGCTGGAGCGCCGTCTATGTGCAGAGTGCTTCAGTGCGTCATGGTATTGTGGGGTGGGGATGGGCATTTCCATGGAGAGAGTTCAGGAGGTTGACAGCCGAGGGAAAGAAACTGTTCTTATGTCTAGAGGTCCTGGTGTAGATGGATCGGAACCGGAGCTTCCGGCACGAGGGGAGCCGATTAAAGAAGCGGTAGCCTGGGTGCGAGGGGTCGTTGGCGATCTTTAATGCTCTGGTGTTCAGCCTGGAGTGGTAGAGGAGGTCCAGAGTGGGAAGGGGTCTCCCGATGATCCTCTCTGCAGATTTGATGACCCTCTGCAGTTTGAGCTTGTCGCTGGCGGAGGAGCTGGCATACCAGACCAGGATGGACGAGCATAGGACAGATTCGATCATGGCGGAGTAAAAATTTGTCAGGAGTTTTTGGGCCATATCGAACTTTTTCAGTTGACGGAGAAAGAAAAGTCTCTGCTGGGCTTTCCTCTGTGTTGAGGCAGTGTTGGTGTTCCACCTAAGGTCATTGGAGATGGTTGTGCCCAGTAGGCGGACACTGGGGACTCTTTCCACTTCCATGCCATCAATGTGGATTGGAGGCGGGGAAGAGGCGCGCCTCCTAAAATCAACGATCATCTCCACCGTTTTTGCTGTGTTTAGGACCAAACCGTTCTCTCTGAACCAGTGACATATGCTTTCGACCTGGTGGCGGTACGCCTTCTCATCGTTTTTGGTGATGAGACCTACAATGGTCGTGTCGTCGGCAAATTTGATTACTTTTACCGAGTCTGACGTGGATTTGCAGTTGTTCGTATACAGAGAGAAAAGAAATGGCGACAGGACGCAGCCTTGTGGGGCCCCTGTGTTGGTGATCCTAGGTTGTGAGGAGATGGTGCCTAACCTGACGACCTGGGACCTGTTGGTGAGGAAGTCCGTGAGCCACAGGCGTAGGATGGGGTGGACTCCTAGCGCAGCGAGATTGTCTTGAAGTATTTTAGAGCTGATGGTATTGAATGCTGAGCTGAAGTCCAGTAGGAGGATCCTGGCGTAGGAGTCCGGCCCATCCAGGTGATCATAGACGTGCTCCAAGCAGATGTTGATGGCGTCATCTGTGGACCTGTTCGCTCTGTACGCGAATTGGTGCGGGTCCAGCAGTCCCTCAGTAGAGTGCTTAAGGAGGGGTAGCACCATGCTTTCAAAAGCTTTCATGATCACGGATGTAAGTGCCACGGGCCTGAAGTTGTTGAGGTCGAGGATGCCCTGCTTTTTAGGGACAGGGATAATGGCAGACCTCTTGAAGCACGCGGGAACTTTGCCTTCCTGGAGGGACCTTGTGAAGATGGAAGAGAGGGTGGTAGCGAGCTGACGAGCACCGGTTTTCAGGCAGGCTGGTGACACTCCGTCCGGACCCGAGGCTTTCCTAGCATTTAACCTTAGCAAGTGTTTCAGTACATCCGCCTCCCTCACTGATGGTGGGGGTGAGTGAGGGCTCAGGGCTACAATGGCAGATTGTGCAGGTGGCTGTGGGAGTCCTGCAAGTGCTGGCTGGTTCTCGAATCTGCAGTAGAAGTCACTGAGACTCTCGGCAAGCTCAGTGCTCGGTGTGGCATGCTGAGGGGGGGGGCTTGTAGTTGGTGGCAGCCTTCAGTCCTTTCCACACGGCTCGTGGGTCGTTTGAGGAGAGGTTCTGTTCCAGCTTCTCTGCGTAGCACTTCCTTGCGGACCTCAGCTCTCTGTTCAGGTCGTTTCTTGCCTTCTTGTATTCCTCCTGGTTGCCGGACTTATGTGCGGCTTCTTTGCTGCGCCGTAGTTGTCGTAGTCTTTTTGAGAACCACGGTTTATCGTTTGGATACAGTTTGAAGGTTTTAGTTGGGATACAGGAGTCCTCGCAGAAGCTAATGTATGAGGACACGTTGTCTGCCCACTCGTCCAGGTTAGGCGATTCCAGGGCCTTCCAGTCTGTGCAGTCAAAGCAGGCCTGAAGTTGTAGTTATGCCTCACTTGACCACACTTTGGAGGACTTAGTGACAGGTTTTGAAGTTTCCAGGCGCCTTTTATAAGTAGGTACCAGGTGGATGATGCAGTGGTCAGATGAGCCTAGGGCTGCCCACGGTGTCGCTTTGTATGCATCCTTCAGGGCCGTGTAGCAATGGTCGAGGGTGTTGGCACTCCTGGTGGGGCAGGTGATGTGCTGATGGAAGCGGGGCAGCTCTTTGCGGAGGTTGGCCTTGTTAAAATTCCCCAAGATAATGAACAGCGAGTCCGGGAGTGCTGTCTCCCACTGCATGATGGTATCACTGAGATCACGCAGGGCAGCATTTACCTCTGCATCAGGAGGGATATACACACCCGCGAGGACGTAGGAGATATGGAAATACCGCTTCTTTGACTAAGATGAGGCTACAAGTCAAAATGTTCATCGATGATATTGTTGTGGCTTGTGTTCATTATGTCTGAATGTGCTTAAATTAAAACAAACGCGTTTTCGAGAAAATTTACATGACCTTTCCGAGTAATAAGCACCCTTCACTTTCGTCCTGTAACTAATCCATGTTCTTTAAATCCATGTGAGATAATTTTCCACCGCTATTTAATACCTCCTTCCATGGCCTTCTCCATAGTCCTTTAATGTTGTGAGAGCATCATTAATTCTCCAGCAGCTAATAGGATCTCCAAAACTTTTGTTTACCGCATGTCTATTGAAATGTCTTTTAATTTTAAAAGGAATCATCATGAGACCATTAAGAGCGGAGACATCAAAAAGTAGATGATTATCAGTTATATATACATTACAGGCTGGAGAAATCTACAATGCGTCTTCAACTGAAGTAGCAAAAATTAAAGAGTTCTCAAAGGCCAAGTGTCTTGAGAAGAGGCACAGATGTGTCATACAATGAACCAGGCCTTTCTGGGTCGTGTACAGATGCCTCCAATGCATTGCATAAAACACTTATGATGACAATCTCTTATACTGGATCTGACTCAGAACTTTCTCTCTGCCGTACAGTTTGACAACCATTGGGGGGAAAAAAATTCTTAATTTTAACTGATTGACCACTAAGGGATTTTTCCCCTTATGGACCAGAGCCATATTTATCTTTCAGCTCTCCTCCCATTAATTCATCAATACCTTTATCACTATTTATCACACTGAAAGGATATATATCTGGTTTTATTTTATTTATTTTTGCCATCAATTAGGCTTTCTTGGTGCATTTTTCTTAGAATAATTTTATTTTAAATATATTTTAATGGGAATAATAAGTAAAAAATTTAAAAAATAATGATTTCTATGATTTCAGCAATTATAGTTTTAAAAATAAAAAGTGCTACTATGGATAAAATCTACACATTTTATTTGACCATTTGTCCCGGTTATTGCAACGTTTATATTTTGTCCCTAGTACAATATATGGCGACAATATTTTTTTTGTAAATAAAGGTGTATTTTTTCAGTTTTGCATTTGTCACTAATTGCAAGTTCTTATTTGCAAAAATAATAGTAATATACCCTCATGACATACATACTGTATTAAAAAATCCCTAATGTAAGTATTCACATTTTTATTTTTTTAAACAAGTGTTTTATTTTGGTAACTATGGTGGTAGAGGGGTTAATTTATAGGATATTATATTTAATTTGGTGTATGTAGGTGTAATTTTATTATTTGGCCACTAAATGTCCCAAGTACACAGGAAATAGTGTGTGTATGCTTTCTCTTTCACTTTCTCAATGTCCACCGCCATCTCATTGATGTCAGTGATCAATGATCACAGGTACTTTGATCAATGAATGGGAACATGTTTTCCCATTCACCGATCATCGTCCTAGCAGCTTGCGATGAGAACGCAAGTGGGAGCGTAGGCAGCAGCGATGTACTTATATCTATGAACATATCTATAAACATATAAACTAATGAGGTAATGAATTGTATGTGTAGTAAGAACAACAAGAACATTAGTAGTAAAAAAAAAGGTCTCATGTTGTTTTCGAGTACAGGAAGAGTTAAAGCGGAACTGTAATTTCGCAAGCAGCCGTCCTGTCCCGCGGCAGTCCTGTACAATTCTCCGTTCTCCCACCGCGGAGCAATTTCATTACCGTTGACTTGCAAGTCGACGGCAACTGCGCCTGCATGGCTCGGGCTACGCGTATCTTTGTTTGTGTTCCCACCCGCTATAGCGTCCTGCACTATTAGCACAGGAAACTATTGCGGGCTGGAACGCGGACAAAGATTTGCGTAGCCCGGGCTGCGCAGGCACAGTTGCCATTGTCTTACAAGTGGATGGCAATCGGCATCGCGACAGGAGAACGGAGGATCGTGAAGGACCGGCGTGGGCCTGGACGGCTGATGGGGGCTTGGGGAAGCCCCAGATAAGTGAAACTGTTTGTTCTTTGCTAAATTACAGTTCCGTTTTAAATCTCTTGAGTTGTTATCTAAGCAAAAGAGCTTCTCTCAGCTAATCAACCAACTTGGTCAAGCTCAGTGCTGTTTTCTAAATAGTTTAAACAGTCAAGAAACAGCGAGAAACGGCTTGAGATAAGGTTTTACTGCAGAAAAATTCAAAGGGTCATTACCTCTGCTCTGTTTTACAGCTTAAAATACAGAGTGTGGTTTATAAACTGTAAATATGACACAATGATGCAATGTTATAAATAAATCTATATAACTGAAAATAAAAATATGAGACTATTCCCTTTGCTACCAATGTTCTGTATTACACATACATTTCATTATCTCATAAGCTTATTTTCACTTCAGTGTCACTTTAAAGCATCTGTTTTTTCAAGTATAGCCAGTGCAAAGGCTCTGTGAGTCACACATACTGATAACACACTAATTACACTCAAGTGTAGTCAAATAAACAAACACAGCTCAGTGCAGCTGATTTCTACAGCATTTTTATGTGGACTGAAAACTTTTCAGTTTGTTCTATGCAAGAGCTCTACTTCAAAGGCAAGACTAATTGTTACATGGCATTGATTTAAACATGCATTTAGACTTATCAAACATCCAAGTTGAGGGTAGAAACAGCAATTGTAATCAAAATTTGCTGAACTATCTCATGATTGCACCATCTAGTATTAGTGAATGGGAAACAGGATCAGTGGAAAAATAATAAGTAGAACCGTGATCCTAGTCAAAGTAGGGACAGAAGAATACTGCATCAGTTGGGCCCTGGGTGGTACTGTGCTTGTTAATAGTAAAATACTGCTAATTTAAATCACTGATATTTTACTATGCAATTCTCAGCACCCATTCTAACTGTATCGCTTTGCTTTAACTGCCTAACCCTTCACCTGATGCCTAACTCTAACTTTTCCTGTAGGTGCCGGACCCTAACCACCCACCTATTGCCTAAACCTAACTCCCCATAAGTGCCAAAAAAGAAGAGCTCCCCACCTAATGCCTAACCTTAATCCTCATGTAAGTGCCCAAGTGCCTAACCTTAAAGGCCATCCGAGGCAAAAAAAAAAAAAAAGAATTAAATAAACGATTACATCTGTCTTCCTTCTCCTAAAATGGCTTTTTAAGATATTCCACAGTTTTATTTAATGTTTAAATCTACTTTTTAAGTTTTAACTGTTTTATTGTTTTTGCTCAATGACACATATATTGAAGTATGCCAGAGCTAACATCATGAACTATTGACCCGTTTTATCTCTTTCCTGCTCTCAGAAGCTATTTTCTGCTAGAGAAGTGTTTTATAGTTGTAGTATCTTATCAGTGAGGGTCACACGGTAGTCACTTCCTGTCTGAGTCAGGACTGAGTCAGCCACTTACATACCTGATATTTAACTCTTTCAGGCATAGAAAGAAAAAAAAAGAACACCGCATAGTTATTTGTGTGCTAGGTACTGTACATACCCATGTCTGTCTCATCATGTCACATGTCACCTCGGGTATCCTTTAACCCTCTCCCCACCTAATGCCTAACCTAAAATATTTCATCATTACTTACTTTCTAAAATAAAAAGTTGCTTGGAGTACAGCATTATGTATTGTTCATAAATAAGCGTGTTTTTGTCACCTTGATTACATTTATCTAAAAAACTTCCTGGGAACACAATGTAAAATACATTTTTCCACAAAGCGCTCATATTAGGAGTAGAGACCATTGTTTTGTATGTTTCTCATTGGCTGGTCATCATCACATGATCCTATGACAGCTCCACTTGCTGGTTTTATCCAACATAATTTGTCTTGTATAAGAAGTTATGTAACAGAAAATTGTCATAGTTAGTTATATAATAGCAAAAAGAAAATAGAAAACAATGCCCAGAGATCAAGCATACCATCATATTGCATTCTTTTCAACCGAGTATAAAGACTGTGCGTCTTCCATTTCATGTGGTGAGCTTCCATAGTCTCTGTCAGAGAAATAGCAATGTTTAATAGACAACCAGAGCCTTGTCCTTGTAAAGGGGGACAGTTGAAGGTTTGTTCATGCTTGAATCGCTAAGGACATTTAAGAACTCTCAACAACAGCCCTGCTTGTTTTTGGTGCATTGTTTACTCTATATGACAACAGGTTTCTTTGATTTGATTGTATCAATTGCTGCATTATAAAACACCAGCAACATCACAATATAAATACTGTATATATACAGTATACAGGTAGTCCTCGGTTAACGAACGAGATAGGGACTGTCGGTTCATTCTTAACCTGAATCCGTCCTTAAGTCGGGACAGCCACCTTTACCCCCATTCTATACGCAGAGTAGGTGCAGCGGAAGGCAGATAGGGGACATCTCACCTGTTCCATGGTGGTAGAAGGTACCAGTGTGCTGCACGGAGGCTGCGTGGCCCATCCTCTCTCTTCGTTCACTGTCCCCACGGCGGCTTCTCATGCGTCGCATAATGACGCATCAGGAGGCTCCGCCAATAGGGGGCTTTTCCTGATTGCATCATTATGCGACGCATGAGGACCCGCCGGGGGGACAGTGGACGGAGAGAGAGGATGGCTGCACAGCTTCCGGGCAGCATGCTGGGACCTTCTACTATATCGTGGAACAGGTAAGATGTCCCCTATCTGCCTTCCGCTGCACCTACTCTGCTTTAAAAATGGCAGCAGAAGAGGTAGTCCCCGGTTCATATTGGCGGGTCGTTTGTAAGTCAGGCGTTCGTAAACCGGGGACTACCTTTATATACAGTACAGTATATCAGTCAAATTCAGTCTTTTCTTTCATAGTCTGAGCCTCATCTGGAGTCATTTTACATACTTCCCTACCACAGGTTATTTCCCCTTAAAATCCAGAGCAATTTTCACACCTCACACTCCTCCCATTCATTCACCAATAACTTTATCACTACTTATCACACTAAAATTATTTATGTATTGTTATTGCCACAGATTAGGGTTTCTTTGGGCTTCACTTTTTGCTAAAAATTATTTTATATGTGTTTTAAAGGGAGTAAGAAGAAAAAAAAAATTCTCGGTTCTCAGCCCTTATAGTTCTAAAAAAATGTGCTATAGTAGATAAAACCTACACTTTTTATTTGCCAATTTGTCCCGGCTATTACAACGTTTAAATTATGTTCCTAGTACAATGTATGGCGACAACATTTTATTCGGAAATAAAGGTTGCATTTTTTCCGTTGTATGTTTTTTTTATTTTTTTGCCCTAATTTGCAAAAAAAACAAACAAACAAACAATGATATACCCTTATGGCATACATATTAAAAGAGAGTCCCTAAGGTAACTATTTATGAAAAAAAATTTAACAAGTTTTTTATTTTGATAGCTATAGGATAAGTAAGGGATTAAAACTAATGGGGGATTTATTTATTTATTTTTGTTATTTTAATATGTGTAGGAGTATTTTTACTTTTTGGCCACTAGATGGCCCCACACTATACTGTGTACTGAACAGTACACATGAATTGGTGTAAAACTATACTTTTACTTTAATTTTGTAAATGTTTATTGATTGGGGGGAGGTGTCACTGAAAATAGGCAGATAGGTCTACCTATGCCCCTGGTGCTGAGGTGAAGTCCTCAAGGGAGTAGATACATGATGCAGCGGTGGCCAAATGGTTAGCAAAAACTTTTAGGTATGTTTTTTGTCTACTCCCCCAAGAACCCATTACTAGGCATCAGTGAAAACTAAAGGTTTGATCTTGAATCTGAATTTGCTAGGAATTTTAGGGATAATAGTGGGAACAAGTACATTTTTTTAAAGACCTTGTAGTAGTGGAAAAAACGATTTTAAACAAAACAATAGGAAAAAATGTTTTTTAAATGTGGTTAAAGAGAACCCGAGGTGGGTTTGAAGAATATTATCTGCATACAGAGGCTGGATCTGCCTATACAGCCCAGCCTCTGTTGCTATCCCAAACCCCCCTAAGGTCCCCCTGCGCTCTGCAATCCCTCATAAATCACAGCCACGCTGCTGACAAACAGCTTGTCAGAGCTGGCTGTGTTTATCTCTATAGTGTCAGTCTGCTGCTCTCCCCGCCTCCTGCAGAACTCCAGTCCCCGCCTGCATCCCTTCCCTCCCTGCTGATTGGAGGGAAGGGACGGGGGCAGGGACCGGAGCTATGCAGGAGGCGGGGGAGCAGCTGAGACTGACACTACAGATGTAAACACAGCCTCACAGCATGGCTGTGATTTATGAGGGATTGCAGAGTGCAGGGGGACCTTAGTGGGGTTTGGGATAGCAACAGAGGCTGGGCTGTATAAGCAGATCCAGCCTCTGTATGCAGATAACCTTCTTTAAACACACCTCGGGTTCTCTTTAAATGACAGATAATGTATCTTATGGTAGTACAGCTGTAAATATATCCCCAACAAAAAGTAGTCAATGTACTGCCAGAGTTTAATGTTGGTCAGTACAGTGACAGTTAAAGAGACACTGAAGCAAAAAAAAATTATGATATAGTGAATTGGTTGTGAGGTAAGTATAATTACTAGAATATTAGTAGCAAAGAAAATATTCTCATATTTTTATTTTCAGTTATATAATGTTTTACTATAACATGGCATCATTCTCTAATATTTGCAGTTTTCACACTACTCGGCATTCTATATGATTTTACAGAGCAGCCCAGTGAACTATTGAACTGTCCTCTGCAGAGAAAGAAAATACAGTTACTGACAGTTGAGATAAAGTTCAGGAGACAGAGCTCTCTATGACATTGAAAGTCGTGGAGCTCAATGGCTTTTTTGCATAGAAAACAACTGGAGTTTCTTAACTCTTTCTGTACTGGAAACAACATTAGACTTATGTCTCTGCTCCTAATGTTTTATTTGTTAGCTGTACTACACATACAAATCATTATATCATAATTTTTTTTTGCGCTTCAGTGTCTCTTTAATGGCCAACAGGAAACCCAAGTTGCCATACTTTTCCTGAGATACATGGAAAGGATACATGGAAAACACTCCTATTTCTTAATGAGTAAATACATTTAATATGTTTTTTTCTGCGGTTCCCTTATTATTAGTGCAGTGGTGAATGGTGGAGAGTTGGTAAGGAGCAGTGAGTGTCAGCATTGCAGCAGATGTGCGAGGTTCCCGGCAGGTGCAGGGGTTGCGGCAGGTGCCAGCGGAGGTTGTGGTGGGTACCAGAGGTGCAACTGCAGTAACGACGGGCTGAGGGTCTTGCTGTACTATTGCATGGCGACCTCTGGGAACTTCAGCCTAAACAAACATGCTGTCATTAAGTTAGAGATGGCTCGAACGGTTCGCTGGCGAGCGGTTCCCGGCGAACTTCAGTGGTTCGCGTTCGCAGAGAACTGCAAACTTTTCAGGAAGTTCAATTCGCCCCCATAGTGCATCATTAGGGTCAACTTTGACCCTCTACATCACAGTCAGCAGGCACATTGTAGCTAATCAGGCTACACTTCCTCCTGGAGCCCCACCCCCCTTATAAAAGGCAGGCAGCGTCAGGCATTGGACTCACTCGTGTGCCTGCAGTAATTAGAAAAGGGAGAGCTTCTGTGCAGAGACCTATAGGGAAAGCTTAGTTAGGCTCTTGTAGGCTTCTTAGTTTGCTCCTTGCTGATTGTTATTGCTAAAAAAACAGCTCTTTTGAGAGCTAATTTTATTCTTGTAATGTATTTTTGTGTGTGTGTGTGTGTGTGGCCCACTTGCATTATATACAGCCCTGTCAGTCTTTCACAGCTGGCCTTTGGCCCCTTGGTGGTAAAATTACTACTGTGCCAGATGGACATAATAATAACCATCACTGCATATACCTACCTGTTGTTCACTTCAGTGCACCCACCTACCTACATGAGCGCATGCAGTGTCACTGTGCCTGTCCAGTACCTGTCTGTGTGTGACAGGTGCACATTGTAATACCCATCACTGCATATACCTACCTGTTGTTCACTCCAGTGCACTTACCTAACAACGTAATACCCATCACTGCATATACTGTACCTACCGTGGTGCAGTCAGTGCATACCTTTCACGTCATCCCTCCCGATATGGACAAAATGGACAAAACAGCTAGAGGCAGAGGTAGAGGCAGACCCAGAGGAAGGCCACCCGGCAAGTCTGTGCGAGGTCGTGCTGATGTGATTTCGTGCGGCCCTGGACAAAAGTACAGTGCTCAGAAGAAGGCACGTCCCATCAACTCCCAAGATTGTCAGGATGTGGTTGACTATTTAACACAGAACACCTCCTCTTCCGCAGCCACCAGTGCTACTACAAGCACCACATCCACTGCATTTGACAGTTCGCAGGAGTTATTTGGTGGGGAAATCACTGATGCACAGCCATTATTGTTACAACCAGATGAAGGCGCTAAGCAAGTTACACGACCTCATATGTCTGAGTTAGGCGACACTATGGATGTAACGTGTGAGGATGATGATGACGTACCTGCTGTTGGTGCAGTTTTGAAGGTGTCTGAGGCAAGCGAAACTGGGCAGGATGATTATTAGAGATGGGCCGAACGGTTCGCCGGCGAACGGTTCCACGCGAACTTCCGTGGTTCGCGTTCGCGTCCCACTGGCGAACCTTTGCGGAAGTTCGGTTCGCCCCATAATGCACCTTGAGGGTCAACTTTGACCCTCTACATCACAGTCAGCAGGCCCAGTGTAGCCAATTAGGCTACACTAGCCCCTGGAGCCCCCCCCCCCCCCCCCTTATATAAGGCAGGCAGCGGCGGCCATTACGGTCACTCGTGTGCTGCCTGCGTTAGTGAGAGTAGAGCTGCTGCAGACTGTCTCTCAGGGAAAGATTAGTTAGGCTTAACTTGTTCCTGGCTGGCTGCATACCTGTTCTGTGAACCCACCACTGCATACCTGTACTGTGAACCCACCACTGCATACCTGTTCAGTGAACCTGCCACTGCATACCTGTTCTGTGAACCCATCACTGCATACCTGTTCAGTGAACCTGCCACTGCATACCTGTGCTGTGAACCCACCACTGCATACCTGTTCTGTGAACCCACCACTGCATACCTGTGCTGTGAACCCATCACTGCATACCTGTTCAGTGAACCTGCCACTGCATACCTGTGCTGTGAACCCATCACTGCATACCTGTTCAGTGAACCTGCCACTGCATACCTGTGCTGTGAACCCACCACTGCATACCTGTTCTGTGAACCCACCACTGCATACCTGTGCTGTGAACCCACCACTGCATACCTGTTCTGTGAACCCACCACTGCATACCTGTTCTGTGAACCCACCACTGCATACCTGTTCAGTGAACCCACCACTGCATACCTGTTGTGTTCAGTAAACCCGCCACTGCATACCTGTTCTGTTCAGTGGACCCGCCACTGTATACCTGTTGTGTTCAGTGAACCTGCCACTGCATACCTGTTCTGTGAACCCGCCACTGTATACCTGTTCTGTTCAGTGAACCCGCCACTGTATACCTGTTCAGTGAACCTGCCACTGCATACCTGTTGTGTTCAGTGAACCCGCCACTGTATACCTGTACTGTTCAGTGAACCCGCCACTGCATACCTGTTCAGTGAACCCGCCACTGCATACCTGTTGTGTTCAGTGAACCCGCCACTGCATACCTGTTGTGTTCAGTGAACCCGCCACTGCATACCTGTTGTGTTCAGTGAACCCGCCACTGTATACCTGTACTGTTCAGTGAACCCGCCACTGCATACCTGTTCAGTGAACCCACCACTGCATACCTGTTGTGTTCAGTGAACCCGCCACTGCATACTTGTTGTGTTCAGTGAACCCGCCACTGCATACCTGTTGTGTTCAGTGAACCCGCCACTGCATACCTGTTGTGTTCAGTGAACCCACCGCATCAGTGCGCACACCTGTGCAGTTAAGTGAACCCACCTACTTACGTGAGTGCACGCTGTGTGATATACCACTCCGTGCATACCCGATATGGACAAAACAGGTAGAGGAAGAGGTAGTGCCAGAGCCAGAGGAAGGCCACCCGGCAGGTCTGTGCGAGGTCGTGTAAATGTAATTTCGTGTGGACCTGGCCCACAGTACAGTGCTCGGAAGAAGGCACGTCCCATCACCTCCCAAGATTGTCAGGACGTGGTTGAGTATTTAGCGACACAGAACACCTCATCTTGCTCAGCCACCAGCGCTACTACTAGCACCACTTCCGCTGCATTTGACACTTCGCAAGAATTATTTAGTGGTGAAATCACTGATGCACAGCCATTGTTGTTACAGCCAGATGATTTTTCACCAGCTCATATGTCTGTGTTACGCGGCAACACTATGGATGTAACGTGTAAGGAGGATGAAGGACCTACTGATGGTGCATGTTTGGATTTTTCTGAGGCAAGCGAAGCTGGGCAGGATGATTACGATGCTGACGATGATAGGGATCCTCTGTATGTTCCCAATAGAGGAGATGAAGAGGGGGACAGTTCAGAGGGGGAGTCAGAGAGTAGTAGGAGGAGAGAAGTTGCTGAAAGAAGCTGGGGCAGCTCTTCGTCAGAAACAGCTGGTGGCAGAGTCCGGCACCATGTATCGCCACCTATGTACAGCCAGCCAACTTGCCCTTCAGCATCAGCTGCTGAGGTCCCCATAGTGCCCACATCTCAGGGTGGCTCAGCGGTGTGGACATTTTTTAATGTGTGTGCCTCAGATCGGACCAAAGCCATCTGTTCGCTCTGCCAACAAAAATTGAGCCGTGGAAAGGCCAACACTCACGTAGGGACAAGTGCCTTACGAAGGCACCTGGAGAAAAGGCACAAACAGCAATGGGATGGCCACCTGAGCAAAAGCAGCAGCAGCACACAAAAGAAAAGTCACCCTCCTTCTCCTCTTCCTCCTTCAGGTGCATCATCTGCTTCTGCCGCTTTCTCCCTTGCACCTTCACAGGCACCCTCCTCCACTCCGCCTCTGCCCTTGAGCGGTTCCTGCTCCTCTGCCCACAGCAGCAGTCAGGTGTCCGTGAAGGAAATGTTTGAGCGGAAGAACCCAATTTCGGCCAGTCACCGACTTGCCCGGCGTCTGACAGCTGGCGTGGCGGAACTGTTAGCTCGGCAGCTGTTACCATACCAGCTGGTGGACTCTGAGGCCTTCCGTAAATTTGTGGCCATCGGAACACCGCAGTGGAAGATGCCAGGCCGCACTTATTTTTCGAGAAAGGCCATACCCCAACTGCACCGTGAAGTTGGGAGGCAAGTGGTGTCATCTCTTGCGAAGAGCGTTGGGTCAAGGGTACACCTGACCACGGATGCCTGGTCTGCCAAGCACGGGCAGGGCCGCTACATTACATACACAGCCCATTGGGTGAACCTGGTGGTGAACGATGGCAAGCAGGGCGCAGCGGACCAAATTGTGACACCTCCACGGCTTGCAGGCAGGCCTCCTGCCACCTCCTCTCCTCCTGCTACATGCTCTTCGCTGTCCTTCTCCTCCTTGGCTGAGTGGCAGTTCTCCTCTCCAGCTACACAGCCCCAGCTCCGCAGGGCCTATGCTGCATGCCAGGTACGACGCTGTCACGCCATCTTAGACATGTCTTGTCTCAAAGCGGAGAGTCACACTGGAGCAGCTCTCCTGGCTGCTCTTAAGAAACAGGTGGATGAGTGGCTGACCCCTCACCACCTGGAGATAGGCAACGTGGTGTGCGACAACGGCAGCAATCTGCTTGCCGCTTTGCATATGGGGAAGCTGACACACATACCCTGCATGGCACATGTCATGAATCTAGTTGTTCAAAGATTTGTGGCAAAGTACCCTGGCTTAGCGGATATCCTGAAGCAGGCCAGGAAGTTCTGTGGGCATTTGAGGCGGTCTTACACAGCCATGGCATGATTTGCAGAAATTCAGCGGAAAAACAACATGCCGGTGAGACGCCTCATTTGCGATAGCCCGACTCGCTGGAATTCGACCCTGCTCATGTTCTCCCGCCTGCTAGAACAGAAGAAAGCCGTCACCCACTACCTCTACAAGTACAGTAGAATGAAACAGTCTGGGAAGATGGGGATGTTCTGGCCCGACAACTGGACACTGATGAAAAATGCATGCAGGCTCATGCGGCCGTTTGAGGAGGCGACCAACCTGGTGAGCCGCAGTGAGGGCACCATCAGCGACTTAATTCCCTACGCTTACTTCTTGGAGCGTGCTGTGCGTAGAGTGGCGGATGAAGCTGTGAATGAGCGTGACCAGGAACCGTTACGGCAGGAACAGGCATGGGACCAATTTTCATCAGACCCAGCTGTTTCCTCAACACCAGTGGCAGCAGAGAGGGGGGAGGAGGAGGAAGAAGAGAAGTCGTGTGCAGAAGACGAGTCAGACTCAGAGGATGATGAGCAAGGTGTTTCTTTGGGGGAGGAGGAGGAGGAGGGGACGGCGGCAGAAGAACACCCGCAGCAGGCGTCGCAGGGGGCTTGTGCTGCTCAACCTTCCCGTGGTATTGTTCGCGGCTGGGGGGAGGAGGTTGACTTATGTGACGTCACTGAGGAAGAACAAGAGGAGATGGAGGGTACTGGATCCGACTTTGTGCAGATGTCATCTTTTATGCTGTCCTGCCTGTTGAGGGACCCCCGTATAAAAAACCTCAAGGGGAATGAGCTGTACTGGGTGGCCACACTACTAGACCCTCGGTACAGGCACAAAGTGGCGGACCTGTTACCAACTCACCGGAAGGTGGAAAGGATGCAGCACATGCAGAACCAGCTGTCAACTATGCTTTACAATGCCTTTAAGGGTGATGTGACAGCACAATGCCAGCAAGGTACCACTGCCACTAATCCTCCTCCCGTGTCCACGCAGTCAAAGACAGGACGCTCCAGCGATCTCATGGTGATGTCGGACATGCGGACGTTCTTTAGTCCAACGCCTCGCCGTAGCCCTTCCGGATCCACCCTCCACCAACGCCTGGAACGGCAGGTAGCCGACTACCTGGCCTTAAGTGTGGATGTAGACACTGCTGTGAACAGCGATGAGGAACCCTTGAACTACTGGGTTCGCAGGCTTGACCTGTGGCCAGAGCTGTCCCAATTTGCCATCCAACTTCTCTCCTGCCCTGCCGCAAGCGTCCTGTCAGAAAGGATCTTCAGCGCAGCTGGAGGCATTGTCACAGAGAAGAGAAGTCGTCTAAATCACAAAAGTGTTAAGTACCTCACCTTTATCAAAATGAATGAGGCATGGATCCCGGAGGGCTGCTGCCCGCCCCAAGACTAAGTCAGTCCCCGCACACACAGCATCTCTGCCTGCACGCCGTGTGACTGGCTGCCTGGGCTGCCCCAAGAACACTAAGTCGCTCCCAGTCCCTCCACACAGCATGTCTGCCTGCAGGCCGCTTGACTACCTTCTCCGCCACCACCAACAGGGTCCGGGACTCCAGGCGGATTGCTGAATTTTTTAGGCCGCTGCAATAATTTTTCTGGTGCGTGTACATGACTGCCTAATTTTTCTGGCTGCACTGCGGGCAGCTGCAACAACAAAAGAAAAGGCATGTACATGCGCCCATTCCCCTTCGTGATCATTACCTTGCCGTGGTGAAGGGGCTTGCGTATCACAATGAAGCAATGACCGGCGCCTAGATGAGTGTCTCGGGGGGCACACAAAAGATAATAAGGTCGTTGCTTCATTGTGGTCAGACCAAATTTGATCAGCTGGACAGTCACTGTTCTGTCATTCAGCTACATCAGCCAGGCGACCATATGGGCTGTAAAGCCACTAAAACCTGCACTCTCGCCATGGTGCGCACCAGTCCAGCACGGCCATCACTACACAAACAGCTGTTTGCGGTGTGTTACACGGTGAGTTTGGTGTGTCAGTGTGAAGCAGTACCTTAATTACACTACCTGATTGATGTATACACATGCAAGATGTTTTAAAGCACTTTAGGCCTGTCATTTAGCATTCAATGTGATTTCTGCCCTTAAAACGCTGCTTTGCGTCAAATCCAGATTTTTCCCCGGGACGTTTGGCATGTATCCCACTCCGCCATGCCCCCCTCCAGGTGTTAGACCCCTTGAAACATCTTTTCCATCAGTTTTGTGGCCAGCATAATTATTTTTTTTTTCAAAGTTCGCATCCCCGTTGAAGTCTATTGCGGTTCGTGAACTTTAACGCGAACCGAACGTTACGCGAAAGTTCGCGAACCCGGTTCGCGAACCTAAAATCGGAGGTTCGGCCCATCTCTAATGATTATGATAATGACGAGGATACGGATGCCACGTGTGTTCCTAATAGAGGAGATAAACGGGGGACAGTTCAGAGGGGGAGTCAGAGAG
Source organism: Hyperolius riggenbachi (assembly GCF_040937935.1). Lineage (NCBI taxonomy): Eukaryota > Metazoa > Chordata > Amphibia > Anura > Hyperoliidae > Hyperolius > Hyperolius riggenbachi. The sequence goes on along the minus strand of NC_090651.1, from coordinate 25,514,166 downwards.
GAGTAGGAGGAGACGAGTTCCTGAAAGAAGCATGGGAAGCTCGTCATCAGAAACAGCTGGTGGCAGTGTCCGGCGCCATGTATCGCCACCTATGGACAGCCAGCCAACATGCCCTTCAACGTCAGCTGCTGATGCCACCATAATGCCATCACCCCAGGTGGGCTCAGCAGTTTGGACATTTTTTAATGTGTCTGCCTCAGATCAGAGCAATGTCATCTGTTCTCTCTGCCTCCAACAATTCAGCCATGGAAAGGTCAACACCCACATAGGGACAACTGCCTTATGAAGGCACATGCAGAAAAGGCACAAACTGCAATGGCAAGAGCACCTGAGCAAAAGCAGCACACAAAAGAAAAGCCACCCTCCTTCTCCTCTTCCTCCTTCAGATGCAGCATCTTCAACTGCTTTTTCCCTTGCACCTTCACAGCCACCCTCCTCCACTGCGCCTCTAGCGGTTCCTGCTCCTCTGCCAACAGCAGCCAAGTGTCTGTGAAGGAAATCTTTGAGCGGAAGAAGCCAATTTCTGCCAGTCACCCCCTTGCCCGGCGTCTGACAGATGGCTTGGCGGAACTGTTAGCTCGCCATTTGTTACCATACCAGCTGGTGGACTCTGAGGCCTTCAGTAAATTTGTGGCCATTGGGACCAGTGGTGCTCATCAGGATTCCGGATATCCGTGTAACCCGGATATCCAAACTTTTTTATGCTATCCAATTCGGATTCCGGATTTAAAAAAACATCCGGCTAGCTATCTGCGGATATTTGGGCGCATAACGCGGATATCCGCGGATATTGTGGATATCCGGATCCGAAATACTGTAACTAAGGAGATGACATCCTGGAGCCAATCAGAGGGCTCCCAGCAGAAGCCCTAGCAACCAATCACAGAGGGGAACCCTGGCCAGCCCCACCTTACCTCATTGAGCCAATCAGAGGACTCCCAGCCTAAGCCCTGGCACCCAATCACAGAAAGGAACACTGGCCAGCCCCCCTGTATAATAAGGAGGGCTGCCATGATGAGACATATCATCTTAGCTTGCTGAATAAACAAAATTTACCTCGGCTCAGTCTGCAATGAACTTTACTGGGTACTATCACTCCAGCATGTAATCTGTTGATGCAGTGTTTCCAATAAGGGAGATGCTCAATAACAGTATCCGGCTAGCACGCAGATGTAGTAAATAATGGAGTAATACAGTACCTGCTCCTGGCGTATACTACAGCTAGTGTTGGGCGAACATCTAGATGTTCGGGTTCGGGCCGAACAGGCCGAACATGGCCGCGATGTTCGGGTGTTCGACCCGAACTCCGAACATAATGGAAGTCAATGGGGACCCGAACTTTTGTGGTTTGTAAAGCCTCCTTACATGCTACATACCCCAAATTTGCAGGGTATGTGCACCTTGGGAGTGGGTACAAGAGGAAAAAAAAATTAGCAAAAAGAGCTTATAGTTTTTGAGAAAATCGATTTTAAAGTTTCAAAGGGAAAACTGTCTTTTAAATGCGGGAAATGTCTGTTTTCTTTGCACAGGTAACATGTTTTTTGTCGGCATGCAGTCATAAATGTAATACATATAAGAGGTTCCAGGAAAAGGGACCGGTAACGCTAACCCAGCAGCAGCACACGTGATGGAACAGGAGGAGGGTGGCGCAGGAGGAGAAGAAGGCCACGCTTTGTGAGACACAACAACCCCGGCCTTGCATGAGGGCAAGAAGCGTGCGGATAGCAGGCTTTGTACCGCCATGCAGTCATAAATGTAATAAAGATAAGTGGTTCAATAAACAGGGACCACGCGGCAACGCTAACCCAGCAGCAGCAGACGTGATGGAACAGGAGCAGGCGCAGGAGGAGAAGGCCACGCTTTGTGAGACACAACAACCCAGGCCTTGCATGAGGGCAAGAAGCGTGCGGATAGCAGGCTTTGTACCGCCATGCAGTCATAAATGTAATAAAGATAAGTGGTTCAATAAACAGGGACCACGCGGCAACGCTAACCCAGCAGCAGCAGACGTGATGGAACAGGAGCAGGCGCAGGAGGAGAAGGCCACGCTTTGTGAGACACAACAACCCAGGCCTTGCATGAGGGCAAGAAGCGTGCGGATAGCAGGCTTTGTACGGCCATGCAGTCATAAATGTAATAAAGATAAGTGGTTCAATAAACAGGGACCACGCGGCAACGCTAACCCAGCAGCAGCAGACGTGATGGAACAGGAGGAGGCGCAGGAGGAGAAGGCCACGCTTTGTGAGACACAACAACCCAGGCCTTGCATGAGGGCAAGAAGCGTGCGGATAGCATGCTTTGTACCGCCATGCAGTCATAAATGTAATAAAGATAAGTGGTTCAATAAACAGGGACCACGCGGCAACGCTAACCCAGCAGCAGCAGACGTGATGGAACAGGAGCAGGCGCAGGAGGAGAAGGCCACGCTTTGTGAGACACAACAACCCAGGCCTTGCATGTGGACAAAAAGCGTGCGGATATAGCAGCAATGCTTTTTGCCGCCATGCAGTCATAAATGTAATACAGATGAGAGGTTCAATAAACAGGGCCCGGAAACGCAACACCATCCCAGATGTTCATTGGTCATGTTACTTGGTTGGGGTCCTGGAGTGTTGCGTAGTCATTTCCAATCCAGGATTGATTCATTTTAATTTGAGTCAGACGGTCTGCATTGTCTGTAGAGAGGCGGATACGCCGATCTGTGACGATGCCTCCGGCAGCACTGAAACAGCGTTCCGACATAACGCTGGCTGCCGGGCAAGCCAGCACCTCTATTGCGTACATTGCCAGTTCGTGCCAGGTGTCTAGCTTCGATACCCAATAGTTGAAGGGTGCAGATGGATGGTTCGACACAGCTACGCCATCTGACATGTAGTCCTTGACCATCTTCTCCAGGCGATCGGTGTTGGAGGTGGATCTGCACGCTTGCTGTTCAGTGGGCTGCGGCTGCATGGGTGTCAGAAAATTTTCCCACTCCAAGGACACTGCCGATACCATTCCCTTTTGGGTACTAGCTGCGGCTTGCGTTGTTTGCTGCCCTCCTGGTCGTCCTGGGTTTGCGGAAGTCAGTCTGTCTGCGTACAACTGGCTAGAGGAGGGGGAGGATGTCAATCTCCTCTCTAAAGTCTCCACAAGGGCCTGCTGGTATTCTTCCATTTTGACCTGTCTGACTCTTTCTTCAAGCAGTTTTGGAACATTGTGTTTGTACCGTGGATCCAGAAGGGTATAAACCCAGTAATTGGTGTTGTCCAGAATGCGCACAATGCGTGGGTCACGTTCAATGCAGTCTAGCATGAATTGAGCCATGTGTGCCAGAGTCCTACCAGAATCCTCATCATCCTCTTGTGAGCGTTGTGATAGTTGTTGTGATGCATCATAGTCGTCACCTTCCTCCTGGTCTGCTTCTGCTGACCATTCGCGTTGAATTGTGGAAGTCCAACGTGCACCGCTCTGGCCCTCGTCAGTGGTGGCATGAAATTCCTGCTCCAACTCCAGCTGTTCCTCCTCCTCTTCTTCGTCATAGCTGCTGGGGCCAGCGTTCCCTGAGGCGGATGGCCTGATGTTGGTACCATCACGCTGATCGTTTTCTCCTTCAGATTCCCCCAGTTGCATCATGACAGCTGTTTCCTTGATTTTTAACATCGACCTCTTCAGTAAACACAGCAGTGGTATGGTAATGCTGACTGAAGAGTTGTCACTGCTCACAAGCAACGTGGATTGCTCAAAATTTTGGAGGACTTGGCAGAGGTCCAACATGTTGGCCCAATCGGATCCACAGAAGCTTGGCAGCTGGCCGGATGCGCCTCGGTACTGCGCCGTCATGTACTGGACCACTGCACTCTTCTGCTCGCAAAAGCGGGCTAGCATGTGCAGCGTAGAATTCCAGCGCGTAGGGACATCACACAGCAAGCGATGGTGGGGGAGATTGAAGCGCTCCTGCATCTTGGCGAGTGCCCCCGAAGCAGTACTGGAATTTCTACAATGTTTGGACACTCGACGCACCTTCAACAGCAGATCGGGCACGCCTGGGTATGTCCTCAGGAACCGCTGAACTACTAGGTTCATCACGTGCGCCAGGCAAGGGATGTGTGTCAGCTTAGCCAACCTTAAAGCGCGAATGAGATTACTCCCATTATCACACACAACCATGCCCGGTTTCAGGTCCAGCGGTGCCAGCCACAAATCCGTCTGTTCCTTTATTCCCCTCCAAATTTCCTCCCCTGTGTGCTGCTTATCCCCAAGGCAGATTAGCTTCAGCAACGCTTGCTGACGCATGCCAACAGCTGTGCTGCACTGCTTCCACGATCCTACTGCTGCTGGGTTAGCGTTTCCGGATGAGGTACAGCTTTGAGATGCGTTGGAGGAGAAGGAGTCAGAGAGGTAGGTGCTGCTGTTATCCAGTGGGAGGGACGGCGGTGCAGCTGTTTGTGGCGTGGGCAACACCCGTGCCGTAGCAGGTGAGGAATCGCTGCCAGGCTCCACAAGGTTCACCCAGTGCGCGGTAAGGGAGATGTATCGACCCTGGCCGAACGCACTCGTCCAGGTGTCAGTGGTGAGGTGAACCTTGCAGGCAACGGCATTCTTCAAGCTTCGGGTTATTTTGCTGACCACGTGCTCATGCAACTCAGGCACTGCAGAGCGTGCAAAGTGGTAGCGGCTGGGAACCACGTAACGTGGGATGACCACTGACATCATGCCCTTGAAGCTGTTTGTCTCCACCAATCGATATGGCAGCATTTCGCAGGCCAGAAGCTTGGCTATGCTGGCTGTTACTGCCACGGCCTGGGGGTCATTTGCTGGCAATTTCCTCTTGCGCTCAAACATCTCCGACACAGACAACTGAACCGTAGCGCTGCACACGGAAGGGCTGTTGGTTGTTGTGTTTGATGAACACTGGGAGACCTCAAGAGCACTACTCCGGAAAGTGACAGTGTCAGCGTCGTCTGATGTTTGTGAATGTTGTGAACCACGCAATGGCTGGGCTACTGCTGCTGCTGAGGCGGGTCTGGTGAACCCAAGGGAGGCAGTGTTGTTTCTGGTACCCTGTCCTGACGCGTTTGCCCAAAGAGTGGGATGTTTGGATAGCATGTGACGGCTCATGCTGGTGGTGGAGAGGTTGTTAATATTTTTCCCCCTGCTCAGGCGGGTCTTGCACACCTTGCAAATCGCCATGGTAACATCCTCAGTGCAGTCTTCAAAGAAAGCCCAGACTTTGGAGCACCTGCCTCCTTGCTGGCGATTTCTGTTTGCTCCTCTTTTGCCTCTCACTTGAACTTCCACGCTTGTGGTGCCTGAAATTGCGCGCCGCCTACCTTGTGGCACAAGGCGAACTCGTGCAGCAGTGTGTTCTTCAACAGACTCATCTGTGCTGCTGCTACGACGGCGATGTTCTCGTTCACAAACAAAATCTGGGTCTCTGTCCACATTGTCCATACCCTCCTCTTCCATCTCCTCAAACTCGTCATATGTCATTGTGGGCCACCGCCGTGGAGTAGAGCTCCCCACAACAACCTCTGCGCAGCACACTCCAACGTCGTCTTCCAGATCTTGTCGGCCGACCTCCTGCAATTGCAACCCCTCCTGCCCAAATTGCTCTGGGATTTGGGTTTCCGAGTCCTCTTCGGACTCGCCTCGTATTTCAGTGCGCGGTACATTTCCCACAGTTAACGGTTGTGAATCCAGGCACAACATTTCTGGCTGTTCCTCCATTGACCTTTGAAAGGTGGAAGTTTGTTGGGCTGGGAATAGCTCCTGCGAATACCCCATTGTGTCCTGAGGTAATTCATCGGACTGGTTATCTGGCAGTTGTGTGCGTGGTGTCGCTGCCGGTTGTGTCAGCTTTGTGCCCACTGGCTCCTTGTAACTGGCTGAGGACTCGGACCTCGTGCGTGATGTGCTGGTGCTGCTTAACCCACTGCTGGACGCTTGAGAGGTCATCCAAGTAATTATCTGGTCCTGTTCTTTTGGATTTGTGAGGGTTGTTGTCCTGGACAACATGGGTGGTATTGAGTGGGTTTTCTTGGGTGCTCCCCTGTGGCCTGTACGTGAACCGTCAGGGGAAACACCTCTTCCCTTGCCCCTCCCTCTTTCACCGGATTTCTTCCTCATTTCACTTATCCTTACAGTACACGCTGACTGGCAGCAGTACAGTGGCAGTACAGAAATGCTATACAGTACCACTATTCCCAGCAGCGACACAGAGCACAATGCTATACAGTGACGGGTGAGCGGTGTACCACTATTCCCAGCAGACACAGAACAGTGAACAGAATGCTATATAGTGTGGCTGAGCGAGCGGTGTACCACTATTCCCAGCAGACACAGAACAGTGAACAGAATGCTATATAGTGTGGCTGAACGAGCGGTGTACTACTGTTCCCAGCAGACACAGAACAGTACACAGAATGCTATATAGTGTGGCTGAACGAGCGGTGTACTACTGTTCCCAGCAGACACAGAACAGTACACAGAATGCTATATAGTGTGGCTGAACGAGCGGTGTACTACTGTTCCCAGCAGACACAGAACAGTGAACAGAATGCTATATAGTGTGGCTGAGCGAGCGGTGTACCACTATTCCCAGCAGACACAGAACAGTGAACAGAATGCTATATAGTGTGGCTGAGCGAGCGGTGTACCACTATTCCCAGCAGACACAGAACAGTAAACAGAATGCTATATAGTGTGGCTGAGCGAGCGGTGTACCACTATTCCCAGCAGACACAGAACAGTGAACAGAATGCTATATAGTGTGGCTGAGCGAGCGGTGTACCACTATTCCCAGCAGACACAGAACAGTGAACAGAATGCTATATAGTGTGGCTGAGCGAGCGGTGTACCACTATTCCCAGCAGACACAGAACAGTGAACAGAATGCTATATAGTGTGGCTGAGCGAGCGGTGTACCACTATTCCCAGCAGACACAGAACAGTGAACAGAATGCTATATAGTGTGGCTGAGCGAGCGGTGTACTACTGTTCCCAGCAGACACAGAACAGTACACAGAATGCTATATAGTGTGGCTGAACGAGCGGTGTACTACTGTTCCCAGCAGACACAGAACAGTACACAGAATGCTATATAGTGTGGCTGAACGAGCGGTGTACCACTATTCCAAGCAGACACAGAACAGTGAACAGAATGCTATATAGTGTGGCTGAGCGAGCGGTGTACCACTATTCCCAGCAGACACAGAGTGGCAGTAAACAGAATGCTATATAGTGTGGCTGAGCGAGGTACACAGAGTGGCAGTAAACAGAATGCTATATAGTGTGGCTGTGCAAGCGGTGTACTACTATTCCCAGCAGACACAGAGTGGCAGTAAACAGAATGCTATATAGTGTGGCTGAGCGAGGTACACAGAGTGGCAGTAAACAGAATGCTGAGCGAGCGGTGTACTACTATTCCCAGCAGCGACACACAATGACTGGGGGGGACCCTGGCTAGCGTGGCTGGAGCGCGAACTACCCTGCCTGCCTACCCAAAGCTAAACCCACAGACAAATGGCGGAGATATGACGTGGTTCGGGTATTTATTTACCCGAACCACGTGACAGTTCGGCCAATCAGAGCGCGTTCGGGTCCGAACCACGTGACCCGTTCGGCCAATCACAGCGCTAGCCGAACGTTCGGGGAACGTTCGGCCATGCGCTCTTAGTTCGGCCATATGGCCGAACGGTTTGGCCGAGCACCGTCAGGTGTTCGGCCGAACTCGAACATCACCCGAACAGGGTGATGTTCTGCAGAACCCGAACAGTGGCGAACACTGTTCGCCCAACACTAACTACAGCACTGCCATGCACAGTGAAAAGCAAACCCCTTTGTGCTTCAAGTAATCCCGACATCCAGAGCGAGCAGCGCTCAGCTCAACCCGGAGATGCAGCCTCAGTGTCGCACTCCCGAGTCAGGTGATCACTTACTTCCTGCCAGCGCTTACTGTTGCGTTCCACAAGTGGTTTCTGCTTTCCTTCTGACCAGTGAAGGGTCAGCCGTACTTCCTGACAGGGAAAGAGCGACACACAATAGTGTACACTGTGGTAAAAGGAAACCAGCGCAAGGGGATGCCACTTACTAAATTAAAACTTGATTTATTGCACATCAATCATGTAGCCTCACTTCCCGACTGAGGGAAGTCAGAGTGTGTGCTCCACCTCTGCTGGCCTAGCAGTGATAAACTGAAAGCTGTTCAGTGATTAACCCCTTCACTATCACACTACACTATTGTTAAATCATTAATTAGCTTGATGTCATTTGTGTGACAGTCAGAGTGTGTGCTGCAGGCAGCTGCTATGTGTCTGTGTGTGTGCTGTGCACAGACCAGGCCAGCCGCTGCCTGCTGGCCAGCTATTAGCCTTATGGGTATAGGTTAGGGATTAGGGGATAGGATTACTGTGTTATTGTGTAGTTAGTACTGTAGTACTGCAGTCAGTGCTAGTAGTTGTTAGAGTAGTAGTACTACTGTGTTTGCTTTCTACAGAACTGCTGTGCTGTGAGCAGTGCCAGTGTGACAGTTAGTGTGCACTAGTGTCTTCTCCTCTGCTGTCTGACTGTCACACGGCACTTGGCACGTGTCACTTGACATGTGTCACGGGGCACTTGCCACTTGTCATGCCACTTCCCAAGTGCCACATGACACGTGGCAAGTGCCACGTGACAAGTGCCACGTGGCACATGCCAAGTGACACGTGCTAAGTGCCAATTGCCACGTCCGGCATGCTCCTGGCACACATTACACCTGCTGCTGCTGCATTGCCCTGCTCCTGCTGCCTGTGCAGCTCCCACCGCCAGAGTGCCACAGGCCACTGATTCCACCTATATTTAACCCACAACACAATTGTTGCATAATTTTTTTGAGGCGTCTTGGCTAAAAACTGCCATGTCCCAGTTGTGCGGTTGGACTTTGGACACAATGGGCTTGATTCACTATGCGGTGCTAACCTACTTAGTGTCTAAAGTCCTACGCGCGCGCTAAGTCCCATAGGCTTTAATGGGCACTTCGCGCGGAGCGCCCTGCGCTCTGTGCAGTGTGCACGTAAAGTTTTGCGCGCATAAAGTTTATGCACGCAAAAAGCTTGTTTAGACATGCTAAGGGGGGTTTTCACACACAACAGTTAGCACCGCTTTGTGAATCAAGCCCAATGTGGGCTGCACGACCGCTGTCTGGAACCAAGGCCTAATGTTAATTGACAGCCACTTTTTTTGGAGGGGGAGGGATTTTAAGTCCCCACATCATCAATTAGTGTTCCCCTTTACAAAATAATGATGCTACACGCCTCATATACCCTAAAAAACGTTTTTAAAGCAATTTAAAGGCCACTTCCGGTTTTCTATCCAAATATCCGAATCCGCCGGATACTGAGGTCAGATATCCGATTTGGATCGGAAAATTTTGAACTCGTATATCCGACCCGGATCGGATATCGGGGTATCAGGATCCGAATCGGATCTGGATTTTGAAAAGGGGTATCCGAGCAGCACTAATTGGGACACCGCAATGGAAGATACCAGGCCGCAATTATTTCTCTAAAAAGGAGATACTCAAACTGTACCGTGAAGTTGAGAGGCAAGTGGCACAGAGCGTTGACACACAGCTTTGGGTCAAGGGTCCACCTGACCATGGATGCCTGGTCTGCCAAGCACGGTCAGGGCAGTTACATTACTTACACAGCCCATTGGGTCAACCTGGTGACCGATGGCAAGCAGCTGTGCAGTGGACCAACTTGTGACACCTCCACGGCTTGCAAACAGGCCTCCTGCCACCTATTCTCCTCCGGCTACATCCTCTTCGCTGTCGTCATCCTCCTCCTCCTTGGCTGAGTGGCAGTTCAACTCTACTGGTGCTGCAATCTCCACTCCAGCTACACAGCCCCAGCTTCCCAGGGCCTATGCTGCATGCCAGGTACGACGGTGTCACGCCATCTTAGACATGTCTTGCCTCAAAGTGGAGAGTCACACAGGAGCAGCTCTCCTGACTGCTCTTAACAAAGAGGTGGATCAGTGGCTGACCCGCTCCAGCTGGAGATTGGCAACGTGGTGTGTGACAATGGCAGCAATCTCATTTCCGCTTTGAATTTAGGAAAGCTGACACATGCACCTTGCATGGCACATGTGCTGAATCTAGTCATTCAAAGATTTGTGTCAAAGTACCCAGGCTTAGAGGACATCCAGAAGCAGGCCAGGAAGTTGTGTGGGCATTTCAGGCGGTCTTACACGGCCATGGCACGCTTTGCCGATATTCAGCGGAGAAACAAGTTGCCGATGAGATGCCTGATTTGCTATAGCCCGACTCGCTGGAATTCGACCCTCCTTATGTTCTCTCGCCTGCTAGAACAGGAGAAAGCCGTCACCCAGTACCTCTACAACTACAGTAGAAGGACACAGTCTGGGGAGATGGGGATGTTCTGGCCCAACAGCTGGACACTCATACGAAATGCATGCAGGCTCATGCGGCCATTTGAGGAGGTGACCAACCTGGTGAGTCGCAGTTAGGGATGCTCATTCGGATTCCACGGAAATGCAATTTCCGAAATTCCGATCGGAAATTGCATTTCCGCATCGGAATGCGGAAATCGGTAATGCAAGTGTGTTAGGCGGATTTCCGCCGGAAATCGCGGAAATTCCGCCCGACTTTAACATCGATTTTCTCAAAAACTATAAGGTTTTTTTGAGAACTTTTTTTTGCATCTTGTTCAGGAGATTCTGCTTAATAAACCCTGAAAATTTGGTGTTTCTAGGACTTAAGGGGGATTTGCTATTAACTGCTAAAGTCGGCGGATTTTTACTGTAATGTAAAATGCAAAAAATCCCCGCATCTGCCTATTTTCTGCATTTTAATTACAGTAAAAATCCGCCGACTTTAGCAGTTAATAGCAAAGCCCCCGTAAGTCCTAGAAACACCAAATTGTCAGGGTTTATTAAGCAGGATCTCCTGAACAAGATGCAAAAAAAAGTTTTCAAAAAGACCTTATAGTTTTTGAGAAAATCGATGTTAAAGTCGGGCGGAATTTCCGCGATTTCCGGCGGAAATTCCGCATTGGAATGCGGAAATTGGTAGCGGAAAGCGAAATCGGTATTTGGCAATGTCGGAATGCGGATTTACCGCGGAATCGGAAATTGGCATTTCCGACCATCCCTAGTCGCAGTGAAGGCACTATCAGCGACTTGATCCGTACGCTTACTTCTTGGAGCGTGCTGTGCGTAGAGTGGTGGATCAAGCTGTGGAGGAGCGTGAACAGGAACAGTTACAGGAGGAAGCATTGTGGGATAAATTTTCACCAGAACCAGATGTTTCCTCAACGCCTGTGGCAGCACAGAGCGGGGAGGAGGAGGAAGAGTCGTGTGGGGAAGAGGAGTCAGACTCGGATGATGAGGAAGGTGTTTCTTTGGAGGAGGAGGCGGCGGCAGAAGAACAACTGCAGCAGGCATCGCAGGGGGCTTGTGCTGCTCAATGTTCCCGTGGTATTGTTCGTGGCTGGGGGGAGGAGGAGGACTTACCTGACGTCACTGAGGAAGAGCAAGAGGAGATGGATAGTATGTCTGGATCCAACTTTGTGCAGATGGCGTCTTTCATGCTGTCCAGCCTGTTGAGGGACCCCCGTATAAAAAAAACTCAAGGGGAATGACAATTACTGGGTGGCTACGCTAATAGACCCTCGGTATAGGCACAAAGTGGCGGAGATGTTTCCAAATCACCAGAAGGCAGAAAGGATGCAGCACTTGCAGAAAAAGCTGGCAACTATGCTTTACAATGCGTTTAAGGGTGATTTCACAGCACAACGCAATAAAGGTAGCACTGCCAGTAATCCTTCGTGCATGTCCACGCAGGCAAGGACAGGACTCTCCAGCGATCTCATGGTGATGTCGGACATGTGGACATTCTTTTAGTCCAACGCCCTCGCCTTAGCCCTTCCGGATCCACCCTCCACCAACGCCTGGACTGGCAGGTAGCTGACTACCTGGCCTTAAGTGTGGATGTAGACACTGTGAGCAACGATGAACCCTTAGACTACTGGGTGCGCAGGTTTGACCTGTGGCCAGAGCTGTCACAATTTGCCATCCAACTTCTGTCTTGCCCTGCCTCAAGCGTCCTGTCAGAAAGGACCTTCAGCGCACCTGGAGGCATTGTCACTGAGAAGAGAAGTCGCCTAAGTCAAAAAAGTGTTCAGTACCTCACCTTTATCAAAATGAACGAGGCATGGATCCTGGAGGGCTACTGCCTGCCCCAAAACTAAGTCACTCCCCACACAGCACCTCTGCCCACAGGCTGCTTGACCCACACTGCCTTCTCCGCCACCACCAACAGGGTCCATGACTCCAGGTGGATTCCTGAAATTTTAAGGCCGCTGCTAGCAGCGGCAGCTATACGTACTTTTTCTAGTGCGTGTACTTACCTGCCTAATTTTTCTGGCTGCACTGCAGCTGCAACAACAAAACAAAAGGCATGTACATGTGCCAATTCCCCTTCATGATCATTACCTTGCCGCGGTGAAGGGGCTTGCGTATCACAATGAAGCAATGACCGATGGCTATATGAGTGTTCCTGGAGCTGTCATGTCCGGCGCCGTCCTCCTACGATCCCCCAATCCCCGCCGCCGATCCCGGTCCACTTAGCTATCTGATGCAACTGCAGCTGCGCGGCCGTGGCCGTGTGCGTGCTCACTCCCACTGCGTCTCTGGGAGCTTAATGCGCAGGCGCAGTACAAGAAAACCTTGGACTGCACTTGCATAGTAAGCTCCCGGAGACGCGAGTGGGAGCGAGCATTATTCGTCTAATTAGACAAATAATTGACCGGTGCCGGCCGTGGGGAACGGAGTTTCGTAGGAGGACGGCGTGGGACATGACAACTGCAGGGGGCCGATAAAAGCCCCACGTAAGTGTCAGCTTTTGTTTTTTTCAATTATCCACAGAACCCCTCTAAACTAAGCTCCAGCAGTGCTCTCTGTGGACTTTGAAGTGTTGTTATGTTCCACCATAACCTAGAATAATTGTCTACCCACCGTTATTTCAGCCTGGAAGCAAATGACAATTTTTACTCCGTTATTGTTGAGAAAACAAAACCAGATAGAGAAGGGGGGACAGAATACAATTCGTTCAAGATAAAATATTTACAGACCTGTTCCGTTGTCCTGGACATTTCTGAAATGCCTTTGATATCTAAACAATCACTATCTCATGGGAAGGACGAAGAAGCCTTCATCATCAATGAAGATCCCTGCCCCTTGGTATATTTTAACGATTGTACTAATTTGCATCAGGCTCCGTAGAATCAAAGAGTGTCGACTATTTAATAAAATTATATATTTCTGCCTTTTGTTGCTCAAGGTTTAAAAAGAATCTTCTGAAAGCAGGTGAAGAGAGGGCTTTGTTCTGAGGAGGGTCACGTCTGATGAGCTGAAGGCACAACCTGTCCTTCCATATTGCATAATAATGAAGGGTATTCTATGCGTCTGTTATAGAGGGGGGAAAAAAATCAGAAGGAGATGATGAATAAATACGGCTGCCTCTCTGTTCTGTAACAATTTGCAAGTTGTTGATTGCGAGCCACTTAAATGCAAGTCTTTGAAAATCAGAGGAGCTACGGATCCCGTTTTACGGTAATTATAAGAGGCACCTTATCAAAAGCTTATGTACGCCAGACAGTGCAGATCAGGAGGTTTCATTGAACTGATGTAGAGCTGTAATTAGTATTTATGCCCACAGGAAAATATTTATTTTCCTAACGGGAAATAGCTAAAAGAGCACCATGTTGTAGGGGAACTCTGGGTAAAACAGTTACGGAACCATTTCTTTTATCAAGGCCGTGTGCTTATTTTATGCTATTAATAGCTATAGTGGTATTTTAAGTATTTATGTATTTACAAATCAGTGATGAGCGAAAATGCAAATATTCTTTTCGCCGAATTTTTCGCCGAAAAAAAGCACTAATTTCTTTTCGACAGGCCAATTTTCGATCGAATATTTTCGTGTTAATTTTCACCTAATGGCCGTTATTTTTGTGTTAAATACATAGTTCATCGCGTACATATTTCCACATAGTTGTAGTACCGTTATGCGAAGCTTCACCCGCTACGCGTAGTTGACGTATGTATTGCGAAGTCAACTACGCGTGCGGTAACTGCGTCTATACAGATGATTGCGCATGCGCAGAAATATTATTGCCCTTCTATACGTATACAATTCCGCATTGGAAGGTGTAATGTACGCATGTATTAGTTCACCTGTGTGCATATTTAGCGGATTATTGCGGAAATCTTTCCACATAAGGGCATAAGCGTAAGCATAAAGCGAAGTTTCTTTGATTTTCGCTGCTGGTCGAAAACGCGAATATTTCTGAAGATTTTTGCAAAAATTCGGTGATATCGAAAATGGGATTTTCGATGCGAAAATGACTTGGGCGAAAATTTGCAAGCAACGCTCAATATTTACTGTACATTGTGTTGACTTGACATTGTTGACTAGTGAACTGGAGCATGGAGCATCCTGGGACATTTGGCTATGTTTGAAAGCAAAAGTCCATCTTTTGTTGTGTTTTGTATATACAGGTGAAATCTGAAATATTAGAATATCGTGCACAACTGCATTTATTTCAGTAATCCAACGTAAAAGGTGAAAGGAATATACGGAATAGGAACCCTCTGCAGGTGTTTTGGATGAATGAGCTGATTAGAGTCTGACACTTTCAGCCTAGACTATTGAACATTATCACAATATTCGAATGGACTTAGATTTTGGTTTTGGGGTTCTCATACGCTGTAAGCCGTAATCATTAAATTATAACAAATAAAGGCCTAACATTTCCCACTTTGCATGTAAGGAGTCTGTTTCATATATTAGTTTCACCTTTTAAGTTGAATTACTGAAATAAATGTACTTTTACACAATATTCACATTTTTTGAGTTTCAACAGTACAGGTAGTGCCCGATTTACAAACGGCCAACTTGCGAACGACCCGAAGAGCAGCCGCAATGACATCACCAAGTGGGGACTACCTCTTCTGCTGCCCGTTCCTTAAGCAGTGTAGGCGCAGCGGAAGCCATATCAGGGACATCTCACCTGTTCCATGGCGGTAGAAGGTCCCATCATGCTGCCCGGAAGCTGCGCGGCTCATCCTCTCTCTCATTCACTGTCCCCCCGGCGGCTTCTCATGCGTCGCATATTGACGCAGTCAGGAGGAGCTGCCACTATGGGACCTGGTAGCTGTTCCACCGGTCATTTTATTTTTATTTTTTTTATTTATATATTTTTTTTTTGCAGCAGGAGGTGTCGCTTACGCCATGGGACTTAACGGTGGTCCCATGGTGGTAGTTTTGGCAACGCAGGAGGTGTCGCTTAAGCCATGGGACCTTGCGGTGGTCCCATGGCGGTCATTATGGCGCCGCAGGAGGTGCCACTTAAGCCATGGGACCTAGCGGTAGTCCCATGGCGGTCGTTTTTGTCAACGCAGGAGGTGTCGCTTATGCCATGGGACCTAGTGGTGGTCCCATGGTGGTCATTTTGGCAACGCAGGAGGTGTCGCTTAAGCCATGGGACCTAGAGGTGGTCTCATGGCGGTGGTGTTGGCACCACAAGAGGTGTCGCTTAAGCCATGGGACCTCGCTGTGGTCCCATGGTGGTCGTTTTGGCACCGCAGGAGGTGTCACTTACAACATGGGACCTTGCGGTGGTCCCATGGCGGTGGTTTTGGCGCCGAAGGAGGTGTCTTGTAAGCTTTGGGACCTGGCGGTGGTCCCATGGCAGTTGTTTAGGCGCCGCAGTAGGTGTCTTGTAAGCTTTGGGACCTGGCAGTGGTCCCATGGCGGTGGTTTTTGCACCGCAGGAGGTGTTGCGTAGGCTATGGGACCTATACAAAATGGTTGGGATAGGTGAGATAGCTAGGGAGCTGGTTGCTAACATAGGATTGATTGGTTTTTGTTAAGACTGTAATTGGTGCTGAAATAATTCCGATTTTCATGCAGAAATCCATTTGGGTGGATTTTGTAAGCCTCTGATTGGTGCAGAAATTCCTATTTTCATGAAGAAATCCTGTTGTTCTCACTTTAAGCTTCTTCTAGGGGATTCTTTCTGATTGGCTTACAAAAATCCGCATTCCGCTGGAATTAAGCATCGTTCCGCGGAATTTTCGCTATAGCGCTATGGCAATTTCGTTCCAATGCGACGGACCGGGACCACCAAATTCTGTCTGGAAGCGAGGAAAAATTAATTCCGCGGTACGCGGTGAGCATCCCTACTCTCAGGATCCTGCCCGCTCTCAAGCCGACTGGTTTCAGCATCCTGCCGTCGTCAGACCAATTAACTTACCCCTATGTTTTCAGAATAGAAATGCAAAAGAATGGTATTGCAACAGCATTATTGCCTTTACAACTCCCCTCTGTAAAGCCCTCCACTGGCTCCCCATCTGCTTTAGGATCAACTTCAAAATTCTGTGCTTGGCCTACAAATCGGTGCACAGGACCTGCCTGAACTACATCTCCGAACTTGTCCACAGGCACATACCGGCCCGCCCCCTTCAATGCTGCAACGACCTGCGCCTGTTCACACCGCGCATATGTCACTCCCATGCACGATTGCAGGACTTCACTAGGGCTGCTCCCACTCTCTAGAACTCACTCCCACCAGTCATCAGACTCACCCCCACGTTTAATACCTTCAAACGAGCCCTCAAGACTCACCTTTTTATGCTTGCATACCCCCCTACATAAGCACCATAATATGTTCTACTGGGCACCCTCTCAACAGATGCACCTATTGTCTCCACCCCCATCCTTTAGATTGTAAGTCTCTGGCAGAGTGCCCCCCTAGTGTTCCCAGCTTGATTATGCAATCTCACTGCCCGTCACTGCTATTGTGGACTAGAACAGTCTCTATTTGACTATAGAAACGGAACTACTGTTATCAAATCATTTGCCTGATCTTGTTTTGTTGTGAGCTCCTTGTATGTCCTACCTTGTATGTTCACCCATTTATCTATTGTGCAGCGCTGCGTAATATGTTGGCGCTCTATAAATACAATAAATAATAATAATAAAATTGATCACAGGGCATTTTAAGGAATAAGGACAGAGATTTAGAAGCCTCTATAGTGCAGTTTATCAAAGCCAAGGGGGTATGACAAGAAGGATATAGATTTTATATTTACAAATGTGGGTTTCCAAATAGGCAACCACTTTTCAGACAGGAAAGAACCAATACCCATCCGCTCA
This sequence comes from Hyperolius riggenbachi, assembly GCF_040937935.1. Classification (NCBI taxonomy): domain Eukaryota; kingdom Metazoa; phylum Chordata; class Amphibia; order Anura; family Hyperoliidae; genus Hyperolius; species Hyperolius riggenbachi. The sequence continues at coordinate 25,496,966 of NC_090651.1, read as the reverse complement.
AGGGTTTAAGATGTCGCTCTCTGCAGACAGGAGAAGGAGGAAATGAGGGTAGATCTCCACCGATGGTGGAAGTGAGATAATTTAAACCGCAGGAACACAGGCGCCAAAAAGGGTAAAACATAAAAGTATATTTAAAAAGATAAAAAGAAGGTTAAGTAACACTTACCTCCCCATTAAAGAGTCAGTAAGATGTTATTATCAAAGCAAACGTTTAAAGGATACCCCAACTGACATGTGACATGATGAGATAGACGTGTGTATGTACAGTGCCTAGCACACAAATAACTATGCTGTGTTCCTTTTTTTTCTTTCTCTGCCTGAAATAGTTAAATATCAGGTATGTAAGTGGGTGACTCAGTCCTGACTCAGACAGGAAGTGACTACAGTGTGGCCCTCACTGATAAGATTTTCACCTTTTTATCTCTTTCTTGCTCTCAGAAGCTTATTTTCTGCTAGGAAAGTGTTTTATTGTTGGAATTTCTTATCAGCTTGGGTCACGCTGTAGTCACTTCCTGTCTGAGTCAGGACTGAGTCAGCCACTTACATACCTGGGGCCTGATTCACAAAGCGGTGCTAACAGTTAGCACGCTGGTGAAAAGTCCTTTATCATGCCTAAACTCAGTTTAGGCATGATAAGTTTAGGTGTGATAAGTTTAGGTGTGATAAGTTTAGGCATGATAAGTTTAAGCACCAACTGCGTTAGCACCGCAGTGCACAGCTGAACAAAAGTTTTACGCTAGCAAAGACTAGTGCACTTCGTATAAAGTTTAATGGTGCTGCTTTGAGTGCGGGACTTTGCAAGCAATCTAAACTTATCTAAACTTAGCATGCCTAAACTTATCACACCTAAACTTATCATGCCTAAACTTATCACACCTAAACTGGCTTTTCACCAGAGTGGTGCAATGGTTATCATGCCTAAAGTCTCTAACTGGGTTAGCACCGCTTTGTGAATCGAGCCCCTGATATTTAACTCTTTCAGGCAAAGAAATAAAAAAAGGAACACAGCATAGTTATTTGTGTGCTAGGCACTGTACATACACATGTCTATCTCATCATGTCACATGTCAGTTGGGGTATCCTTTAAGAAATACTCCAAAAGTTGCAAAGCATTTCGTGGGTCGAAGCCCACTTCTTCAGGCAATAAAAGCAGGAGCAGCTGATTACTGGTTTGTAGCAAGTGTGGTGCCACAGGGCACAGGGTTTACAGGGCAATTTAAAGTTGACTTGAATATTCTTACCCTTTCATTCCAAGAGACACAAGATTTAATTGGGTACATTTACACCCACGTAGAAAGAACATTTAATGTCCCTTTAATTTTACACAGTGCATTAAATGAATAATACTGCTAAGTTACAGTAGTCTCGCTATCACACATGCAGACTCGGCCTACGGAGTTCAGTACCAGTGCACACAAAAGAATGTATTGCGTCTCCTTTGTGCTGAATCCAAATGAAAAGATAAATGAAAAAAAAAAACCCTTTTTAAAAAGTGAAGCCTGCAAGCAAATCTGAGAACAAACAGCAAGGTTACATGAGCCAGAAAAAAGAATTGTCGTCAATGACAGAACCAGAAAGAAAGAGTCATCATCAATGAAAGAGACAATATAGGCCTTTGAATAACTCTCCAAACAGACATTCACATTCACAAAGATCTTTTGTCAATTATTCCAATTTATATATACTTTTTTTCTTTTTTATCCATATTGCTTTTGTGAACCTTTTGTGCTTTCTGTGCATACAAAAGAAAAACATTTTTACAGTATATCTAGGGTAATAAAAGACATTTGCAAATATATATCCCACTGCTCTCCTCAATGCTATACGACGAAGCAAAACCAGCGCTTCTAAAACTGATTATGATACCACTGAATCTTCCATCGTTCACACGCAGAAGACTGCAAAGAAAGCCCCACTGCTGTCCATCAGCCACTACCTGCTGTGTTACTTCGACCCTGATACATCGACACCACCACCCTCTGCCCCCCCCACACCCACACACACACGGTGGGTGACCATTTGTAATGTTGTGCAAGTGTGTATATCAAGTGGATGATTAGCATGCTTGTATGTATCAGCTGGCACAAGTGTTGATTGTAATGTGCTAATTACGATTATGCAACATTTTGTGTAAATGTCTGCAATTGTGGCCATAGGTAATTACCATTTGAACATTCAACTGTTTTTGTGCAGCCCATTTGTAATTTAGTGTAATTTTTGCATAATTTTAGTGATTAAGAGCAAAGCTACATACATATACATGCTATTGCTGACAAAATTGATATGTATGTTAAGGAGAAGGGTGCTAACAAGACCAAAAAATGTGTCCAAAAGACCTTGTAGTTTTTGAGAAAATTAATTTTAATGATGCAAAGGAAAAATGTTTTTTAAACTCAGAAAAATTACAGTTCAAAAAAGATTTTTCCTGTGCATTTTTAAAATTGATTTTCTCAAAAATTACAAGTCTTTTTTAAAATTTTCTTTTTTTTTTTTTGCCTTGTTCCCACCCTTCTCCTTAACATACCTTGTGATGATGGTGGTGGTGATGATACTATGTATGAGGGCTTTGCTATAAAGCACAAAAGTCGGCACATTACGGTTACTGATTAGTTACTGATTACATTTACCAATGAAATGAATTACAATTTTTACCTGCTGGGCGTTCTGAGGGTTTTTTTCGCCCATTTTTTTTAATCATGTAGCTAGCCTAGCGCTAGCTACATGATTGGCTGCTCCCTGCGGCGTCCCCCCAGCATCTCCGATTGCCGCCGGCGTGAAGTTCCATCCGGAAATCCCGTTCTGAACGGGATTTCCTTTAGGGCTTCCCCGTCGCCATGGCAATGAACGGAGTGATGTCATCGATGTCATCGACGGCGTGATGTCACAGGAACTTCCGATCCAGTGCCTGGCACTGACTGGCCAGGCTGCGCAGGGGTCCCGGGGGGTGGCCCTCTTTCACGTCGGGTAGCAACGGATTGGCGGTGAGTGGTGGCGATCGAATTAAACACACAGCTAGCAAAGTGCTAGCTGCATGTTTGAAAAAAAAAATTATTCAAATCGGCCGAGCAGGGCCTGAGTGGTGATAATATGGTGTCTTAAACATGGTAAATGGACACGTCTGTTGCAGACACTGCATAGCCGCCTTGTGCCCATGACACAAAAAGTTTAATTTTAGCTTAAATTTGCCACTGCATTTTGCCTTCGCACCCACTGTCTCAGCGTGTGGCCTCCTTTCTCCACATTGCCGGGGCTGATGATGGGAAGATCCTAGGCTGTGACTAGGCTGCAGAAAGTGCCTACATTAGTGACGCACATAGGTGCTGGCACAGCACATGGATGTGGTGTCACTGTGACCTGCTATGCTGCAGTAACGAGGGGTGTAACAATAGGGGCTGCAGCTTCTGCACCCACGGAGGATGTTTTGTGGGCAGGAGGGGTCACAGCATGAGGAGAGAGCATGGCTGCACATCGGCGGGGAGGGGGACACTCCCACCTCCTCCCTTACCTCGGGCTCTTCCCTCAGCACATTCCCTTCCTGCAGTTATCAGTGGCAGTGGGCGGCGGGCAGGAACTCATACCTTCATGCGTTCCATGTGCCGGAGGTTCCGCTCTCTAAGTGTCTGATGCTACTCTCCTGTTTAAACAGGAAGTAGAGTGAGGCACTTAGAGATCGGACCTCTGCGGTGGATGGAGGTATGTGTTCCTGCCGCCATCCGCTGCCACTGGTAATTGCAGGAGGGGAGAGCGCTGAGGGGAGAGCCCGAGGTGAGGGAGGGGGGAAGTGTTCCCCCTCCCCGCCAATGTGCGACCAAGCTCTCTCCTCATGCTGCAACCCCTCCTGCCCCCCAAAATGGCCCTAAGCGGGCCCGTGGGGGGGGGGGGAGTCCACATTTTTGCAGAGTTGCCAGGTGATTTCTAGTTACGCTCCTGGCAGTAACGTGAGGCACTGGCAGTGACATGTGCAGCCAATCCAGCCATAGTGACCAGGACATCCCTCGGTGAGCGCATGTGGTGGCCCCCCTGGGAATAGTGGCCCTGTGTATGTGCACAGATGGCACATGCCTAAGGCCCCCCTGCAACAGAAACCTAACTTACCCATACATCACTTAATTTTCCTGTTTGATCAACCAACCAATCAATTCAACACTTAGATCAGATCAGGGAGAATGTTTTTTGCTCCTTTTTGCTCAATCAATGGAAATGGACCAATATTTGGCCAAATCAATCAAATATAGTTAAATCGTGAAGGAATCAGCTACTGTTCACATGATTTTGATTGACACACAATCGATTTTTGGTTCCAGAGCTGCTTCCTGCCCTGATATCAACTTCCTTTCTTTCAAATGAACTCCAACCAAAATCGACTTTTAGAAGTTTGTAGAAGTAAATATTACTTTGCTTTAGCAAGAAATGTTATGTCCGAAAAATGAAGTGATTGCTGTTACAATGACATATCACATCATATCACAGTCAATGCATATTCTATCTCTTAAGAAAATTACCTTCCTTCCAGAAAATACTCGGAATATTGTGAGAGCAATAAAGCTGACCGGACTTTCAGATCCTTCACCATCTTGGTTTCGGTAGATAAGCTGACCTCGCTGATTTGGCCTCGTTTCACAGCAACGAAACCGAAAAAATGTATAATTTACAGCCCTCCTGGATCCGGAAGACATATTTATTTTCAGTAATTTCCCCAATTATATATCTATAGCAGCCGTATGATGAAGTGCCAAGTCTCATGAGTGTGTCTGGAAAGTCAGAAATGTTTGTACAATACAAACCTATGTCATGTAGGGAATTACTCAGACTAATAGGTCTTTAATTGAAACCTGGTGAGGTCTAAAGGCCTCCATTTTTTAAGATTCCATTTACAAGCTCCACTAGTAAAATTAGCTCTTCGTAAAGTTTTAAAGGCCAGAGACCAGACTGTTATTCAAAAGAAAGTTGTTTACTATATTGGCTACAAAAAAAGAAGGAAAACGTGAAAAAAAAGGCAGCGAGGTAAGAAGACCAGAGAGACAGAGAGCTTGAGGGTTCTCTTCTCCCCCCCCCCCCCCCCCCGCAACCCCCTCCCGGGTCTATTTACAAAATGTTGCTAAAGGTAATTTATGGAAGTTTCCTCTTGGTGACTCTGAAGGCATCTATCACGCTGAGAAGTGTCTTTATTTACAGTTCATGATGTGCTAAGTCGTATTTTTAGGGCTTTGGGGAGATGACCTGGTCTTTCCTTCAGAAATTCTCTCAATCTAATAACGGAGGCTTTTCTGTAGGTGTGAGGAACAGGTTACTAGAGGTTTATGGAAGGGAGTTGTGCTTTCCTGTGCCGGGACAGTTTTAGGAAAAGACGGGGCCCTGCACAAAAATGCTCATGGGGCCCCTTACATTTTAAAACACGGTGAAGCATTTCCTGTAAAAAAAAAAAAAAAGCAAGCTGTCAAACACATTAACGAGAACCTGAACTGAAAATAAAATGTCCAAATAACCATACACAGGTCATACTTACCTCCTGTGTAGTCTACTACTCAATCTCTCTCTTCTCTCCTGCATCCCATTTGTCCACTGTGACCAATGGATTTCTCCCTCCTCCATTTTAAAAATGGCCCCAACAGCTTCCTGGTCAGCACACTGTTAAACTATAATACCTCCCACTTGAGCCATAGGGACACATGGACATTACCTTGCACATTTAGTTGTAACTGACAGCTTCTGATATATAACTGACAGCAACTGGTATATTTCAGTTCTGACAAAATATTGTCAGAACTGGAAAGGATCACTGTAAGAAGAAAATCGTGAGCCTCTGAGAGGAACTGACGGTGATGAGGTTAGTATGTAATATTCAGTTGCAGCTACGTCATGTGTTTATTTTAAATATATTTCCTCGCTTCAGGTTCCCTTTAAGCTGAAAGTAAACAGATTTTAAAAGCAATGACAAGAAACTAACAAATTAAGTCATGTCCCTAAGTAGAGATGGCCCGAACTGTTCTGCCAGCGAATAGTTTCCATCGAAAAACACATATTTGCATTCAACCCCTCAGGCAAGCCCAAGGTGTGTTCGACCCGCCTCCTATAAATTATTATGGTTGTCTGTCAGTGTGAACCGGGCACAAGCCTTACACTACCTTATCGCCGTGTATGCACGCCAAACGTTTTAAAGCACTTAATTCCACAAATTTAGGAATGTACTGTGATTTCTGCCCTTAAGAGATTAAAACACGACTACGTCATTTTTGGTGGGACTTTTGCCATGGTTCCCCCTCCAGCATGCCACAGTCCAGGTGTTGGGCCCCTTGAAACAACTTTTCCACCACTTTTGTGGCCAGAAACAGTCTTTGTAGATTTTAAAATTTGCCTGCCCATTTAAAGCAGTCTAACACCCAGCATTTTAACTTTGCTTTAAAAGATTGCTTACAGCTTAGAAACTATTATGCCAGATTTTTTTTTTAGCAGAAATTCACTGAATGGGTTAAACATGACATTTTAGTTTTGCATTTAGCTAGAAATCTGCGTCTGTGCTGAGGTTTAGATACAAATGTATCTTTGTTTTTAATGCTGAAAAGCCTGTTTGGGAAGCCCTCTGTGCTCTCTCAGAGAGGTGTTTGTTTATTTACATAGTAAATAGATACATTTGTATCTAAACCTCAGCACAGACTCGGATTTCTAGCTAAATGCAAAACTAAATGTCATGTTTAACCCATTCAGTGAATTTCTGCTAAAAAAAAAAAATCTGGCATAATAGTTTCTAAGCTGTAAGCAACCTTTTAAAGCAAAGTTGAAATGCTGGGTGTGAGACCACTTTAAGTCTATGGCAGTTCGCCAGATTCACCTGTTCACAAATTTTTGCAGAAAATTCACGTTCGCGAACCGAAAATTTCATGTTCGCTACATCACTAGTAACAAGTGTAGGCATAATGCTCCTCTAAATACCTACTGCAGCCATAATGCCTCCGCTATGTATAGTAAGCGTACGTTAAAAAAAGGCGCCGGGAAAAAAGGGCGCAGGGTTTTAAACGATAATCATGAATAATGTTTAAAAAAAATGTGTGCTATATTTCGTTTCAAAATAATGTTTTATAAAGTTATAAATCATTAAATAATGTGTATGAAATCGGCAATTTTAAAAACGTTAATCTTCCCTGTTTAAAAAGTGAAATTTATAATAACGTTTAATAAAACATTAATAAGAATTTTACTAACGCTATACCTAACCCTACTCTCACACAGAACCCTCCCTGTACCTATCCCTAACCCCTAGACCCCCCTGTTGGTGCCTAAACCTAAGACCCCCCTGTTGGTGCCTAAACCTAAGACCCCCCTGTTGGGGCCTAAACCTAAGACCCCCCTGTTGGTGCCTAAACCTAAGACCCCCCTGTTGGGGCCTAAACCTAAGACCCCCCTGGTGGTGCCTAAACCTAAGACCCCCCTGTTGGTGCCTAAACCTAAGACCCCCCTGTTGGTGCCTAAACCTAAGACCCCCCTGTTGGTGCCTAAACCTAAGACCCCCCTGGTGGTGCCTAAACCTAAGACCCCCCTGTTGGTGCCTAAACCTAAGACCCCCCTGTTGGTACCTAAACCTAAGACCCCCCTGGTGGTGCCTAAACCTAAGACCCCCCAGTGATAAGCATTAATAACGTTTTTAAAAAAATATGGTGCGGTTTTTCGTTTAAAAATAATGTTTAAACAATTATAAATCATTAAATAATGGGTAATCATGAGAAGCAGTTATAAAACATTAAAAGTCTCCGGGCGCCGCTTTTAAAACGTTATTTTTCTCCGGCGCCCTTTTTTCCTGTTGGGTGCCCATTAAACGATATTTATTATGGGAGTGAATGGCGGCGCCCTTTTTGTCCACCTGCCTCATGCGCCCAAATTTCCTGCTTCTGTATAGTACAGCCACAATGCCCTACAGAGTAAATAGACCAGCACCCCCTCCCTTCTTCCCCCTTCCCCAGTATACCTATACAGTGCAACCATAATGCCTCCAGTGCCTATTGCAGCCATAATACCTCCAGTCTATCAAGCGCAGCCATAATGCCTCTCAACATAAATAGAACAACTATAATGTTTACCGCTATCTATAACACAGTCATAATGTCCCTCAACATAAATAGAACAGCCATATTGTCCAAAGCAGGTAAAAAGTGCACTGGAGGCATCCTGCTAAAAACGATGTTGCTGTAGTCAGCAACGTTAGAAAGCTGTGATAATTTGGTAATTTGGGCGCCCTTAATAAACCGCCTAGTTAATTTCAAGTACACTGTTCCCCTTTAGGTGCTCTGACATATTTTCTTATTTTGTTATTATTTCAGATTACCAGTGAGCATTATAATGTGGGAAGGTATGTATGTGTGTGTGTGTATTGGCTCACCTGAACTTTGTCTGAGCCTTGAGTATAGCCTGTTACATATTAATAAAAATACGAAAATCGATCCAAATATTTAAAAAGAACTCAAATAACCATGTTGATGAATCCACCCCCCTTTAATGAGGTGGATAACAAGGACCCACAATATCTGTTTTTGTAAACATTGGAAGCTTGGATTGAAACCTCCTGACTAGCAAAAAATATCAGATCTTCTTGACATCGTTTGTGCTATCAATCCAAAACAAACATTTTTACAATAATTTTCCAGTATCATAGTAATATTTTTCTCCATCAAAGGCCGACGTATACCATTGAGGACGTTTCTGCCAAGCATGTGCGCCATATATATTTTAACACCTTTGATAATGATTAAAAAACAAACCTCCCGTCTCCCGCAAATCTCTCAACTTTCCTTCAATATCGGTGTTATGTCCATGCAACGACTTCACTTTCATATTGTTATGAGTCTGCATTTGGTTCTCTGCGCCAGCTTGGCTCCGTGGCCGCCTCAATCCATTCGTCTCTCGGTGAGTTGATTAAAAAATTAGTCTTTCAACTCCTTGGAAAAGACTGAAAACTCCTGAAAACTCCGAAACACAATACGGCAGGAAGCTGATACAATCTCACGCAAAAAAAAGACGAAAAGGTTGATCACCCAGAAGACATCTGCTTGATAAAAAAAAATATTAAATAAACGAGGAAAGAGTCAGAAAGCTCATAAATGTCTGAGCTTCGGTTTGTTCGCATTTTTACCATCATACTGGATGAACTTATCATTTTAAGAAGGGTTCAGATGCCACATCTGGATCAAATTGTAGGCATGAATCTATACTTTTTGCCTCCCTAGGCCAGCTGTCTTGTACAGCCCCCCCAACTCCTTGTTTAGTAACCCCTCCATGTGTCCATAGCATCCTCTCTAATGTGCTGCACAGAAGTTATGAAGCTCCCTCTCCTCTTCTATGTCGGCTGGAACTCTAGTTTTCCCAAATATCTTGTACAGATCCCCACGCCCTTGTATAGAAGCTACTCCATGGGCTTGATTCACAAAGCCGTGCTAACTGTTAGCACGCTTGTGAAAAGCCCCTCTTCACAGCTGAACTGAGTTTAGGCATGTAAAAATGAACTCGCGCGCAAAGGCCTGCGTGCAAAACTTCGCATCACGGTGCAACTAAAACGGCACACCCAACGCGTCTATAAGGTCGCATGGGGTGCGACTTTAATGTTTTTGTGCGCGGGACTTTGTGCGCGATGTGATACACAGAACGGTGCTATCCTACTTAGCACCCTGCTTATCACGCTCAAAGGTGCTCAGTAGGCTAGCACGGCTTTGTGAATCAAGCCCCATGTGTGTGTATATCCGCCTTTCCAACTTGTGGAACCCAAATAATGAAGCTTCCTTTTCTGTCTATTGAACCGCTTGTTTGTTTGCATTTCAGATGTCCCTCCAATGTTTTGTGCAGTCCCCTATGGCTATGTGCTCCCCCTTTTCACTTTGCAGACCCCATGTACAGAAGCCCCCTCACCCATGTACAATGGACACCGTGATCTCTGTGCGGCAGCAGGGCCAGACTTACATCTCGGGAACCTATAGGCACAGAAGATCTGGTGTCCTAAACTTTCTCGTGCACTCCCATATGCGCAGTACGGAGCCGCCCGTCTTCGGGAGCACTTGGGTGTGAGGATCTGCTCGGCTGCCTGCGCAGGCAGGCAGCTTTTTGACCACTGTTCAGGTCTGCATTCTGCAGGTCTCTGGAAGAGAGACCTTTTGTCAGTTTTGCAGCTTGCTGCTGAGGAATTTGCATACTTTTGTCATGCAGATTGCCTAGCCACATCCTTTGTAGGCTTGCTCTGTATATACCATGTGATATCACAGACCTGGGCTGGTCATAAGGGTTAGTCCTGTGAAACACTCCTGGAGTGTCAGCCTTGCTCATTGTTTGAAGATTAGCCTAGAGTAATTCCTGGGACTGCACTAGGCAGGTTCCCTAGTGCAGTTAGGCTTGCATATCTGTTTTGTTTGTCTGTTGCGATTGTCCTGTCCAAGCGGTGGTCGACAGGAAGTCGTTCTGATCTTTGTTCTTGGAGTATAGCTGGAGCAGCGGTTGCTACCAGCTATCTCATCTGATCTGTCCTGCCTGGATCGCACTCGCCTTGCGCTAGTGCTGTGGATCCTTCTGTTCTGTCTTCCTGGATCGCACTAGCCTCTGGCGCTAGTGCTGTGGATCCTATCTCTCACTTATTCCTGTTTTCGTGTATCTGTCTTGTCTGCTACGAATGCTTGCTAGAGGCTCGGTGAGGTAACCGTTAAGCAAGCGCTCGTGTCCTCTGTTTCATGTTTGTCTGTCGGTGGTTAGTTAGGCGTGCTTGTCTCTATTGTGCTTAACACGCGGAGACCGCACATAAACGCGTGTACTGTTGCGAATGAGTGCGGTGTTCGCGTTTAGTTAGCATTTGTTATTTTCCTTATCGCCTCATTGTATATTTGCTGTGCCTTTGCTACTCTCGTGCTCTGCCTTGCTGTAGCCTTGTGTCACCTCTGGCAATCGCCTCTCTCGTGATTGCGTTCCTACTTCATATCTCCTGTTGTGTAAGCACCGTCGCGGGTTGACGACTAGTTTGGTGCACACACATACAATTTGTTCCTTTGCTCAATCTCATTCACAATCGCTTCTCAGGCGATTGCGTTCTCACTCAGTTTCCCTTGTTGTGTGTCCGCCGTCGCAGGTGGCGGCTAGATTGCTGGACATACATACATTCCTCATCTGTGCTTATTCAGTCTTGTGTCGCTGTTAGCAATCGCCATCTCTGGCGATTGTCTTCCCACTTTATCTTCATGGTTGTGTGTCCGCCGTCGCAGGGTGGTGACTAGTTTGGTGGACACACATACCCTCTGTCGCTTTGATCTCTCTCTTTCAGGGCTATCTTGCCCTGCGTTTCTTCCCTTCGTACAATTCCTGTCTGGCGTCTGTGGCAGGGCAGAGGAGCTGTTCCTCTGCACTCCACAGCTCCACCTGCCGACAGGAATTTCCCTCTACAGGTGCATTGCACCTTTTGCTGAGTTCTCTCAAATTATACACTTGTGGAGGATTTCCGCAGTGTCAGCGCACGTCTTGTGCGCTGATCACGGAGAGAATTCCACAATCGTTACATTGGGCTTCCGAAGACTCCCCCAGCAGCAGGTTTGGATGGCGGTGATTGCACTGGAATGAGGGGACCGTGAGAGGAATGGGAAGGTTCTGTAGGACCCGGGGCCTCTCCAACGGTAATTAACTCTTTTTTTGCTTCAGGGTTGCTTTGAGTAGTGATGAGCAGAAATTACGCCCATGCGTAATCACGCATCGTAATAAGCAATTACGCATCGTAATCATAATGCGTAATTTTGGGGGAACAGTGTAAGCAATTTTGTAGTTAATTGTTCCCATTCCATTTAATTACGCATGAATTTACGCATAAATTACGCATCATTTTGTGCCACATTTGACAGTGAATAGAAAGCCCCCATACATGCCATTGCTACCAAAATTGCTACATATGTTATGAAGAATAGAAGGTACAAGTTACAAAAAGAATTGTTCAAAAATACTTTGTAGTTTTTGAGAAAATCAATCTTAAAAATACAAAAAAAAAATTTGTTTTTAAACGGTCACTTTTCTAGGTTTAAAAACCATTTTTATTTGCATTTTTAAAATCCATTTTCTCAAAAACTACAAGGTCTTTTTGCAAAAAATTTTTTTGACACGTACCCAATATTCTCTGTAACATATGTAGCAATTTTGGTAGCAATAGCATGTATGGGGGCTTTGCTATTCACCACCAAAGTTGGCACAAACTTACGTGTAAATTACATGTAAATTCATGCGTACTTACAAATGATTACACAAAGTCAATTGAAGTACGAATTTGTAATTAGGTGTATGCGTAATTGCGAAATTATATGCATAATTTTGCATAATCGTAGTTAGCAGATTATGATCATTACAGACGGGCCGAACCTCAGATTTTTCGGTTTGCGAACCGGGTTGCGAACTTCCGCAAGAGGTTCGGTGTGTGTCAACTTCCATGAACCGCAATAGACTTCAATGGGGAGGCACACTTGGAAAACTAGCAAAATTTATGCTGGCCGCAAAAGTGATGGAAAAGATGTTTCAAGGGGTCTAACACCTGAGTTTTTGCATGGATAAGTGGGATAGACGCCAAAAGTCCCTGGGAGAAATCTGGATTTGACGCAAAGCAGCGTTTTAAGGGCAGAAATCAAATTGAATGTTAAATTGCAGGCCTAAAGTGCTTTAAAACATCTTGCATGTGTATACATCAATCAGGGAGTGTAATTAGTGTACTGCTTCACACTGACACACCAAACTCACTGTGTAACGCACCGCAAACAGCTGTTTGTGTTGTGACGGAGGTGCTGGACTGATGCGCACCATGGCGAGAGTGCAGGCAATAGCGGTTTTCAAGCCCATATGGTCGCCAGGCTGAGGTGATTGTCCAGCTGATCTTAAAAATTCAGGAATCCGCCTGGAGTCCTGGACCCTGTTGGTGGTGGCGGAGAAGGCAGTCAAGAGGCCTGCAGGCAGAGATTAGGTGTGGGGAGTGACTTAGTCTTGGGGCAGGCAGTCACATGGCGTGCAGGTAGAGATGCTGTGTGTGGGGACTGACTTAGTCTTCGGGCAGTCCTGAACGTGCTTTGCAGACCATGTGGTCAGATGGTCCCTTGACCCAACGCTGTGTGCCAGAGATGACACCACTTACCTTTCAACATCACGGTACAGTTTGGTTATCGCCTTTTTTGAGAAATAATTGCATATATTCCACTGCAATGTGTGGATTTGCTTTTGTGTGCTGCTTTCCCTCAGGTGGTCATCCCATTGCAGTTTGTGCTTTGTAATCATGTGCCTTCATAAGCTAGTTGTCCCTACGCGGATCTTGGTCTTTCTGTGGCTCAATTTTTGGTGGCAGAGAGTACAGGTGGCATTGCTCTCATCTGAGTCAGACACACACAAACATTTCCACACCGCTGAGCCCTAAGGTGATGGCACTTTGGTGGTGGCAGGCTGGCGGCCGACTGAGTGTTAAGTGGGGTGCCAGAATCAGAGCAGGAGGAGGAAGATATGTCACGCTTACATGTGGAAACTGAGAAAGATGAGGTGTTCTGTGTTAAATAGTCAACTACGTCCTGACAACATTGGGGGTTGATGGCACGTGCCTTCTTCTGAACACTGTACTTTGGTCACGGGCCACACAAAGTCACGACAGCGCGACCTCGAACAGACCTGCCAGGTAGCCAGCCACTGCCTTTTGTTTTGTCCATATTGGGGGGGATGAAGTGAAAGGTATGCACTGACTTGATTAATACAATGTGCAGTCAGTCACACAGGTACAGTTAACAGGTATGCACTGAGTGGTATATCACACTGCGTGCGCTCACGTAGGTAGGTGGGTGCACTGTGAACAACAGGTAGTAGGTATATGCAGTGATGGGTATTACAATGTGCACCAGTCACACACACAGGTAGTCACTGTAACGATTGTGGAATTCTCTCCGTGATCAGCGCACAAGACGTGCGCTGACACTGCGGAAATCCTCCACAAGTGTGTAATTTGAGGGAACCCAGCAAAAGGTGCAATGCACCTGTAGAGGGAAATTCCTGTCGGCAGGTGGAGCTGTGGAGTGCAGAGGAACAGCTCCTCTGCCCTGCCACACACGGCAGACAGGAATTGCACGGAGGGAAGAAACGCAGGGCAAGATAGCCCTGAAAGAGAGAGATCAAAGCGACAGAGGGTATGTGTGTCCACCAATCTAGTCGCCACCCTGCGACAATGAACACACAACCAGGAAGATAAAGTGAGAAGGCAATCGCCAGAGATGGCGGTTGCTAACAGCGACACAAGACCGAATGAGCACAGATGAGGAATGTATGTATGTCCACCAATCTAGCCGCCAACCTGCGACGGTGGACACACAACAGAAGAAACTAAGTGAGAACGCAATCGCAAGAGAAGCGATTGCGGAAGAGAATGAGCACAGGGACAGATTGTATGTGTGTGCACCAAACTAGTCGCCAACCAGCGACGGTGCATACACAACAGCAGATATGAAGTAGGAACGCAATCGCGAGAAAGGCGATTGCCAGAGGTGACACAAGGCTACAGCAAGGCAGAGCACGAGAGTAGCAAAGGCACAGCAAATCATACAATGAGAAGATGAGGAAAATAACAAACGCTAACTAAACGCGAACACCGCACTCATTCGCAACAGTGCACGCGTTTATGCGTGGTCTCCGTGTGATAAGCACAACAGAGACAAGCACGCCTAACTAACCACCGACAGACAGACATGAAACAGAGGACGCGAGCGCTTGCTTAATGGTTACCTCACCGAGCCTCCAGCAAGCGTTCGTAGCAGACAAGACAGATACACGAAAACAGGAATAAGTGAGAGATAGGATCCACAGCACTAGCGCAAGAGTCTAGTGTGATCCAAGTATAGAAACAGAGCGAGCTGGATCCACTGCTCTTTCCGCCAGTGTAAGTGCGATCCAAGTATAGAAAGAGAGATGGAGATCAGACGGATCCACAGCACTAGCGCAAGGCGAGTGCGATCCTGGCAAGACAGATCAGATGAGATAGCTGGTAGCAACCGCTGCTCCAGCTATACTCCAAGAACAAAGATCAGAACGACTTCCTGTCGACCACCGCTGGGACAGGACAATCGCCACAGACAAACAACAACAGATAAGCAATCCTAACTGCACTAGGGAACCTGCCTAGTGCAGTCCCAGGAATTACTCTAGGCTAATCTTCAAACAATGAGCAAGGCTGACACTCCAGGAGTGTTTCACAGGACTAACCCTTATGACCAACCCAGATCTGTGATATCACATGGTATATATAGAGCAAGCCTACAAAGGATGTGGCTAGGCAATCTGCATGACAAACGTATGCAAATTCCTCAGCAGTAAGCTGAAAAACTGACAAAAGGTCTCTCTTCCAGAGACCTGCAGAATGCAGACCTGAACAGTGGTCAAAAAACTGCCTGCCTGCGCAGGCAGCCGAGCGGATCCTCACAGTACCCCCCCCCCCCCTCTAGGGTCGGATTCCAGACGAGCCTCTAACCTGATATTTGCAAAAGACTCTAACTGAAGATTCATGAAGGTCAGGACAGCTCGACAAGGCCCAATTCCAGAGTCAGCCCACCCGAAACCGACCTCATCGGAAGGAGAAGCCACCGAACCATGCCCATCAGTACCACAAGTCTCAGTGTACCACCCATCAGGACTGTGAATGCCAGAGAAGAAGCCATCGACACCCACTGAGCCATGCCCACCACCTTCCAATGACCGTCCAAAAATACCAAACCTGCCACAATACCCATTCGAAGTGTCCCTTTCCTCAAAGCACCCACTGCTGATCTCATCCAAGGTACCAGGAAATATTTCTCCCAGGATCTCCCAGAACACTTTGAAGCTCTGCAGAGATCCCAGGAGGGCAGAACGATCACCAGGCTCACACGGAGAACTGACAAGAACCCCTATGGAACCAATGACAATTCCAGATTCAGAATTACCAGGACAAGCATCAAGACCAGGGCCTTCAGGGACCACCTCTGGGCATGCAGGCAGGCAGGCAGGCAACATCAGAACAGGTTTCCACCGAGGAAGCATCTGAGCAGGCTGGCAACACTTGGGCTTTCTGGGTCACAGAACACATCGGGGCACACTAGCCCAAGGGGAACCTCAGGACACGTCGAGGAACTGCCAACCTCAGAGTCCGTTACGACAAGACCAAAACCAGAACCGGGCAGAGAATCATCACAAACAGCGGTCTCAAGCACTGGACTTTCAAAAGAAGGCTTGAACGCAAACCTAGAAATCTCTGTGACAATAATATCATCATTGACTACATATGAGTGGAGCTCCACCAGAGCTGCAAAGGTAGTCAGCACAACAGCAATGCCTACTGAAGTGGGCAACACTTCAGAAGGACTTGGGGGGTAGGAGACATCTCCTACAAGTTCTACACCCTTTGGGAGGAACTCGGAGGTCTCCAGGACATCAGACAAGACCTCAGGAACATCATTTTCCAAGTTTTCTAAGAAGGATTCTGAACTATCCATGTTACAGGGCAAAACTGGAACTTTATTTTGTGGACAGGGTAGATGTCGCAGGGAAGGTTCCACCATCAACTGAGACTGAATTTCATCATCATGAGCAGAATGTACAGGAATATTTACTGGAACACACACTGACTCCCTAACTTTATTCTCACTGCACCCAGAATTCTGCGTAGCAGTCAAACTAGCTTGCAACTCCAAAACTGCATGTTAAGCTTGGAGGTGTAATCTCCACAGTCAGCATGCAACACATAAGCTGACGTGAAGGAGGTACACACACCAGCACAAGGAATCAGGATATCCCCAGTTTAGTGGAGGAGAGGACTGACTCCAATAGGAGATTGTGGTGCACAGAGCCGGTGCAGATCCGAACAGCCACAAACAACACTTTCGTAATAACGTCTCAGCGCAAAGTAGCGCTGAGAGCATAAACCAGGACTGAGGAGATCAGGACAGGTAGACAGAATGAACGCTTGCTTAACTAGCCACTACTTAGTGACAGCAAGTGTCCACAATAAAACAGACTGGAATGAGGTAGCCAATGCGTTTGCAGCAATGGCGTGCCTCACCAAGACAGGACAGGATAGTCAGGAAATAGCAGGATCAAGATAGATGAACGTAACACAGATAAATATACAATAAGTATGATTTCCTAGCGTATTACAATTACAGCTATCAATGAAACTATTTGTAACGTCTGACTAACATATGTATATATCGGCAATGAACCGATATATGACATAAGCAGGAACTCTGACTAAGACTGGAGTAATACAGGGGACAGGACTCAGAAGGATTCGCTATCTCTTCGCAGAGATGAACGCAATCCACAAACAGGACCAGGAACAGGATAACTAGCTCAGCGTGCTGGAACGCTGACTAACGGAACACAGGATATAAACAGTTCGTGGACGTATATATCAGCGACACTGATGTATCAACGTAACACGAATACAAGGAAAATAATAAACGTGCAAGTATGTGTATATATTGGCGATGAACCAATATATGACACAAGACAAGCAAAGTAACAACTTCTAGAACAAGAGCAGAACTAGGAGGACTCGCTGACCCCTTCGCAGGAGTCAGCGCAGTCCACACGGACCAGGAACGAGGTGGGGCACGAGCAGAGTAACAGACAGAATCTGAGACTATGGTAGCCCATGAGGCATTGCAGGAAGCAGTTCTTTATACTGAGGTCATCCAATGGGAGCAGACCTGCAGATTCCCACACAAGTGAATGGTAATTAATCACAGGCTGATAGCAGGAAAAGGCAGACAATGATATGCAGCCTGCAGGAAAGGGAATGCCCCTCCATTGCAGCAGACAATGTTTGTTTACACAAAAGCATATTAAACTGTCATTAACTTCAGAGCGACTGCAGATGGAATCAGCAACTAGTTTAAGTGCAAACCAAACTATGCAAGCAAATGCATGTAATGACATTAGAACTGCTTGGTTTGCAATACCACTGCAGTCAGCAGTAAACGCTGCAGAAGCGATCATAACAGTACCCCCTCCCTTAAACGCGGCCTCTGGACGCCTATAAAAACTGACATATTTCTCCTGAACCACCCAAACCAAAAAATCAGAAGTGGGAAATCCAGCAAACTGATCTGACTGAAAATGCATGAAGGTCGGATCAGCCCGACAAAACCAAATTCCCGAATCAGTCTCACCAAAACTAGACCAATTGGAACCAGAACCTACCGAACCATGCCCGTCAGCACTACAAGCCTCAGTGTGATACCCATCAGAACCACGACTTCCAGAAAACAACCCCAAGAAACTCTCTGAGCAATACCCACTGCTTTCCAGGGACTGTCCAAAAACGCCAAAGCCTTTGCAATGCCCACCGGAACTGTCCTTACCAACACAAAACCCACTGTTGAACCAGTCCAAGGTACCAGGACAAGTTTCCTCAGAGATCTCCCAGAACACTTGGAAGCTCCAAAGAGATCCCCACAGGTCAGAACGCCCCTTAGGCTCACATGGAGAACTATCGAGAACCCCTATGGAACCCAGGGCAACTCCAGAGTCAGGGTCACAAGGACAAACATCAAGATCAGGGATTTTAGGGACCAGAACCATCTCCGGGCATGCAGGCCAACCGGCAACATCAGAACATGTCTCCACTAGGGAAGCACGTGAGCACGCTAACACAGACACATCTGGGCACTCTGGCATACGAAGCACATCTGGGCACACCGGCACAAGAGAAACCTCTGGGCATGTCAAGGAACTGCGAACCTCAAAGTCAGTCAAGACAGGACCGAAACCAGAACTGGGCAAAAAAAATTCATCATGACTAGACTTCACAGTTACTGGATTCTCACTAAAAACTGCAGGATCAGACTTAGATGTCGCTGATTCCAGCAGGGTTATTAACAAATCATGTTCAGGGGCATTTACAAGACAGGGCAAATCTTCTGATGTATGCACTGAACTAGACAGGGTTCCCATAGCTTCTTCTGGACTAGACAGAGACTCATCAAATACACTGGATTGGAGCTCATGAAGGGCTGCAAAACAAGTCAATATTGCAGCAATCCCCACTGAACTAGGCAAAACTGAGAAACTCACTGGACAGGAAGGGGACTCTGGAACTACTGCCACACCGGGCAGAAAACCAGAATTTTCCAGGATACAGGGCTGGGTTTCAGAAACACTCATTAACCCGGACTGAAATTCTGAGATTTCTATTATTTTTTCCAGCAAGTCAGAATTATCCATGTTACAGGGCAAGACTTTTGAAACATTCAGAGGACAGGGCTGGAGTTCCTCGGCTGTTACTACACTGGAGAGGGACTCAACAACATTGGTTAAATCAGATTGTGTACAGGGCAAGGTATCTAACACACTTGCTGACGAGGACAATATTTCAATGGCTTCTGCTTCGCTGGGCAGAAATTCATCAAGTTTTATTAGAGCAGACTGTAATTCCAAAACAGCTGCTAGACAAGTGAATATTACTGCAACACCAACTGAGGTAAGCAGTGCCTCAGACTCCTCTGCTAGAGGGTTTGAAGTATCCAAAGTACTGGGTGAAGCATAAGACTCTGCGACCACAGCTTCACTGGACAGGATCACTGAACAGTCCATATTGCAGGGCAAAACCATGGAAGCACCTGCTGGACAGCATAATGATTCTGTGACCTGAGTTTCATTGGAGAGATCTACTGCACAATTCATGGTACAGGGCAAATTTACTAGAACATTTTCTGAACACGGTAATAATTCTGCGATTTCGGATTCACATAGCAGACGCTCTGAGTTATTCACGAAGCTAGAGTGAGGTGTAGAAACAGGAAGATCAAAACACAATGTTTGCGCATCTAAATCACCATTCAATTGTGAAATTGGAAAATTCAGATGCTGGGGTTCTGAGGTTTCTGGACAGGATTGCTGGGACTCGGAAACTGATGTAGTGCATCTATTGGCATCTGCTGGATCAGACAGGAGTTGAACTTTATTAACACAGGTAATTTCTGCAGAAGTGTTTGCAGAGACAGGCAAGATTTTGCTGGTGTCTGTTTCACTGAACAAAGACTCATGAGTATTGGCTAGGCTGGACTCAGAAGTCAGCAGGACCTCTGGATTCTCTGCTGAAAAATTTGTGCAGGGCAAAGTTAAGAAAGTATCAGTGGCTTCTGTTTTACTGGGAAGTAACACTGAGTTATCCATGGTACAGGGTGGAGTTACAGGAACATTCACAAGACATGGCAAGGACTCAGTAACTGGAGAAGTGGGACAGTCTCCAATTGACAGTGTGTCTTCCCTGGTATCAACTGATTGAATTGCATAAAAATCGTCCAAAATCATTTTCCACACATCGATCAATGGAGCCACAAGGTCATACCCACAACCACCAGTTTTTATTAGGTTATAGGCAGACTTAATGCATGCATTCAATACTAATTCACTTTTTGCACTGTAAAATTGACAAAATGAACTTGAATCATTCTTCCATTCATTGACCAGAGCTTCCATCTCTCCTTTCTCAAATGGAGGATTCCAAGCATACTTAACAGGCAGATCACAGTTTGCAAATGTGGTTTTGGCAGAAACATACATTGGATTATTTAGCAGGCGATTGGCAGATTTCTTATTCCTAAGGATCTCCAATACCTGTAGCAAGTGTTGGACTGTAGTGTATGCAAATTTTTCTTGCTGCACGAATAGATTGATTTGTTCAATACTCTGTAATATATCCTCATAATCATACTCAGATAATTCTTTTAAACAAAAATCTTTATTTTCCCTAGCCAGTGATGAAAGTTCATTAGTAGTTTCATAAGTCCATTTAACTCCCCTGAAAGACAATTGCATTTCATTATCTGTTAATGGCAGAATCTCATTGCAGGTCTGATGCGCAGTCGCTAAAGATAACGATTCTGCAGATTGGACACGTTTCTTAGAACGTTTGCGTTTTGCCTTTGACCTTGCTGTTTTTGGTGATTTATTCAAAGCTGCAGGAAAATTATCAGTAACACTTTCTGCTTGCTGCTCATTCTTGCAAGCAATTGAAGGAGTAGCTGATTGGCCTGCTGCCAGGAGTTCATTAAGAGTAAAAGGCAATGGATCTATGCGCAACCAATTGTGAATTACAAAAGCTATAAATTGCAAAGGACTTTGTCTAAACTGAGTGTGATCTAAGACATCGATTGCCCAATCAAAAACTTTGCCCTTAAAAAGAGCACAAACGATCCAATCAGACCAGGTAGAAATTGCAGAAGCCCGAAAGTCGGGATTGGCCAGAACTTTAACCAATTCTGATATAAATTTGTCTGTAACTTCAGGACCAAGCTTTTCAAATTTTTTAAAGGAGCAGGACCCCTGACAATCAGTGTCATAATTTCTGGAAATTCCCCCCACAATAGGGATTGGTAATGGGGCTACCATAATGTTAAGCTTGGAGGTGTAATCTCCACAGTCAGCATGCAACACATAAGCTGACGTGAAGGAGGTACACACACCAGCACAAGGAATCAGGATATCCCCAGTTTAGTGGAGGAGAGGACTGACTCCAATAGGAGATTGTGATGCACAGAGCCGGTGCAGATCCGAACAGCCACAAACAACACTTTCGTAATAACGTCTCAGCGCAAAGTAGCGCTGAGAGCATAAACCAGGACTGAGGAGATCAGGACAGGTAGACAGAATGAACGCTTGCTTAACTAGCCACTACTTAGTGACAGCAAGCGTCCACAATAAAACAGACTGGAATGAGGTAGCCAATGCGTTTGCAGCAATGGCATGCCTCACCAAGACAGGACAGGATAGTCAGGAAATAGCAGGATCAAAATAGATGAACGTAACACAGATAAATATACAATAAGTATGATTTCCTAGCGTATTACAATTACAGCTATCAATGAAACTATTTGTAACGTCTGACTAACATATGTATATATCGGCAATGAACCGATATATGACATAAGCAGGAACTCTGACTAAGACTGGAGTAATACAGGGGACAGGACTCAGAAGGATTCGCTATCTCTTCGCAGAGATGAACGCAATCCACAAACAGGACCAGGAACAGGATAACTAGCTCAGCGTGCTGGAACGCTGACTAACGGAACACAGGATATAAACAGTTTGTGTACGTATATATCAGCGACACTGATGTATCAACGTAACACGAATACAAGGAAAATAATAAAAGTGCAAGTATGCGTATATATTGGCGATGAACCAATATATGACACAAGACAAGCAAAGTAACAACTTCTAGAACAAGAGCAGAACTAGGAGGACTCGCTGACCCCTTCGCAGGAGTCAGCGCAGTCCACACGGACCAGGAACGAGGTGGGGCACGAGCAGAGTAACAGACAGAATCTGAGACTATGGTAGCCCATGAGGCATTGCAGGAAGCAGTTCTTTATACTGAGGTCATCCAATGGGAGCAGACCTGCAGATTCCCACACAAGTGAATGGTAATTAATCACAGGCTGATAGCAGGAAAAGGCAGACAATGATATGCAGCCTGCAGGAAAGGGATTGCCCCTCCATTGCAGCAGACAATGTTTGTTTACACAAAAGCATATTAAACTGTCATTAACTTCAGAGCGACTGCAGATGGAATCAGCAACTAGTTTAAGTGCAAACCAAACTATGCAAGCAAATGCATGTAATGACATTAGAACTGCTTGGTTTGCAATACCACTGCAGTCAGCAGTAAACGCTGCAGAAGCGATCATAACACTGCAGAAAAACATATGTGTATAGTAGCAATACCTAGACGAGCCTCTAGGGACACTGCAGGAGACTCTAAACAAGGCCATATTAACTCATCCAGAGTACAGAGTGCAGAATCAGCATTTTCCTCAGAACAAGAAAGGGACTCACAACAAATGTCAGTGCGAGTGGAGATCATGTTTTAATTCATGGTACAGGGCAGATTCAGAGAAAGCTTCTCTGGGCAAAGCAAAGAAGCTTCAGCATCAGATTCGCAAAACCGAAGCGCTGTCTCACTCTTAGATTCGGCTAACAATGTCAAATCCGAGGAGTCAGAACGCAAAACTTGCGAATCAAAAATCGCTTTAGGTTGTGAAACTGACGCTTCCATAGCGCAAACCTCCGCGATCTGCGGGGCAGACTGTAAGGCGTTCAGGATAGTGTTGGGCGAACAGTGTTCGCCACTGTTCGGGTTCTGCAGAACATCACCCTGTTCGGGTGATGTTCGAGTTCGACCGAGCACCTGATGGTGTTCGGCCAAACCGTTCGGCCATATGGCCGAACTAAGAGTGCATGGCCGAACGTTCAGCTAGCGCTGTGATTGGCCGAACGGGTCACGTGGTTCGGACCCGAACTCGCTCTGATTGGCCGAACATACCCGATCCACGTCATTTCTCCGCCATTTGTCTGTGGGCTTAGCTTTGGGTAGGCAGGCAGGGTAGTTCTCTCTCCAGCCAGGCTAGCCAGGGTCCCCTCAGTCATTGTGTCGCTGCTGGGAACAGTAGTACACCGCTCACCCACACTATATAGCATTGTGTTTACTGCCACTCTGTGTACACCGCTCACCCACCACTGTATAGCATTGTGCTCTGTGTCGCTGCTGGGAATAGTAGTACACCGCTCACCCACCACTGTATAGCATTGTGCTCTGTGTCGCTGCTGGGAATAGTAGTACACCGCTCACCCACCACTGTATAGCATTGTGCTCTGTGTCGCTACTGGGAACAGTAGTACACCGCTCACCCACCACTGTATAGCATTGTGCTCTGTGTCGCTGCTGGGAATAGTAGTACACCGCTCACCCACCACTGTATAGCATTGTGCTCTGTGTCGCTGCTGGGAACAGTAGTACACCGCTCACCCACCACTGTATAGCATTGTGCTCTGTGTGGCTGCTGGGAATAGTAGTACACCGCTCACCCACCACTGTACAATCAATTTTCTCAAAAACTATAAGCTCTTTTTCAAATATTTTTTTCCTCTTGTACCCACTCCCAAGGTGCACATACCCTGCAAATTTGGGGTATGTAGCATGTAAGGAAGCTTTACAAAGCACGAAAGTTCGGGTCCCCATTGACTTCCATTATGTTCGGAGTTCGGCGCGAACACCCGAACATCGCGGCCATGTTCGGCAAACGTTCGCGAACCCGAACATCCAGGTGTTCGCCCAACACTAGTTCAGGACAGAAACACTGGAGCAACTGTCACCAGGCAACGGGCCCTTACAGGTGTGAACAGGGTGAGACAAAGACGCATTTGCAGTAGAAATAGCGACAACATCAGGAAAAACTTTATTAGACATATTAATTTTACTTTTGATGCTGCATAATTTAGGAATTTTCCCCATGGCAGGATCACAGATGGAAGATCTTAAAGATCTGTCTCTAAATGACAAGGGGTCCCACACATCTTTGAGAAAACTGACACATTCATGCCGATCACAATCTACAGGAACATCCGAGAAACAGGCATCAGATCACATAGATTCAAACTGCACACTGTCAGGAGAGAATCTTTCAGGATTCGCACAGGAATCAAGCACAGTGGTACTCCCATTCATTTCAGATCGCACAAAGTCAAGACTCACATGCTTTACGCCAGAAAGGCAGGAACAATCATCCGACAACGATGTCTCTTTATTGGAATCAATTGATTGGTGTGTGTGCAACTCATCCAAAATCGTCTGCCACACATAAATCACCAGATCCACATCACCCTCGTCACATTCATCAGAATCAAAAGGTACATAGAATCGAGACAATCATTCAAGACATCTTCGCTTTTTGCGATGTAAAAATCGCAAAAAGGCTTTCCAATCAATATCAAATTCCTCCATCAAGGCCCCAATGTCCCATGAGGCAAATGGAGGTTCAAACAAGCCAGTATCCAGATAATATCCATATGGGTGGAGTTTAGGAACAAGAACAGATTTTTTAACTGCTTTAATATAGTGTGCGATCCTACCTATAATAGGATCCACATAAGCTTTGGATTGAGGCAAAAAACCCGGAGACTGAGCAACATCATTGTAAACATCATTATCATACTGAATGGTTTTGCACATTTCAGACTTGACCGAAATAACCTCTTTATTTGTGGTTGCTATGGGCAACGAATCTTTTGGCTGACAAGCCAAATCAGCAGATTGGCCTGCAAGCACCAACTCATTAACATATGGTAATGACAGAGAAATGTTGCATAAGCTAATCTGATCAGCATTCTGCACAGCAGGAAAAAACTCATCTCTGGTTTCAGAGTCCAGTATTTTAAACCTCTTTGTACGATTTGTACGATTTGGACCCATATTTGACCAAATCGTACAAATCGGAAATTCCCTCTACACTGGGAATTTCGGTTTGGCTGGTCATACTGTAATGATTGTGGAATTCTCTCCGTGATCAGCGCACAAGACGTGCGCTGACACTGCGGAAATCCTCCACAAGCGTGTAATTTGAGGGAACCCAGCAAAAGGTGCAATGCACCTGTAGAGGGAAATTCCTGTCAGCAGGTGGAGCTGTGGAGTGCAGAGGAACAGCTCCTCTGCCCTGCCACACACGGCAGACAGGAATTGCACGAAGGGAAGAAACGCAGGGCAAGATAGCCCTGAAAGAGAGAGATCAAAGTGACAGATGGTATGTGTGTCCACCAAACTAGTCGCCACCCTGCGACGATGAACACACAACCATGAAGACAAAGTGAGAAGGCAATCGCTGGAGATGGCGATTGCTAACAGCGACACAAGACCGAATAAGCACAGATGAGGAATTTATGTATGTCCACCAATGTAGCCGCCAACCTGCGATGGTGGACACACAACAGAAGAAACCAAGTGAGAATGCAATCGCAAGAGAAGCGATTGCGGAAGAGAATGAGCACAGGGACAGATTGTATGTGTGTGCACCAAACTAGTCACCAATAGTGTTGGGCGAACACCTGGATGTTCGGGTTCGGGAAAGTTCGCCGAACATGGCCGCAATGTTCGGCATGTTCGGGCCGAACCCCGAACTCCCCGAACATCCCGCTTGTAGGGGCCCTATGGGGTCGCAGGCATAAGGGGGGAGCATGCCCCGATCGCGGGGGGGGGTCGGAAATTCCCCCCACCCCCTCCGCTAGCGCTCCCCCCTCTGCCCGCTTCCCCATACAAAAGTTGCAAGAAGTACCTGTGTCCGGGTGGTAGTGGGTGGCTGTCTGGCTGGCAGTGGGCGGCACTATGCAGTGACTAAATGAGGAGGAGGAGTCCGGAGAGTGACGCGTTGAGGGAGGCCGGGCAGCGGGCGGTTCAGCAGTAGTACTGCTGAACCGCCCGCTGCCCGGCCTCCCTCAACGCGTCACTCTCCGGACTCCTCCTCCTCATTTAGTCACTGCATAGTGCCGCCCACTGCCAGCCAGACAGCCACCCACTACCACCCGGACACAGGTACTTCTTGCAACTTTTGTATGGGGAAGCGGGCAGAGGGGGGAGCGCTAGCGGAGGGGGTGGGGGGAATTTCCGACCCCCCCCGCGATCGGGGCATGCTCCCCCCTTATGCCTGCGACCCCATAGGGGGGCCGTATTCGGTCGAACAGGGCCCTGTTCGGCCGAACAGGGGCCCTGTTCGGCTAGTAATTTGGCAGTTCGGGCGAACGCGAACAGTTTGGCCGAACACCACCAGGTGTTCGGCCGAACTCGAACATCACCCGAACAGGGTGATGTTCTGCAGAACCCGAACAGTGGCGAACACTGTTCGCCCAACACTAGTCACCAACCTGCGACGGTGCATACACAACAGCAGATATGAAGTAGGAACGCAATCACGAGAGAGGCGATTGCTAGAGGTGACACAAGGCTACAGCAAGGCAGAGCACGAGAGTAGCAAAGGCACAGCAAATCATACAATGAGAAGATGAGGAAAATAACAAACGCTAACTAAACGCGAACACCGCACTCATTCGCAACAGTGCATGCGTTTATGCGCGGTCTCCACGTGATAAGCACAACAGAGACAAGCACGCCTAACTAACCACCGACAGACAGACAGACATGAAACAGAGGACGCGAGCGCTTGCTTAACGGTTACCTCACCGAGCCTCCAGCAAGCGTTCGTAGCAGACAAGACAGATACATGAAAACAGGAATAAGTGAGAGATAGGATCCACAGCACTAGCGCAAGAGGCTAGTGCGATCCAGGAAGACAGAACAGAAGGATCTACAGCACTAGCGCAAGGCGAGTGCGATCCAGGCACAGCAAGAGAGTAGCAGACCAGAGGGATCCACAGCACTAGCGCAAGGCGATCCTAGTATAGAAACAGAGCGAGCTGGATCCACTGCTCTATCCGCCAGAGTAAGTGCGATCCAAGTATAGAAAAAGAGATGGAGATCAGACGGATCCACAGCACTAGCGCAAGGCGAGTGCGATCCTGGCAAGACAGATCAGATGAGATAGCTGGTAGCAACCGCTGCTCCAGCTATACTCCAAGAACAAAGATCAGAACGACTTCCTGTCGACCACCGCTGGGACAGGACAATCGCAACAGACAAACAAAACAGATAAGCAATCCTAACTGCACTAGGGAACCTGCCTAGTGCAGTCCCAGGAATTACTCTAGGCTAATCTTCAAACAATGAGCAAGGCTGACACTCCAGGAGTGTTTCACAGGACTAACCCTTATGACCAGCCCAGATCTGTGATATCACATGGTATATATAGAGCAAGCCTACAAAGGATGTGGCTAGGCAATCTACATGACAAACGTATGCAAATTCCTCAGCAGCAAGCTGCAAAACTGACAAAAGGTCTCTCTTCCAGAGACCTGCAGAATGCAGACCTGAACAGTGGTCAAAAAACTGCCTGCCTGCGCAGGCAGCCGAGCGGATCCTCACAGTCACTGAATGTGCTGG
Organism: Hyperolius riggenbachi; assembly: GCF_040937935.1. NCBI lineage: Eukaryota > Metazoa > Chordata > Amphibia > Anura > Hyperoliidae > Hyperolius > Hyperolius riggenbachi. The sequence continues at coordinate 25,469,146 of NC_090651.1, read as the reverse complement.
GCCTGGCAGTGGCACACACACAGTATGGATTATCAAGGCTGTTTATGCAACACAAGCGTCAGTGGGACACACAGAAAAAAAAATAGATCACAAGAACAAGATTAGAGCTGTTGTGGGGTGCTATTTTAGCAATAAGAATCAGCCAGGAGCAAGCTAACAAGCCTACAAGAGCCTAACTAACCTTTCCCTATGAGAGAGTCTCCACTGCAGCAGGTGTCCCTTCTCTAATTACTGCAGGCACACGAGTGAGTATAATGGCTGGCGGGACCTGCCTTTTATAAGGGGGGAGTGGCTCCAGGAAGGAGTGTAGCCTGATTGGCTACAATGTGCCTGCTGACTGTGATGTAGAGGGTCAAAGTTGACAATAATGGTGCACTATAGGGATGAACCGAACTTCCGGAAAAGTTCCCGGTTCGCCACGATCGCGAACCAAGGAAGTTCGCCGGCGAACCGTTCGGGCCATCTCTAATGATCATCACTAGCTAGCCACCAGTAAGCACAAAAACACTCAAAAATAATTTTGACAGTAATTTTCACCCATGTTTTGCTACTTTTTCAATTGCAGAATGCTGAAAGGGTATTTTAAAGAGAAGATTAAATATTATATCCTAGGAGGAAACTTGCTAGAATGTTGAATAAAGGCCCTTCTCTATCTCAATAAGGACATCTTCATATGGTATGAGAGCATACCTACACAATCTGTTCATAGCATTGAAATTCTGTAGACCATCATACTACATGAGGGGGTACAATTAACTAATCATACTTAAAATGGGATGTGTGTATGCACCCTAAAGCCTTGTACACACTTATGAGGTATGTCACCTAGCAGAGATCAGGACTCTTTGTCACTCGAGACTTGTGGTGTCCCTGCAAGGTCCCTTGGGTGACATTGCAGGTACATGTCATTAGCCTGCAGGCTAGTGACACATACTGTTGCCATGGGAGGTGGGGAGATGAAGGCTGACAAAATGGTGCGTGAGGGGCAGGTCATGTCACAGCAGGAAGCCTGGGTGTGGAAAACGGCTGTTTCATCTAGTGTGTTTACACAGCTTACCCATCCAATTTTCATTGGCAAATAATTGGCCAATTTTACCACTTCAATGCAGTATGAGGGTCAAGAGATTTAGCCTCAGATATGAGGACATCGGTCCATGCTTTACAGCATAGCGTTGCTTTGTGAATCAATCCAAAGGACACATCACATATGATGCATTTTGTGAAGTCCCATTTCTGGCTCACTATGGGGCATCCATATAGACTCGTCCGTCATTAGTAAAAAACGAGAAAGCCCTAGTGGTAATACGATGAATGAATGACGTCTGATGGCAGCATAGTATGTTTACATTTAGCGATGGTCTACCCATTGGATTTTTAGTGGATGCTCAAAAAACAGAGGACCCAGGAGAATGTGACTAGCCACATTTGAGGTTTTTGAGTGGAGCAGTCATTTATCATCGTTTGACGCAAATGACTTTCGAAAGAATGTGGCCTGAAACACATGGCAAGTACTTTTTGATCCAAGCAAGACTGAATTTAAAAAAAAAAATGCTTCCATTGACTTGCAAAAAATAGTGGTAAAAATCATGTCAAGATTGCTGCAATCACAATTTTTTGAAAAAAATTGCTATCGCGTCGCTTTGAATCACTCAGCATAATTAGCATCTCTTCGACCAATCCCTATGGACCATCTAAAACAGGGGTGTAAAAGTCAAATACAAAGCGGGCCAAAATTGAACACTGGGACCAAGTCGCAGGCCAACCTAGGTGTCTAGAGGCCACCTCCCTCCCCTTATAGTTCCCTGGTGTCTAGTCAGCCCCCCCATACACTTCCCTGGTGTCTAGTGGACCTCCTCCCTCCCCTATGCAGTTTCCTGGTGCCTACTACCCCTCCCCTCCCCTTCCCTCGCCATACAGTTTCCTGGTGTCTAGTGCCTCCTTCCTCCCCTATACTGCTTCCTGGCATCTAGTGGTCCTCCTCCCTTCTCTATACAGTTCCCTAATGGTCCAGCACTCCTATACAGTTCCCTAGTGTCTAGTGGTCCCCTCCCTCCCCTATACAGTTCCCTGGTGTCTAGTGCTTTCTACCTCTCCCTGGTGATACTGTTTTTGAATTTGATAAAACTTTCGTGAAAATACATTGTAATTTCACAATATGGCAAAAATTAGTGAAAATGTAAAAAAAAAAAAGAAAAAGTATTTTTACCCCGAAAATTCACAAAAAGGCGTAAAAACTTGTAATTTTGTAATAATCGCAAAATTATTACAAGATGATTTTTTTGTGTCATTTTTGCTCGAAAGTCAAATGTAACTTCTTCCAGGCCGAGTTGGCAGAAATCTACGTCCTGCATGTGTCAGTGCGGCTCTGATTTCAACAATCATCACCGTGCAGTCACGCCGCTCCCACCGATCGTGCCTTGTTCTCCCCGCCGCAATACACTCGCCCTGCAATCTATATGATGGCAGAGCTGCAGGGGCGTATCTGGGTCATATAGAGCCTATAGCAAACACAGAAATTGTGCCCCCCGGTCAGAACCCCATTCTCCTAAAAACAACATCCTTTCTTGTGTACATGTGTTATGGTTGCTTGTGTTTTTTTTGGCTCTGGATATTGCTGAAGTTACTTTACTCGGAATGTCTCTTCTTATTCCCTTTCTGTCCTCTTTTTTTAAGAATAAGCCAAGTGCACCTTACATACAAAAGTATCCATGCTCCCCAGATGACAGAATTAATTTGATCTGAGGTCTGAGTGACGGGGAGGCATGGGACAGACAAGGAGGGGCAGCACGAGGGCAGGCATCGGGACACAGCAGCACGAGGGCAGGCAAGGGGGCGCAGCACCGGGGTAAGCATGGCAGCGCAGCATAGGAGCAGGCGTGGAGCCCTTGGTGCTTTGGCGCCTATGGCACAAGCCATGCCGGCACCCCTCTAGATACGCCTCTGCAGAGCTGTGTGAGCCGGTCTGGAGACGATCATTGGCTCCTGACCCTGTCATCACTGTAAACCAATCCCATTAGCTTATATTGATTGACAGGGTCAGGAGCCAATGAAAGCGGCTCCTGACCGTAACACAGTGCTCTGCCATCATAGAGAAGGCAGAGAGAGGGACCTGAGGAGATGGGTGAGTGGTGTGACTAGTGAGAGCGGCTGGACTGTGCGGAGATTTGAAGGCCAATTTTGGCCCGCGGACCAGAGTTTGACAGGTATCCTGTAAAAGCTTTGCCAGCGTAGATCCACCAACATTGCTGGCCCCAAACCTCACCAGTAAGGGGCGAACTCCATCGCCATTCTTTCCTGGCTAATTTACTTGGCTGGCTTACAACAGCAAAGGGACATTTACAGCCGAATCCTGCAAAATTAAACCTTCGCCTCCCACTGAGCCAAAAAAAACAGATTGCTAGAGAAAATATGCGGTTAGGGACAAATTGCACATTTATTATTGTTATGATTGCCGATCATGTGTTTCATGTTTCACAGCAATTTGAGTCATGAACAGGTACAAATGAAATAAAGGCCCAGACTGATGTAAAACTACAGTTAATGACGTTAAGTATTAAATGCTCTGTCCAGCCATAGTGATAGGTTTTAAAAGTAATAGACTGGGAGAACTTTTAGTTTAAATTTTTATTTAGTTAAATTTTTTTGGAAGACCTTAATGCTTACTATGTTTGGAAAGAAGCTGGGTGGTCAATGTGGTGTATTTATTTCAGAAAAAGCACTTTGTCTTGCAATATTTTTTAATGGGCCAACACACATGGTTTCCTTCATGGATTCGGCGTTGTGAAATAGAAAGGTCTGCTGGAAAGGAAAAACGCAGAGGGTTGATTTGGTCTTCATGAGAAGGAGTTTAGGACTCATTCACTGAAGGGTGACTCTTGAGGCCGGTTTTACAGTCACACCGGCAACCTGTGTTATAGGTGTGGAGCTGCAATGTTAAAAATAGCCTTTGGAGATTACCACGGCAATGCGCGGTATTCTCACTTCTGACTGCAAGCCAAGCTGTAAGCAAGGCTCTCTAACACTCACTTCCTGTGGGCAAAAAATGAATTGCATGGAAGTGTCTTAACCTGTTGCCGACCGCTCCATGCCAATTGGTGTGAATGCGACGGCAGCTTCAGGCAGGGCCGGGCCGAGGCATAGGCTGGAAAGGCTCCAGCCTCAGGGCGCAGTGTAGGAGGGGGCGCACAATTCATTCAGCTGTCATTCCTAATTGTGTTTGAAGCAGAAAGAAATAAGAAAAGGAGATACATGGAAGTGACTACAAGCCAGATAACTAGAGATTAAGGTGTTTGGGGCCCTGGGGTGCCTCTTAATCTAATAGCAATCAGTGTGTGACGGCTGGGGTGGAGGGATGGAGGGGCGCACTTTGGCGTCTCAGCCTTGGGTGCTGGAGGACTTTGTCCCGGCTCTGGCTCCAGGACCGCACCACGCCGATTGGCGTGAACGGCTATCTATGGGGCTAGCAGGAGATTGTGCGTGCTGATGTGTGCGCAACTCAGCTTGGAAGGCGGAGTGGAGCTCTGCTTTCAGTCTCCCATCGACGTTCGGAGACTGTTAGATGGAGAAACCGCGTCTAATAACCCTGTGCAACGCTGCAATCTAAGGCAGCGTTGTACTGGGGACAGCCATGTGACACAGCTGTCCCCTCCAGAGGTTGGGAAGTGATTTGCTGTCATAGGCTGAAGCCTATGACAGCCGATCACACTGATTGGCTAGCGGGGGTAGGGAGGGGGGAGTATAAAATAAATAAATAAAAAATAGTAACATTTAATCAAAAATTAATAAAATAAATATTTATAAAAAAAATAAACAACTGGGGAGCGATCAGACCCCACCAACAGAGAGCTCTGTTGGTGGGTAGAAAAGAGGGGAGGAATCACTTGGGTGCTGAGTTGTACGGCCCTGCAGCGAGGCCTTAAAGCTGCAGTGGCCCAATTAGTAAAAAAATGGCCTGGTCACTAGGGGGTTTAACACTGCGGTCATCAATTGGAAACGCACTTCTGCGCATGCACGCCGCAATGCAAAAATGTTTTAAAAAATCGCCATTCACTGCGTCACCACATGTCACCATGGGTATTGAGCAGTAACACACTAATGCTATTGCGTCAGACTGGACGATTCCGGAACTTCGCAAGGCACCATGGTAGGTATGAAATGCGGATGCCCCATAGGTTTTCTTTGCATTAGCGTTACCCTGCAGTAAAAAAGGGTAACGTAACCAGGCAATTAAAACATCCCAGTGTGAAAGAGGCATCAGGCAACTGCTATGTGGCATTATAAACTTGTAAGTAAGTAAAGGTTCATGCACACATGCGATCAATGAAACGGGCGATAATGATTATCTGTGTGTACAGCTGATCCATCCTGCTCAGGCATCCTGATGGAAAGGGATGCTAATTAGGATTCCGCAGAAATTTCTGCATTTCGAATCGCAAATTTTCATTTCCAATCGGTAATTGGAAACCTGAGTTTTGGATTTCTGTAGAAATCACGGCATTACAACAACTGGTTCATTTCAGCCCAATCACAGAACTCCGAAACATCGGACCAATCAGAGGATGCAGAGTCAACTCAGAAGTATTTGGCCAATCAGAGAATGCAAAACTCCTTGGAAATAGAAATCGGAGAAAGGATATTGGAAATCTGCGCAATCGGTAACAGCCAATGGTTGAAATCTGAATTTTTGCACAATCAGAAAACATCATTTCCAACCATTCCTACTGTTGGATCCTAAACGATCCCCGATGCCCGAGCATGATCATTTAAAACGTTATTTTCACCCCCACCAATGGAAAGGCTACTCCAATGTGTACCCATCATTGTCCCTCCTCCCCTTCCATTGCAACAGAACACATTGCTAGCCTCAAGGCAAGGGATGTATCTGTACAGCATCGTTCCCCAGATTGCTAAATCGTCAGCTGAAGGATGATTTCACCACAAGTATTTTCTAAAGCTACGTACACACATGTGATAATTGTTGTCTGAAATGGACAATAACAGTAGTTTCAGACGGCGATTGTTATGTGGTCACTTTCACCGACTCATATTGCTCGGGCATCATTTAAGATCCATCCTGTCGGATTCGATGCCCGAGCATGACCATTTGCAATGCTTTTTACTAGTGTCCCCCAACCGATTGAAGCCGCTCTGTCATTCCTCCGCCCCCTTTCCATAGAACACATCACTAGCCTCAAGGCTAAGGATGTGTCTGTACAGCATCGTATCGCAAATTATCGCCTCAGGGATCATTTCTCGATCCCCGACAAGTCTAGGCTGTGAGATCTGGCTAATTTCTCAGTAAAACCATCCAATGACCTTCTGCCTGAACTTTAAGGATTGTCCATGCTGCTGTCCAAAGGTGCTACCATGCAGTAATTGAATAGTTTTGCCTTCGGAAACCCAAGGGCTGAGGCTCTAATTTTTATTACCAAATAATCATGTTTCTGTTTTTCAGGCCAATGTCCATGCAAATAATATGCCACAAGGTAGTTTTTATCCAGCAAACTCAGACAGGGATTTCTGTTTCTAGCTTGTTTTACTTCTTGGAGCAGAAGCAGGAAATTTTAGTGCCGGCGGTCGCTAGTAAATTTGGGCGCAGCCATAGACCACAATATTAATTGCAAATTGCAATATTTTTGTCTATAGTGGCGCCAGGTACCAATAGCATGTATGGGAGCTTTTCTATTAAAAGCTTTAGTTGCCACAAAGCAAGGCCAGGCCGAGGCAGAGGTGACAGAGGCTCCAGCCCTAGGGCGCAGTGTAGCAGGGGCGCACAACTCACTCAGCTATCATTCCCCTATTGTGTTTGACGCAGAGAGAAATAGGAAAAGGGAATACATGGAAGTGACTGCAAGCCAGATAACTAGAGATTAGGGTGTTGGGGCCCTGGGGCGCCTCTTAGTCTAACAGCCATCAGTGTGTGACAGCTGGGAGGGATAAGGGGGTTCACTTTGATGTCTCCGCCTTGGGTGCTGGAGGATCTTGTCCCAGGTTTGCCACAAAGTTATGTGAAAATTAAGCGAAATTATGAATGAATGACACAAAATCAATTGAATGTCCAAATCACTACTTTTAACATTTACTCCTTTTGTGTTTCTATTTGTATTTATAGTTATATTTCGGAATATAAGACATACTTTTCCTCCCCAAGAAATGGGGAGAAAAAGTCCCTGCATCTTATATTATATTATATTATATTCCAAAAATAGGGAGTCCCCCCCCCCCCGACTTATGATCGCTCGCCGTGACGTTGGGGACTCCCTGCCTTGTCCCCGTGTGGTCCTTCAGTCCCACCCATGTCTCCTCCACTGGCCCTGTTTAAAGAGTAACTGTCAGGCTGCAAAAGCTAATTTAAACCTCTATTCTCCTGTGTTAAACAGTTTAGAAGGAAGCCAAAAAGGCAATACTACAGTTAAAAATCTCTCTTACTTTGATGTTTGCTGAATAGCAAGCCTCTTTATTCCCAAGCTCCTAAGGAGGCCGGCAGGTCGCATAACAGATACTGCAGAGCATGCTGGGGCTGCTTCTTCTCCCCACTGCACTCCCTTGGCCCTCCCCTTCATTTCCCTATCCAGCCCTAAGGCTGCTTTCACAGTGAGAAGTTACAGGCTCATGTTACAGCAGCTTGTATCTTGCAGCCCTGCTCTCAGCACTGAAAAATCAATGTGCTGTTCACAGTGCACATGTTCCGTTAGAGTATACTGCACGAGTCCGGTATTGTTCCTAGCCACATGGCTAATTAATATTCACTGCACAGTAGTGTTGTCCGGATTATGAACCATTAGGATCTTTGATCCGGATCTTTTTTGTGAGTCGAATCATCAGGAAACAGGGTAAGGGAGGATATTACATCGCAATTGGCTTCATACAAGACAGACAAACATGGAACCTGCCATGAGCTGTCAGGAGCATCAATCTCTGCAAATACTATATAAAAATTCTGTGAAATCCAAACGTGGACAGTGAAATGCATATGTAATGTAAGTACAGCCAATATTTAGCTACTGATATATGTGTTTTTTTTTCTTTGAGACCCTATACCTAACAGCTCCTCTTTAAGAACAATTAACAGCAGCATCGGTTCACCTCACCAGCGATTCCATCGGTTATCAGCAGACCTCTCATCTCCTGCGTGGCTTCCTCTAGTGAAGGCTTCTGCTGATCGCTATCAGCAGAAGCTGTCATTAGGCCAATGGAAGAGACATAAGGGGGACCTGAGGACCACACAGCGGGGAAGGAGGGGACACAGGAGACATGCAGGGGACCAGAGGAGCACACAGGGGTACAGGAGGGGACACAGGGGGACAGGAGGACCACACAGGGGACAGGAGGGGACACAGGGGAGCATACAGAAAGACCAGAGGACAACACAAGGGAATAGAAGGACACAATTTGGGACAGGAGGAGGGAGGGGCAAAGGAGGACACAGTGGGACACATTAGAGGACACCAAGGGACAGAAGGGGACACAGGAGAGTGGAGGAGACATGCAGGGGACCGGAGGAGCACACAGGGGTACAGGAGGGGACACAGGGGGACAGGAGGACCACACAGGGGACAGGAGGGGACACAGGGGAGCATACAGAAAGACCAGAGGACAACACAAGGGAATAGAAGGACACATGGGGGACAGGAGGAGGGAGGGGCAAAGGAGGACACAGTGGGACACATTGGAGGACACCAAGGGACAGAAGGGGACACAGGAGAGTGGAGGAGACATGCAGGGGACCGGAGGAGCACACAGGGGTACAGGAGGGGACACAGGGGGACAGCAGGACCACACAGGGGACAGGAGGGGAGGGGACACAGGGGAGCATACAGAAAGACCAGAGGACAACACAAGGGAATAGAAGGACACATGGGGGACAGGAGGAGGGAGGGGCAAAGGAGGACACAGTGGGACACATTGGAGGACACCAGGGGACATATGGTGGACAGAAGGGGACACAAGAGGACAATGGGGGAGAACATCTACAAGATGCACCTGGACCATGGACATACCAGGTTTAGTATATATATTTTTCCCTGGTCTTTGCCCTCTAAACCTATGTGCGTCTTATATTCCGAAAAATACGGAAATTTGGTATCAAATGTTTTAATTCGGGGTCCACTTTAATATTTGTATTTTTTAGTAAAGTCCCGCTTTAATCTTTTGCCCTAAAATTCTGTGTGGAGACAATCTGACTCTAAATGACCATCTCCTAAAATACTGTCCAACCTGTGCCTGTGTACCCAACCAATCAATAGTAAAGCCTTTGGCTGGCTTACCTTGCAATTCCTGCTTCAGCATCTCTGTTTCTATCTATTATGGCTCTGGCAATGTTCCTGAGCTCCAGGAGGATTAGTTGCAGCCTGAACGTGAACATGCTGAAGAGAGCTGCTCTTCAGCAGCAGCTAATGCCTCATGGAGCTTAAGTATTTGAAAGTGTATTTTGCCGAACACCATTGTGTTTCAGACACTGAGGCCTATTGCAAGTTGGTCTTTTCATTGAGCAGGACAAGTGTCTGTGAGGCCCAGCTCTGCTTTCATCCGCTGACTGTGGAGTGCTATTGCTGCTTTCTCTTCTCTCTGCTGCTAATGATCCAGCCAGGTAATGGCAGTGCATCAAATCAGGACTAACGTTCAACCTATTACTGTAAAATGTAAACTTTAGAACCTTCTCAGCTTGATAAATCATGGGTTAAAGGATACAGGAGGTGACATGTGACATGATGAGATAGACATGTGTATGTACAGTGCTAAGCAACCAAATAACTATGCTGTGTTCCTTTTATTATTTCTCTGCCTGAAAGAGTTAAACATCAGGAATGCAAGTGACAGTTTCTGTCCGGGTCAGGATGGAACTGGGTTGGACTATAGCGTAGCCCTTACTGGTAAGAAATTACAGCCATGAAACACTTTCCTAGCAGAAAATGCCTTCTGAGAGCAGGAAAGAGATAAAAAAGCTCAACAGCTCAAAGATTTTAGCTCTGGCATACCTCAATGAATGTGTCATAGAGCAGAGACAATGAAACAGTAAAAACTTAAAAAAACATTTAAATACTGTGTAAAAAAAAAAATTGGGATAGCTAGGAAAAAAAAGTCATTTTTAGGAGAACGAGGATAGATACAATTGTTTAATCTCATCAGTTTAATTTCAACTTGTGTTTCCTTTAAGATAGATAAGGAGAGATGACTCATGAGACTAGGAGATGACCAGAAATAATTCATAAGTTTAAGTGCTCCTGAATTGTTGTTAATAAAAAAACAAAAAAACAAAACATAGAGTATAACTCACAAACTTTTGGTTCTCCTCACTGTCTGTTCCATCCTGTAAGCTCTCCTCTTCTGCCACAATGTTTTTAGTAAATGCTGGCATTTTCACAGCAATGGCAGCGACCCGGAAGGCCTGCATGAAATTGGGGGGTGGGGAAAATTATTTATTTCGTCAAAAAAGATGTTGTTAATATCTGCCAGTATTCTTTGTTGTGAAAGTGTAGATGGTGCATATTATGGTAATAATATTTTGGTATTAAATAAAATATCGTTATTCTGTCTTGTAAACCTCACAAAGCAAATTGCAGCCATAAAAGTTTTCCTGTCAGAATACAACTTCTGTGTGCAGGGGAGAGAATTCATGTATTTTAAAGGATACCCGAACTGACATGTGACATAATGAGATAGACATGTGTATGTAAAGTGCCTAGCACACACATAACTATGCTGTGTTCATTTTTTTCTTTCTCTGCCTGAAAGAGTTAAATATTAGGTATGCAAGTGGCTGACTCAGTCCTGACAGGAAGTGACTACAGTGTGACCCTACTATAAAACTATAAAACATTTTCCTAGCAGAAAATGGCTTCTGAGAGCAAGAAAGAGGTAAAAAAGGGGAATTTCTTATCAGAAAAAAGGAACACAGCCTAGTTATTTGTGTGCTAGGCACTGCGCATACACATGTCTATCTCACCATGTCACATGTCAGTTCTGGTATCCTTTAACTCTGGGAAACTTAAGACATTGAACGGAGACAGTAAATCTTTGAATCATTTTTGTAAATGTATACATATAAAATAAAACCATGGGATATGTAAAAAAAAAAAAAAAGTCTGCTGCACAAGTAGTCCTATGGGATCACAATTGGTGGTTTTGAGTGTGAACGGGGCCTAAGATTTTCTAGTAGTGAGCACCACATCGAAGCAGAAAGCTTCACCTAAGATTCATTGTCCTGCCACCCGTCAGCTTTAAATTACATTAGCATTGTTACTTTGTTACCCAATGTTTATTGAATCACCATTAACTCTGTTAGTAGAAGCATTGTCTTCAAATGGGCTTCCGCCCCACATGTGGCGTGTTGTTTGACATAAATCGCTCCCTCCACATGTGGTTGGGTACATGTTACTGCGCGCACACATGGCCGCCACATGCCCGAATCACTTGTTATAGCCGTTGGAGTTATTTTTCATGTTGTGCCATGGCTGGAAAACATTGGGGGGGGGGGGGGAAGCCCAGGGCCATGTTCTACGCGGCATTTCAATATTTGTGCTGTAAATTACGTTGTATAATTTTACGTTACGGATTTCCAAACAAAGTGGAATGAGTAGCATTACTGTCGTAAATCAAATACATGTTGTTATATAACAAGTCTAAATGAGGAAACCTCATTACACTGAGTTGTTTTCCAACCGCCAGGCGTGTCGGTGTCACAACGCAACAGGACGAGGCTGTGATCCTTCCAAACAACTGGAACTTGTTTTTGGGTTCCTCTCTATTTTTTTTTTAGTTTTATTGCTTTCAGTTTTTTTTATTGTGCTTATGTTTTAAAATGAGTCTAAAGTGATAAATAAAAAAACAGGTACTAACCTAAGAAGGGGGAAGGGTCTGGATCCTATAGAACTTTCCCGTTCCTCTCCTGGTCCCCTCGTTCAAGTGCGGTCTCCCCTGTTAGTAGTCTTCGACTGATGGGTCGAAGACTGGTCTCTTCTGCCACAGAGGCATTCGGTAATCTTTAGGAGCCCGAGAGCTCCTGAAGACGGGCAGCTCTGCACTGGGCATGCGCGCTCCCTGGCGCACTAGAGAATGCATAGTACTGAGCTGTCTTTGAAAGAACTCAGGCCCCCTAAGCCTCCCATGGAGATTTTAAACGGAGGAGATATCGCTGGAACGAGGTGACTGTGAGAGGAATGGGAAGGCTATATAAGACCCAAAGCCTTCCCCAGGGTTGGATTAAGATGTGATGGGGCCCTAGTCAAGGTAATAGATGTGGGGCCCCCTTGTGGTCCTTTTGGTAAGCTGAAGTGAAGAGAGAGGTCAAAGAAGGTGACAGGTGGGCCCCTTGACACCCACTAGTCCCAAAGCCTGCCTAGGGAGTACAAAATAACTGGACGCCGGGAGACTTGGGAGCAGGATACAGCCGGTATATGGCTGATACTGCTGCTGCACAAGTCCTGGTGGCGTTAATTACTATTCCCCCTCCAGGTCCACGTGGATGGTGGGGGATGATGTCATTCAGCTTCCAGCTATTGCTGACAGCCGAATTACAGTGTTTTAAATGTAACTTCAGCTCCGTCTTCTGATGGCGCCGAAGTTACACTCTGTACACCACTATAGCCGTAATTCCTATTACAATCTATGGTGGCGCCGGCTGCACCCAAGTCTCCTGTGCTGGATTACTTGTGTTCGCTGCCTAGGTGCCTGGTGGATGATCCTGCTCTGGCCCTTCTCCCTCCTTAGGTAAGTATCTATTTTTTATTTCAAAATCACTGCAGGTTTGCTTGATTCTCAATGCACTTTTATATCCTTACTACGCTTTCATCAAAAAGTGGAATTTTTTAAATCGTTATTATCAAACGGAGAGCTTTCGAAATAACTCAGTTCAACCAACTGATGCTTTTTACCTCATTCTGTACAGCCCCGTAGTAACCGATAATGCATTATATGATCTGGTCACTTAGGAACATTCTGTGACCAAGGCATGCTAAGTACCGTCCATGTCCACGCGGAAGGCAGTGCAGCCAATTAGCAAAAAAACCTGTAGCAAGTAGCGGGAGCATCTGCAATTTTTTTTCCTGCTTCCAGACGCTACAGCAGAACATTCCCTGCTGCCATTCGCTGGCTCCTGATCACGTGACTCTCATGGGGTTCGGGGATCAAAGGGGCCCCATTCTATCATTTTTGCTTGCGGGGGCCTATTTAATCTAGTTACACCCCTGCCAAGACCGTTCCAAAGTCCTATAATGTTTGAATGAGAATGCTGTTTGCCAATACGATTTACCGCAACTCTGTAATGTTGGCTAAGTCACAGAACTCAGAAGCATGGGACCAAACAGAGAATACAGAATTGTTCTGCAAAAATCTAGTCACCACGGTAATTAACTGATTTTTTTGTTTTTCCTATTTTCAGTTTTCCAATTTCCTTTCATTGATTTCCATTTTTTTAAATTTCCATTTTTTCCATTTTTTTTTTATTTTTCTACATTTTTCTACAGACTACAAAAAATGACTAACAAAATACTACTCAAAAATTGGAAATCGGAAAAACGAAGGCCTCTTTCACAGTAGGACATTGCGTTTCAGTGCGACGTTAAGGTCGCACAACACGGCCCTAACGCAACGCATATAGTTTTTTAACACTGCGTTAAGTGTTATGACGTCTTTCTTTATGTGTCTCTTGGTGCGCCGGTTTCGTCACACTGTGATGACTATAAATTAAAACATTTTTGGCTTAGTATTGCGCATGCGTTACATAAAAAAAAATACATTACTGAGCATGTGCAACACAAATAACGCAGCAGATTCATTGCTAAACGCACAGCATGCAGCACTTCCTAATAACGCTACACGTTACACAAAAACGCAACTTTTGCACTGTGAATGTCGCACAGTATTGCTGTGCGTTAGTCTGCATTTAAACATTCTCTAACGTGAAACTTTGACGTCGCACTGTGAAAGAGGCCTAAAAATCGGATATCGGAAAATCATAAATCGGTAAAAATATAAATTGGCAATGGCAGAAATCGGATATCTACGCACAATCAGAAATGGACATTTCTAACCATCCCTAGTCCCAGCATTTTCCTCGATAAGATAGGTAAGCAGGTCATAGCTGCCATATTGGCAATGTGGCAGAGCTGGCTGGATGGATGCAGGCAGGAGGAGGGAGCATGGCTGCGAGGGGAAGCTCAACTCCATAGTGGTAGACCAATGGCAGTCCCCATGGATGAAGCCCTAACTAACTAACAAACCACAAACAATACAAGTATATACAAGGTTCAGACATGGACATTATTTACAGAGATACCAAGTACATAAATCGAAAGGTAAAAGCAAGTTCAGGAGAATAACAGAGATCAGGATCAGAAAGGCGTAGGAACTAGAAGTTCATGGCGGGAACAGGGGTGTCCAGATATTAGCAACACAGGTCCTTGCACTGGTCTGAAGCGCAAACAGGCCTTAAAGGGACTCCAAACTCTAAAAATAAATGAAATTGGTACTTACCTGGGCCTTTCTGCATCCCACCGTAGGTCGGAAGGTCCCCCGGCGGGGTCCTGGCTCCTCTCCCCATCCCTCCGCCACATACCGCACCCCTGACACCCGGGCCGGGTGTTGGGTTCCCATTTCCTAAACCAGGACGCTCCTCGTCATCACGCCGGCCGATACGCGTCTATCACGGTGGATGGCATGACAGTACTGCGCACGTGCGATTTAACCACGCTTGCGCAGTATTGTCACGCCGGAAGCCGTGATGACGCACAGCGGCTGACGTGATGACGAAGAGCGTCCCAGTTCAGGAAGTGGGAGCCCGACACTCGGCACGGGTGTCGGCGGTGCAGTATGCGGCAGAGGGACCAGGGGAGGAGCCAGGACCACGCCGGGGGACCTCCCGACCTACGGTGGGCTGCAGAAAGCCCCAGGTAAGTACCAATTTTGTTTATTTTTAGAGGTCAGGGTCCCTTTAAATAGGCAGTCCAATGTGTCAGGCGACTTGATCTGCATATTCATTGGCACCCCTGGTACCACTCGCAGGTGGCTTGAGGTACTGCAGCAACAATTTACTCAATTCAAGATACAACCTGCAGGTGGACCAAATAATTGCAGTGCTGGTCCATAGACTGGAGGGGCCATCTACTGGTGGGCAGCGGGGGTACACAGCAGTCAAAGCAAATTCTGCCTGCCACTGCCACCAGCAGAAGGAATGAGGCAATATTCGTGACAAGGACTGGTGAGACGATATATAATATATATATATATATATATATATATATATATATATATATATATAATTTTTTTTTGGGGGGGGGGGAGGGGGAGGTCTCACCTGTCTACCTCACTCTAATAATTAGGAGGAGGGAGGATAACACCAGCCTATCTACTTCTTGCATCTATGATGGATAAAGATATAATGGGGCCCTAGCAGGGGCATAACTAGAAATCGTTGCCCCCCCTGCACAACTTTGGATGGGGCCCCCTCCCCCTGCACACTGAATAGGGACTGTATACAAATCTTTGACTACATAACTTTGTATGTTTATTTATCAGTGGCTGAGCAGATGCAGTCATTAGAACAATTGTGCAGAGAGCTGAAAGTTTTTTCTCTTCTTGTCCTTAGTTGTCAGTATCTCATGGAGGGCCTCCTGTGGCTTCTGGGCCCCCCTGCATTCCTTTCAGGGTCTATTGTTACGCCCCTGGGCCCTAGGCAAGGTAGCAGATTTGGTGCACTCTTGTGGCCCTTTTGGTAAGCTGAAGTGGAGAGAGGACAGAGTAGGTGGCAGGTGGACCCTTGACACACACTAGGCCCTAGGCACCTGCCTATGTTGCCTGGTGGATAAACCTGATCTGCTTATGTCTGTGCATATTGTACATTGATGCACATTGCCGAAATTAGCAAAGCACCATGCCTGAGTCTGTGGAGTGAAGGGGGCGATTTTGACATACCATCCCTGAGAAATATTTAGCCTAAAACCAGTGAACCCCAACCAACCTCAAGGTATGTTTGCAAAATCTCGATATTATTTTCTCAACTATTTCCTACTTTTAATTTTGCATATTTATAATTATTTTAAATGACAGCTCCTTTTATACAGCAAAATATCAAGCATTCCTGGTGTTTGTGTACAGCACTTTTTATGTAAAAAAAGGCCAAACATTGTTATCATGTTGGCTTCCACACCTTTGGGCATCCTAAGAAAACATTGGCATTATTATGTAGTGATGATCAAAATCCGCTAATAATCTCTGTGATAGAGGCGCCAAGTGTTGTTTGTTTTGCTAGATGCTGTAACTCCTTTTTCTATTGCCTGAGGAAGCGGGCACTGACCCGTGAGATGCGTTGCTTTGTTTTATCTGGAGTTCGTTAATAAATAGACTGAATGTACAGTCGTGTTGTGTCTGCTTGGAGGCGGTAAGTCCACTACTGCCTCCTCTAATTACCAAATTTTTGGCTTTTAAGCTCCTTTAAAACCCCTTTTATGATTTTGGCGCCTCTGTTCTCTCCTATATAATATTGTATCCACCGTGGGTGGAGGGTTGCGACCCTTTTTTACTATCTACAGAGAGCGACTTCTTATTCCTCAGTGGGGTCAGGATAATCTCCCCACCTGTCTTTACAGTGGTTGCCTATTGGTGACCCATGTTTGTGAGTATAACAACTATTACTCTTTGTCATTATCCCCTTTGTCAATACATACTACACTATTGGGGCTCTTGGTGTTGCTCTGTTTATCTCATTTGTAGTTTTTGAGAAACTTGATATTAAAGGGGAACTTAAGTGAGAAGTATATGGAGGCTGCCATATTTATTTCCTTTTAAACAATACTAGTTGCCAGGCAGCCCTGTTGGCCTATTTGGCTGCAGTACTGTCTGAATAACACCAGAGACAAGCATGCAGCTAATCTTGTCAGATCTGACAATATTGTCAGAAACACCAGGGGCCATATGCAATTCACTTTTTCACCTGAGTTTTCTCCTAGGAGATAATATTTCATCTTCAATTTAAATTAACTTTTTAGCACTTCGAAATGGAAAAAGTACCAAGAAATAGGTGAAAAAGTACTGGCAATGGCAAAATCGTTTTGAGTATGTGTTTGCTTGCTGGTGGTGTAAAAGGCATTTTATTTACAAGTTGGGAAAATATGACCTTGGAGAAAACTCTGGTGAAAAAGTGGGCCCTGATCTGCTGCATGCTTCTTCAGGGTCTATGGCTAAAAGTATTAGAGGCAGAGGATCTGCAGGGCAGCCAGGCAACTGGTATTACTTATAATAAACATAAGATATCCCTGACTGGGACTAAAATTTAACTTTTATTAATCCATTAAAACGTAAGTGCTACAAGGATAAAACGATGTCTGAAGTAGGAAATGCTGGAGGGAACTGTTGTGAAGATAAATTATTACAGAGAAATCTGATTTGGAAATCTCAGGTCCTCCTAGCAAAACTGACAGTACATAAAACACTACCCCCACCAAAAACCCGACAGGGCTGCTATCATATAGCCATGCTGCTATTTTTGATGTCTTGAAATGATATGATATGATTGTATATATTTGCACCTTAGCACGTTTTGCACTCAGCACTTATGTATATGTCCCTTGAAAAAGCTTCCCTCGGGAAGTGAAACATGTCGGGTTTTTGGTGGGGGTAGTGTTTTATGTACTGTCAGTTTTGCTAGGAGGACCTGAGATTTCCAAATCAGATTTCTCTGTAATAATTTATCTTCACAACAGTTCCCTCCAGCATTTCCTACTTCAGACATCGTTTTATCCTTGTAGCACTTACGTTTTAATGGATTAATAAAAGTTAAATTTTAGTCCCAGTCAGGGATATCTTATGTTTATTATTCCTCTAGTCAGGTTCTGTGATTGTTAACTGGTATTACTTAAAAGGAAATAAATATGGAAGCCTCCATATCATTCTCATTACAGTTATCCTTTAAATATGCACAAGGAAAACGGATTTTAAACTCAGAAAAATTAGTTTAAAAAACATTTTTCCTATGCATTTTTAACCACTTCACCACTGAGGGGTTTTACCCCCTGACCACCAGAGCAATTTTCACCTTTCAGCGCTCCTTCCATTCATTCGTCTATAACTTTATTATTACTTATCCCAATGAAATGAACTATATCTTGTTTTTTTCGCCACCAATTAGGCTTTCTTTAGGTGGGACATTATGCCAAGAATTATTTTATTCTAAATGTGTTTTAATGGGGAAATAGGAAAAAATGTGGGAAAAAATTATTATTTTTCAGTTTTCGGCCATTATAGTTTTTAAATAAAGCATGCTACTGTAATTAAATCCCCATGAAATGTATTAACCCATTTGTCCCGGTTATAAAACCATTTAAATTATGTCCCTATCACAATGTTTGGCGACAATATTTTATTTGGAAATAAAGGTGCATTTTTTTCAGTTTTGCATCCATCCCTAATTACAAGCCCGCAGTTTATAAAGCAACAGTGTTATACCCTCTTGACATAAATATTTAAAAAGTTCAGTCCCTAAGGTAACTATTTATGTTTTTTTTTTATTGTATTTTTTTTTTTTTTTTAATTACAAAAAAAAAATAAAAATTGGGGAGTGTGGGAGGTAATGAGTTAATTTATTGTGTAAATGTAATGTTTGTATATGTAAAATGCTTTTAGGGTGTAGTTTACTAGTTGGCCACAAGATGGCCACAGAGTTTTTGTTTACATGCGACCTGTAAGCGTCCAGAAGGACGCTTACAGGAAGCAGTAGGAGGCTGGGAGACTCACAATGATCTCGCTGTTTCTGAAAGAAGCAGCAGATCATTTTGGGGGCTTAGATCAACGAACGGGAATGGATTTTCCCGTTCATTGATCTCCGGGCGAGCGGGCGGCGGCGTGCACGAGCGGCGGGTGCGCGCGCACGAGCGGCGGGAGCACGGACAGCGGCGGTAGCGCGGAAGGTACGGACTTCTCCGTCCCTGGTTTTTTAGGGGGGAAAAAGGGACGGAGAAATTCGTACCGCTGGGGGTAAAGTGGTTAAAATCGATTATCTCAAAAACTACAATGTCTTTTTGAAAAACCAATCATTTGTTGTATTATTCCCCCTAACATATGTTGCAAATTTGGCAATGATAGCATATTTGTTGGCTTTGCTATTGACCACTAAAGTCGGCAAAAAATTATGCAAAAACTATGCAAAATTGCAAAATTACGTTTCCTGATTATGTTTACATACAAAATTAGTTACGAGTTTTCCTGAAATTTTGCCCCAGTATAGATAGCCAGGAATAGGTGCCCCCAGTATAGATAACTAGGTATAGGTGGGGCACCTATACATGGCTAGCTATGCTGGGGGCACCTATGCCAGGCTACCTATACTGGGGGCACCTACACCTGGCTAGCTATGCTGGGGATACCAATACCAGGCTACCTATACTGGGGGCACCTATACCTGGCTAGCTATGCTGGGGACACTTGTACCAGGCTACCTATACTGGGGGCACCTATACCAGGCTACCTATACTGGGGGCACCTATACCTGGCTAGCTATGCTGGGGACACCTATACCAGGCTACCTATATTGGGGCACCTATACCAGGCTACTTATATTGGGGGCACCTATACAGGCTATCTATGCCGTGGGCACCTATACCAGTATACCTATACTGTGGGCACCTATACCTGGCTACCTATACTGTTGTGAGAGAATGCGGAAAAGCCGCTGACAGCAAGGCGGCTAATTCCGCGTCTAGCGCGGTGGTTTGCACACAGAGGCATGCGCCTGGTACTGGGAGTGAACGCGGAAAAGCCGCCGCATGTACTGATAGCGGGGCGGCTGGTTCCGCGTCCAGTGCGGTGGTTTGCACGCAGCAGGCAGCAGCATGCGGCTGGTGTGGCTGGGCCTGTTAGTTCACACAGATTCAGGTATACACGCGCGCGCACTGAGAGGCAGAACTTTTATGAAGGCCATGGGGGGATCAGCTGACCAGGCTGGTCAGCTGACCTCAGAGCTAGTGGCTATTGATTTATCACTTAGGGGTGGCGCCAGAGAGCGCTACTCTATATATAGTTACGGCTGGACACTCACAAGTTGTCTGCCGTTGCGAACACTACGTGGAAGCACTCAGACCTTAGTCAGATCCAACAGTGTGTTTGAACCAGGAGGACCTGGGAATTCACACTGAGCTAGATTACTACTGTATTATCATTCTGTTATACTTCAGACTAGTTCCAGTGTGTAGAGACCACGGACCTCACACCCAAGATTAGGGAACTTGTGTTATCATTCTGTTATACATCAGACTAGTTCCAAGGTGTAGAGACCACAGACCTCACACCTAAGAATAGGCATTGTTTGATATCTGTTATGACCTATTGCTTTCCTGACTATCCCTCCGCTCGCTGATTCGGTACCGCGCATATCTGATTATCTGTTGCCAACCCTGCCTGTCTTGGATACCAAACCAGCCTTCTGTCTTTGTACTTTATTTGTCCGTGTGCTGCCGACCTGGCTTGCCCGACCTCGAGAGCTATCTCTCTCCTTTAGGAGATAGTCTCCACATCAGTTAGTGACATCCACCTTCAGGTGTCACTCACTCACTGGTCCTTCCTACCTTCAGCCTGAGACTCCACCCCTTGGAAGATCTCAGGCTGCTGGAAGGTTCTCGTGCTTCTTTAAGAGCAGTGTTGCCCACACTGCCAAGGATCACCTGCTCATCAGGTGGATTACTCAAAGTAAATACTGTTGCACCAAACACTCACGATATATACAGGTGTCCAGAGGTTAGCACTATATCTGTATTATTGGTGATTCTGCAGATCATCAATAATCAGGTACATATCTGTATTCTTGGTGATACTGCAGATCACCAATGATCAGATTCTCTCTGTGTGCTGACACCGATCGTTACAACTGTAATGTTTTTTTTACTAACCTGCCATGCCTGCCTTTCCAATTACTGTTTTGGGGGAGGGGGCAATCCAAAATTTCACAGGAGGGGGGAGGGGGCAGTGATTTCTAGTTACACCTCTGTTTGCTGCAGTTGTGGCTTGCATCTGTTGGTAGATTCTACCTGGTAGATCATTTTCAGCTCATAATTTTCGAAGTAGCTTGCAAGCTGAAAAGTGTGGCCACCTCAGGACAAGACAAAGATAAGTGATGATCAGTCTTTCCAAGTGTCCATCATCCTCTGCCACCACCACTTTCACTTTTCGGTACCCGTATTTCTTTTTATCCATTGCTCGGCTCCACTGTCAGTTTTCTGTAGCACGTCACTTCTCACCCTCGGCAATAATGGAATAAATACTTACAACGTGTTGTAGGCCAACATTTCTCTGAAATGAAAGCAGATACCCCTTGTATGTTTTCCTAAGCAGACATAACACAGGGATGAAAAGGAGCGCGTCTCGTCCACGCTGAAGAGCCAAGCTTACACAGAACGCATTCCACCGCCGCGGCGTGTTTGAGATAAGTGACGGAACATTCGCTTTTTCCCCCTCTGTTTAGACATAAATGCGATGAGTGAAAATGTCAGCTTTTCAATTAAACAAAACACTGCGCTCGCCCAGACGCAACCAAGACTTTAAACAAGTATTAATTATTTCTCGCATTTCCCCGACGTTTTCTGAAAGTTAATAAACTGAGACAGATTGGCAGTGACACCCCGTCAAGTTTCGTCTAATCCGCTTCAGGCTTTTTATTCTAGGCAGTTGCCAGTGTCAGGCCGCAAAGCTGGTGGCCGGCCAACGCTTCACCTAATCAGTCCGGCAGCGGGTGACAGCGTGGTCGATCAGCTCTCGCGAGCGGTTCCTGCTTTTAATTAATGGTTTGTTGATTTAAATGGAGGGGATTGGACGGAAGATGGAGCAACTTCTCCACAGTGATTTATAAGGACAAATTGCAGAGGGGTCGGGGTGATGGTCGCGAGTTAAAGTGTTGGCTGTACAGCTGAAAAATGAGGCGATATGTCTAAGCTCCACTCCACAAATGTTTTCTTAGTCCTGTGTAGGCACTCAGCTGCAAAGCTTGTTTTTAGTTGTCTATAAGCTTCAAACAAAATAAATCACTGGGCCAGATCACTGATCACTTTCTGCACCACAGACTGTCTGTGCTGTTAGCTACAATCTTCTCATACAGATTCAGTCTGGGCCTTCCCCCTAGCAGTCTCAGGCTGGTTTCACACTGCAAAGTGGCAGTGCGGTGTGGCAGCCATACTTCACCGTACCGCCAAAAACAGGCCTTCAGGCAATATCGCGTTACTACTTCTGGCATTGGGCCAAGCCGGAAGTGACGCGCACTCGCAGTCATTTCCTGCTATACAGAAGTGCATGGAAGTGTATTGTAAAAATACGCTTCCGTGCATGCACGCCGCAACCTCGCATCAGTAATTTTTTTAAGAATCCCTGCGTCGCCATAGACTAACATGACTTCCGGGCTGATGCAGATCCCTGCAATTCGATGCATAATCCATGCTGTAATGTAGTTCTTTCTGTACCTGCAACGGGTATGGGGCAAAAAATTTAACTTCCGTCTCGTCGCGCCGTACCGTGGCAGTATGAAAGTCTCCATAGACTTTAATATTGTCTGGTGGTGGGGTGTGGTAAAAATAGTTAGTTAAAATGAAATAAAAACACAATGAGAAAAGTCCTTTATTAAACTTAATTAACTTACCTTTAATTAATGCGCCCATGCCATGCCAATATCCTTGGAAATGATCCTACACCAATATCCTCCAGATAACTTGATTGACAATCTCCGTGCACCTGCCAGCCGCCGCCACACACAATGCTCGACACTTCCTCATGCAGCTCTAGCAATACTAAGTATAGCTACAGCCCCTATCTGTGACACTGCCCCCCCTAGGTCCCTCTGTACTTTACACCCCTCACACCTATCACACCCAGCCATACTGACACCTAGAGCACCCACAGTGCCCTAATATCAGATATCCTCCAGATTTCCATTGGTCTGTTCATGGACCAATGGGAAGCCCAAATTGCAGCTGTATAGTGAATAGTGATTCCTGGCCAAAGCGTTGCCACATTTCCACAGGGTTTCCAGGTGGTCATTACACACTTCATACTGACCACCTGGAAACTTCGTCATGAAATTCACTGCTCTTTCTTTTGATATATGTAAATCTACATTACCGATAGATTGATACATTAACTGCCATTTAACCGCATTTAAATACTGTATATACTGTTTTCTTAACTTTTCATAACTTCAAAATCAATTTTCTCAAAAATAAACATGTTTTTTTAAAAACAAAAAAATAAAAAAACTTTTGTACACACTCTTCACCTTTATGTACCCTGCAAATTTGGTGATTCTTCTAGCAGATACAGAGATTCTCTATTAACCATCAGCAGCCATTGATTTTAATGTTACATTTCTATTTCTATGTAGTAAACGGCTGTAGTATGAAGTGAAGTATCTATTCAATATTTTCACTACTACATAGATTTGGTAATATTGGACAAAAAAAGATTGGATCATTAGTGGCCACCATTATACAGTCACATAAATGTGCTTAGGACGCTTACAGTACATGCAGAGCTGCAGGAAATGATTGCCGATTCACGCTGATGTCACGGACTCTCAGGTCCCTGCCCGCCGTTAATGACCTCTAGTCTGTAGGATGGGCAGCTTGATGATGAAAGGGCGGCGTTCGCGGAAAGATTAAAATAGCATTAGTAAGCAGCTCTTACGAAAATGTTGGGGACTTTCAATGGCACGGCCCTCCTTTTCTCATCTACTTCCTTTTTGTCTTTGGATAAATGACCCCTCATTAACTATGCTTTAGCGAGTGTTTTGCCAGGCAAGCCCTTCTTTGTGTTGCATTGAAACACAGCTGCTATAGGTGGTCTAAATACATCAAGCACAAAAGTAAATTCTATAGGCAAGATTGATCCATTACGAGCCTTATCTCATTTGCCAGTGCAGCCTTTCAGAATAAGGTTTGGGACCTAGTTCTCAGCCACTTACAATTTCAGCACTTGAACTCCACCAAAAGGGACCATCACTTGACTGACAACTCAACCTCTAGTATCTACACCGAGCTCCGAGCCCCATCTAGCTTTCCACCAAACCTATTGTAACGGGCTATTGTCCCTCTCTAAAGCAAAGTGTTAGGATTGGCTTTGTTCTGCTGAAGGACTTTGCAATTACGAGCATTATTGCATACCATCCCATCTCAAACCCCCCAGTTTTTCTCCTTATCATAAGAGCCCATTCAAGGGGAAATTATACTAGACTTTACGTAGGGTGAAAGAAACCTTGTCTTTGCAAAGCATTCACTGTCTCAACCACAAAAGGTGAGAACCAGAAGAGAAGCCTCTTCTGCTTCAATTGTGCAAGGCTTCAGCCAACCAGCAAACCCCTCTCGAAATCAGGTGGTCGTATTCCTTGCAAGCCCGTAAGTTCTACAAAGCACTGGTCAACAGAGTTACCCTATCGTCCATGGCCTTTTGTTTTACGACAAGGGGACTAAAACAACTACTTAAGGATGTTAAACCAAGGCAGGCCATTTTCATATGAATGAGAGGGCCTTGTCTGTCTTAGTTCTTCATCGCAATTATTGTCATCAATTAGATCACTCGAGTGCTGTGCAAATTAGTTTCTGGAGGGTCTTCTGGTGATGAAATATAATTCATAAATATTTATTCTCTTGCGATTTGTGTTCCCATAGTAATTTCTCAAGTGGGGGGGGGTGGGGGAATGTTATAAGGTTTCCGATGTCTGTGATAGGGAAAACAAATTAGATAATATAATTGGTGGTTATCAATTTTCTGTATGTTTTTTACATGCAGAAAATTATTATATACTTAATATAGATTTTTTTTTAATCTTAATCTCAGTTTATAATGGGTTCACTGTATAATAACCCCTTTATGAGGTGGCGCGAGCACCTGCTTCTGTTCTTTGTGTCGTGTGGGAATTGTATACATAAATTTTTTATTATTAATAAAAAAACACAAAGCCATTAAAAACCCGAATCAAAATCTTCCTGACCTTGTAGCATGTATAGCGCTATAGAGAAGAACGTTCTGCTGAATATACAGCTGCGAGCATTCGCGCACAATGCAGGGCTTTTAAACGTTTAGATCCGTTCGCTGAGAACTACCCAGAATTGCGAGAGAAAAAAAAAATCCTGGGCGGACAGCGCCTGGAGTGCTTCAACGTTGGCTTAATGCAAAATATATAAAGGAGTGGATGTGTCATTTGCTAATGTAATTTTCAGGCGTGGATCAAAAAGTAGGCACTTATGACCAGGCTGCTATAAGGCATTAGCGGTTCCCATTAAATTTAATGAGAGAATGTAAATATTTTAATGGGACTGTGCAGAGGTTGGAACTGCCAGACTTTGAATTTTTATTTCTGATTTTATCTGATGGAAGATCTCAGCCTCTGAGAGAGAAGGAATGGGCCAAACTCAGTTTTTTTCCTTTTATGTTTGATATTTTAAGGGTCTGACTCTGCACTGTAGAGTTGGAACTTGAAAAAAAATGAACATCAAGCAGCACTGTGGCGTAGTGGTTAGCGCTCTCGCCTTGCAGCACTGGTTTCCTAGTAGAGATGGCCCGAACCTCCGATTTTTAGTTCGTGAACCAGGTTTGCGAACTTCCACAAACTGCAATAGACTTCAAAGGGGAGGCGAACTTTGAAAACTAGAAACACTTATGCTGGCCACAAAAGTGATGGAAAAGATGTGTTTCAAGGGGTCTAACATCTGAGTTTTTGCATGGAGGAGTGAGATAGATGCCAAAAGTCCCAGGGAAAAATCTGGATTTGACGCAAAGCAGTGTTTTAAGGGCAGAAATCACATTGAATGCTAAATTGCAGGCCTAAAGTGCTTTAAAACATCTTGCATGAGTATACATCAATCAGGGAGTGTAACTAGAGCACTGCTTCACACTGACACACCAAACTCACTGTGTAACACACCGCAAACAGCTGTTTGTGTTGTGACGGCCGTGCTGGACTGGTGCGCACCATGGCGAGAGTGCAGGCTGTGGCGGTTTTTAAGCCCATATGCTCGCCAAGATGAGGTAGCTCAATGACAGAACAACAGTGACTGTCCAGCTGATCAAATTTGCTCTCGTCATTGCTAATTAGCAGGCATAAGTTCATAGCGCTCGCTATGCTACTCTGACAAGGCACATTAACTCTGATGAGGCATGTTAACTCTGATAAGGCACCTTAACTCTGATTAAGGTACGCTAAGCATGCAGTAAGGGGAGCTATAGTAATAGTGAATCAACCCCCAGGACACTTACAGTTTCTTTGCAGCCAGACCATAGATAATGCTTACTATAGTTAGTTGTCATAAAACTTTGTGGAGTGCAGGGAATAGATGCAAAGTTCAACAGGTTAATGTGTGTCTGTGTGGGAGAGGAATGAATAAACATTTCAAAACAGTTGTCACTCAGTTCACCTGAGACAGTCAAAACTTAAAGTGGTATGAAACTCAAATTTCATATATGGTCTAAAGCATTAAACACAACATAAAACAAATAAGGTAAAATGCATTATTGGCTTACAAGTGACTAGAAGGGTTCCACTTCACTTAAAAGCTAACTGATAAGATTTTCATTGCCATTCCAAAATGTTCCGTTTGTGGTGAGCTATACTGAGCTGAGTAAACAATACAGAGTACAATTCTGCTTTAACCAGGGGAGACCAGAGAACGTTCTCTTTTTTATTTGATCAGCAATTTACTTAATCATGAGTAGAGATGGCCCGAACCTCCAATTTTCGGTTTGCAAACCTCCGCCAAACGTTCGATTTGCGTGAACTTTCACGAACCGCAATAGACTTCAATGGAAGGCGAACTTTGAAAACACTAAAAGTGAAAGCTGGCCACAAAAGTGATGGAAAAGATGTTTCAAGTGGTCTAACATCTGAGTTTTTGCATGTAGGAGTGGGATAGACGCCAAAAGTCCTGGGGACAAATCTGGATTTGACACAAAGCAGTGTTTTAAGGGCAGAAATCACATTGCATGCTAAATTGGAGGCCTAAAGTGCTTTAAAACATCTTGCATGTGTATACATCAATCAGGGAGGGTAATTAAAGTACTGCTTCACACTGACACACTAAACTCACTGTGTAACGCACCGCAAACAGCTGTTTGTGTTGTGATGGCCGTGCTGGACTGGTGCGCACCATGGCGAGAGTGCAGGCTGTGGCAGTTTTCAAGCCCATATGCTCGCCAGGACGAGGTAGCTCAATGACAGAACAACAGTGACTGTCCAGCTGATCAAATTTGGTCTGTCCACAATGAAGCAACGACCTTATTATCTTGGGTGTGCCCCATACCCCCCCCCCCCCATGCACCTGAAAAAGTAGTATAGCGGCCGCTGCTAGCAGCAGCCTTAAAAATTCAGGAATCCACCAGAGGTGCTGTGTGGGGAGCGACTTAGTCTTGGGGCAGGCAGTCACACGGCGTGCAGGCAGAGATGCTGTGTGTGGGGACTTACTTAGTCTTGGGGTGGGCAGCAGCCCTCCGGGATCCATGCCTCATTCATTTTGATAAAGGTGAGGTACTGAACACTTTTGTGACTTAGGCGACTTATCTTCTCAGTGACAATGCCTCCAGCTGCACTGAAGGTCCTTTCTGACAGGACGCTTGAGGCAGGGCAAGACAGAAGTTGGATGGCAAATTGGGACAGCTCTGGCCACAGGTCAAGCCTGCGCACCCAGTAGTCCAAGGGTTCATCGCTGCTCACAGTGTGTACATCCACACTTAAGGCCAGGTAGTCGGCTACCTGCTGGTCGAGGCGTTGGTGGAGGGTGGATCCGGAAGGTCTAAGGTGAGGCATTTGACTAAAGAATGTCTGCATGTCCGACATCACCATGAGATCGCTGGAGCGTCCTGTCCTTGCCTGCGTGGACATGGGAGAAGGATTACTGGCAGTGGTACCTTTATTGCGTTGTGCTGTGACATCACCCTTAAACGCACTGTAAAGCATAGTTGACAGCTTGTCCTGCAAGTGCTGCATCCTTTCTGCCTTCTGGTGATTTGGAAACATCTTCGCCACTTTGTGCCTATACCGAGGGTCTAGTAGCGTGGCCACCCAGGCTGGACAGCATGAAAAACGCCATCTGCACAAAGTTGGATCCAGACGTACTATCAATCTCCTCTTGCTCTTCCTCAGTGACGTCAGGTAAGTCCTCCTCCTCCCCCAGCCACGAACAATACCACGGGAATGTTGAGCAGCACAAGCCCCCTACGATGCCTGCCGCGGTTGTTCTTCTGCCGCCGCCTCCTCCTACTCCTCCAAAGAAAACACCTTCCTCATCATCCGAGTCTGACTCCTCTTTCCCACACAACTCTTCCTCCTCCTCCTCCCCCCTCTGTGCTGCCGCAGGTGTTGAGGAAACATTTGGTTCTGATGAGAATTTATCCCACAATGCTTCCTCCCATAACTGTTCCTAGTCTCCTCCACAGCTTGATCCACCACTCAACACACGGCACGCTCCAGGAAGTAAGCGTAGGGGATCAAGTCACTGATGGTGCCTTCACTGCGACTCACCAGGTTGGTCACCTCCTCAAACGGCTGCATGAGCCTGCATGCATTTCGCATGAGTGTCCAGCTGTTGGGCCAGAACATCCCCATCTCCCCAGACTGTGTCCATCTACTGTAGTTGTAGAGGTACTGGGTGACGGCTTTCTCCTGTTCTAGCAGGTGAGAGAATATAAGGAGGGTCGAATTCCAGCGAGTCAGGATATCACAAATCAGGCACCTCACCGGCAACTTGTTTCTCCACTGAATATCGGCAAAACGTGCCATGGCCGTGTAAGACCGCCTGAAATGCCCACACAACTCCCTGGCCTGCTTCAGGATGCCCTCTAAGCCTGGGTACTTTGAAACAAATCTTTGAATGACTAGATTCAGCACATGTGCCATGCAGGGTACATGTGTCAGCTTTCCCAAATTCAAAGCGGAAATGAGATTTCTGCCGTTGTCACACACCACATTGCCGATCTCCAGCTGGTGCGGGGTCATCCACTGATCCACTTGTGTGTTAACATCAGCCAGGAGAGCTGCTTCAGTGTGACTCTCCGCTTTGAGGCAAGACATGTCTAAGATGGCGGGACACCGTCGTACCTGACATGCAGCGTAGGCCATGGGGAGCTGGGGCTGTGTAGCTGGAGAGGATATCGCAGCACCAGTAGAGTTGAACTGCCACTCAGCCAAGGAGGAGGAGGATGACGACAGCGAAAAGGATGTAGCAGGGGGAGAGGAGGTGGCAGGAGGCCTGCCTGCAAGCTGTGGAGGTGTCTCAAGTTAGTCCACTGCAAAGCCACGTACTCCCTGCTTGCCATCAGTCACCAGGTTGACCCAATGGGCTGTGTAAGTAATGTAGCAGCCCTGACCGTGCTTGGCAGGCAGGCATCCATGGTCAGGTGGACCCTTGACCCAACGCAGTGTGCCAGAGATGACCCCACTTGCCTCTCAACTTCACGGTACAGTTTGGGTATCGCCTTTTTAGAAAAATAATTGCGGCCTGGTTTCTTCCACTGCAGTGTCCCAATGGCCACAAATTTACGGAAGGCCAGCTGGTATGGTAACAGCTGGCGAGCTTACAGTTCCGCCAAGCCAGGTGTCAGACGCCGGGCAAGGGGGTGACTGGAAGAAATTGGCTTATTCTGCTCAAAGATTTCCTTCACAGACACCTGGCTGCTGTGGGCAAAAAAGCAGGAACCGCTCAAGGTCAGAGGCGGAGTGTAAGGAGGGTGGCTGTGAAGGTGCAAGGAAGAAAGCAGCTGAAGATGCTACACCTGAAGGAGGAAGAGGAGAAGGAGGGTAGCTTTTCTTTTGTGTGCTGATTTTCCTCTGGTGCTCTTCCCATTGCAGTTTGTGCCTTTTCTCCATGTGCCTTTGTAAGGCAGTTGTCCCTATGTGGGTGTTGGCCTTTCCACGGCTCAATTTTTGGAGGTAGAGAGAACAGATGGCATTGCTCTGATCTAAGGCAGACACATTAAAAAATGTCCAAACCGCTGAGCCCCCCTGGGGTGATGGCACTACGGTGGCATCAGCAGCTGACATTGAAGGGCATGTTGGCTGGCTGTCCATAGGTGGCGATACATGGCGCCGGACACTGCCACCAGCTCTTTCTGACTACGAGCTACCCCTGCTTATTTCAACTCTCCTCCTACTACTCCTACTACTCTCTGACTCCCCCTCTGAACTGTCCCCCTGTTCATCTCCTCTATTGGGAATAAATGTGGCATCCATATCATTGTCATCATCATGACCCTCATGATGCACTATGGGGGCGAACCGAACTTCCGGAAAAGTTTGCGGTTCTCCGCGTTCGCGAACCACCGAAGTTCGCCGGGAACCCTTCGGGCCATCTCTATTGCCTAGTTCAAATCCCAGCCAGGGCATTATCTGCACAGAGTTTGTATGTTCTCCCCGTGTCTGTGTGGGTTTCCTCCCACCTCCCAAAAACATACAGATAAGTTAAATGGCTTTCTCCTAAATTGACCCTAGACTACAATACATAGGGCTGGATTCACTAAAGCGTGATAACATAGTTATCATGTGTTAAAGCTTTTCAAGCGCAAACCATTGTGCGTGAAATGTTTAGCGCTCGCTTGATAATTTTATCACATGTACGGTGTTGCGCTTCATGCGATAAGCGAGCATTTCACGTGATAATTACGCCGCTTCGCCCGTTAAGCAGATAGAGTTTGGTACTGAAATCAGCAATGGTGCTACGCTGATCGTGTGCAAAGTTTCAAGCTGATCCCGTGATGTGCTGTGTGCAGTTATATCGCGTGATACTGATGTTTATCACGTGATATCCTGCCTCTGCGCGTAAAGTCATTAGTTATCGCAAATAAAGGTTTGCACGCTTGAAATCTCGTGCAAAAGCACCTTATCACAGCCGTGATAAGCGTTATCACTCATTGGTTAATCGAGCCCATAAACACCCCAATATATATAAAGATATGTGACTATGGTAGGGTTTATAGTGTGAGCCCCTCTGAGGGACAGTTGAGTGACAAGACAATATACTCTGTACAGCGCTGCAGAAGATGTCAGCGCTATATAAATACTAAATATTAATAACTAGCTGATTGCCTGGCGTTGCCCGGGAATGTATTTGGCTAGTGTTGGCTCCGCCCACTATTTCTAACCCTAACACACAATTACTCAATGACCAAGTTTGTGAGCTTTGCGGTATTTGGAATTAATAATTTGCATTGAAATGAAAAAAATCTGATTGGCTGTTTGTGGCTCCACCCCCTTTTCTGAATTTGAACCCCAGTCACCCAATGACCAACTGTAGCAGGTTTGAGGCCTGTGCCAGTAACAGTGCAAGTATGGCAGCAATTAAATATTCACCTTGAGAAGCAATAGGTGAAGTTTGATTCACTTTTGTAGGCTCCACCCACTTTCTGAATAGTAATCCCAGTCACCCAGTGACCAACTGTGCAAAGTTTGAGAACCCTACCATTAGCAATGTAAGAATGGCTGCAGTATACATTCTCCCAGTGAAATTGGTATTTGTCTCCGCCCACTAATGACCTGGAACTGCCCGCCCGTGTATGTATTTGACTGGTTTTGGCTCCACCCACTTTTTCTAACCCTAATGCACGAACACTGAATGACCACGTTTGTGAGCTTTTGGGTCTTTGGCATCAATAATTTGTATATTCCAATAGAAATTAAACAAATCAAATTAGCTGTTTGTGGCTGTGCCCCTCTCCAACATTTGAACCCCAGTCACCCAATGACCAACTATAGCAGGTTTGAGGCATCTGCTATTACCAGTGTAAAAATTGCAGCAATTTAAATATTCCATTGAAAATCAACAGGTGAATTTTGATTGGCTTTGATAGGCTCCACCCACTTCCCTGAATATTAATCTCAGTCACCCAGTGACCATCTTGGCAAAGTTTGAGATCCCTGCCATTAACAGTGAAGGAGGGCTGCAGTTTACATTTTCCCAGTGTAATTTGTTTTTGGCTCCACCCACTGTTTGTAACCTGGACACACAGTCACTCAATGACCAAGTTTGTGAGCTTTGGGTCCTTGGCATCAATAATTTGTATTTTCCCAGTGAAATGAAAAACATCTGATTGGCTGTTTGTGGCTCTATCCCAGGCATGAGCAAACTTGGCCCTCCAGCTGTTAAGGAACTACAAATCCCACAATGCATTTGCCTTTATGAGTCATGACTTTGGCTGTCAGACTCCTGCAATGCATTGTGGGACTTGTAGTTCCTCAACAGCTGGAGGGCCAAATTTGCCCATGCCTGCTCTATCCCCTTTTCTGAGTTTGAACCCCAGTGACCCAATGACCAACTGTATCAGGTTTGAGGTTTGTGCCATTAACAGTGCAAGAATAGCAGCAATTTTAATATTCCCCTTGAAAATCAACTGGTGAATTTTGATTGGCTTTTTTAGGCCCCACCCACTTATCTGTATAATAATCTGTGCCATTACCAGTGCAAGAATTGCAGCAATGTAAATATTTCCCTTGAAAATCAAAAGATGAATTTTGATTGGCTGCTGTACGCTCCACCCACTTTCCTGAATATTAATCCTAGTCACCCAGTGGCCAGCTGTGTCAAGTTTGAGAACCCTGCCAATAACAGAATGGCTGAAATCAATCTAACAAATATGATTGGCTGTGTGTGGCTCCACCCCCTTTAGTAAATTTGGTCCCCAGTCACCCAATTACTGACTGTATCAGGTTTGAGGCCTCTGCCATTAACAGTGTAAGAATGGTAGCGGTGTAAATATTCCCCATGAAAATCAATAGGTGAATTTTGATTGGCTGTTGTAGGCTCCACCCACATTTCTGAATAATAATCCCAGGCACCCAGTAGCCAATTGTGTCAAATTTGGGAACACTGCCATGTAAAAAATTAAGTTTCTGGCACCGCCCACTTTTTGTAACCTTGACATATAGTCACTCAATTACCAAGTTTATCAGCTTTGAGGTTCTTGGTATCAATACTTTGTATATCTGATTGGCTGTTTCTGGCTCCGCCCCTTTCTGAATTTGAACCCCAGTGACCAACTGTACCAGGTTTGAGGCATCTGCTATTAACAGTATAAGAATGGTAGCAGTTTAAATATTCCCTTTGAAAATCAAAAGTTGAATTTTGATTGGCTGTTGTAGGCTCCACCCACTTTCCAAAATCTTAATCTCATTCACCCAATGACCAACTGTGCAAAGTTTGACAACCCTGCCATTAACAGTGTAAGAATGGCTGCAGTTTATATTTTCCCAGTAAAATTTGTTTTTGGCTCCGCCCACTTTGTGTAACCTTGTCACACAGTCACTCAATGACCAATGTTGTGAGCTTTCAGGTTCCTGGCATCAAAAATGTGTGAATGGAAGCAGTTTATCCAGCAAAGAAATCTGATTGGCTGTTTTTGGCCCCACCCCTTTAGTGAATTTGGACCCCAGTCACCCAATGACTGACTGCAGCAAGTCTGAAGCCTCTGCCATAGACAGTGTAAGAATGGCAGCAGTTTAAATATTCCCCTTTAAACGCAATAGGTAAATTTTGATTGGCTGTTGTAGCTCCACCCACTTTCCTGAATCTCAATCTCATTCACCCAGTGACCAAGTGTGGCAAGTTTGAGAACCCTGCAATTAACAGTGTAAGAATAGCTGCAGTTTACATTTTCCCATTTAAAATGAATGGCTGAATTTTGACTGGCTGTTTTATGCTCCGCCCACTTTTCCTGAATTTGTAACCTCGGTCACCAAGTGACCAACTGTGCCAAGTGTGGGGACTCTGGCTTGATTACTGTGAGAATGGCAGCCTTTTACATTATTTCCATTGACTTGAATGGGTGAAATCTGATTTGCTCTTTTTAGCTCCGCCCAGGTGTGCAGGGGGGCTGCGAGACCCCCAGAACCTATCATCCCAGGTAGTAGGGGATCTGTATACCAAGTTTCGTTCAAATCGGTCAAGGGGTTTTCGCGTGATCGCGGCACATACACACACACACACACACATACATCCGATTTTATATATATACTAGCTGAACGCCCGGCGTTGCCCGGGTATGTATTTGGCTGGTGTTGGCCCCGCCCACTTTTCATAATCCTAACACACAATTACTTAATTACTTAATGACCAAGTTTGTGAGCTTTGCGGTCTTTGACATCAATAATTTGCATTGAAATAAAATAAATCTGATTGGCTGTGGCTCCACTCCTTTTCTGAATTTGATCCCAAATCACCCAATGGCCAACTGTACCAGGTACAGGTGATTAACAGTGCAAGAGGCTTGTGCCATTAACAGTGCAAGAATGGCAGCAATTAAATATTCCCCTTAAAAATCAATAGGTTGATTTTAATTGGCTTTTGTAGGCTCCACCCACCTTTCTGAATATTAATCCCAGTCACCCAGTGACCAACTGTGCAAAGTTTGAGAACCCTACCACTAACAGTGTAAGAATGGCTGCAGTTTACATTTTCCCAATTAAGTTTGTATTTTTCTCCACCCACTGATTTCCTGACATTGTTCGGGTATCAATTTGGCTGGTGTTGGCTCCGCCTACTTTTTCTAACCCCAACACACAATTACTCCATGACCAAGTTTGTGCGCTTTGCGGTCTTTGGCATTAATAATTTTCATTAAGATTAAACAAATCTGATTGGCTGTTTGTGGCTCCACCCCTTTGTCTAAATTTGAACCCCAGTCACCCAATGACCAACTGTATCAGGTTTAAGGCTTGTGCCATTAACAGTGCAAGAATGGCAGCAATTACATATTCCCCTTGAAAATCAGTAGGTGGATTTTGATTAACTTTTGTAGGCTCCACCCACTTTTCTTAATATTAATCTCAGTCGCCCAGTGACCAATTGTGCAAAGTTTGAGAACCCTACCATTAGCAGTGTAAGAATGGCTGCAGTTTACATTTTCTCAGTGAAATGTGTATTTGTCTCCGCCCACTGATGACCCGGTATTGCCCGATTATGTATTTGGCTGGCGTTGGCTGCACCCACTTTTCCTAACCCTAACACACAATTACTCAATTGCTCAATGACCAAGTTTGTGAGCTTTGCGGTCTTTGGCATCAATAACCTGTGTTAAAATGAAACAAATAAGATTCGCTGTTTGTGGCTCCATCCCCTTTTATAAATTTAAACCCCAGTCACCCAATGATCAACTGTACCAGGTTTGAGGCTTGTGCCATTAACAGTGCAAGAATGGCAGCAATGAAATATTCCCCTGAAAAATCAATGGGTGATTTTGATTGGCTTTTGTAGGCTCCACCCACTTTTCTGAATATTAATCCCAGACACCCAGTGAGTGACCAACTCTGCAAAGTTTGAGAACCCTACCATTAACAGTGTAAGAATGGCTGCTGTTTACCTTTTCCCAGTAAAATTTTGTATTTGTCTCCGCCCACTTATGAACCCGCGTTGCCCGCTTATGTATTTGGCTGGTACTTTTCTAACCCTAACACTAAATTAATCAATTACTCAATTACCAAGTTTGTGAGTTTTGCAGTGTTTGGCATCAATAATTTGCATTGCAATGAAACAAATCTGATTGGCTGTTTTTGGCTCCACCCCTTTCTGAATTTGAATCCCAGTCACCGAATGATCAACTGTACCAGGTTTGAGACTTGTGCCATTAACAGTCCAAGAATGGCATCAATGTAAATATTCCCCTTGAAAATCAATAGGTGAATTTTGATTGGCTTTTTGTAGGCTCCACCCACTATCCTGAAAATTAATCCCAGTCACCCAATGACCAACTGTGCAAAGTTTGAGAACCCTGCCATTAACAGTGTAAGAATGGCTGCAGTTTACATTTTCCAGTGAAATGTGTATTTGTCTCCGCCCCTTTTTGGTTATGGGAATAAAAAGTATCCTATACTTTATTCCAGGTAAAGTACTATGTGTATGCCAAATTTCATTCAAATCCGTTCAGCCATTTTTGCGTGATCGAGTAACAAACATCCAAACATCCAAACATCCAAACATCCGAACTTTCCCATTTATTATATTAGTAGGATAGATAAAAAGCTATGGACACACATGATTCATCTTGAGCAAAGAGTAGTGTTGATCTTAATGAGTAATTTTGGTTTCGTGAAATTTTGGGCAATTTTTGCACTTATGATTTTGATTGTAGTTAGGTGGAGGCGCCACACTCGCTCTGATTCATAAACAGCTGCACCTGTTATTTTATTGCCAGAAGAAGTAAGCTTGGTGTAGTTAAATCAGGGCTGCTCAAATCCGATCTGCATGAAATTGGGATAGTAGCTATCCAGGATTTCTCCCAGTAAACCTTTGCGGGCTGGGCGGGAGGTTTAATCTTACCTATCATGACGTCTTCTTCATCCGTCCCTCGGCGCCTCCCACGATGCCTCCAATTTGGCGTCACGTGACTATACACGTCCTCCTTCAACCCGGGAGGAGGAAGTGTTTTTAGTCACTTGACGCCATCCGCTACTATCTGAATTTCATCCAGATCGGATTTGAGCAGCCCTAAAATCTACGCCCTTTCTGATTTAAACAACTACAAGCATGACATAGATTTTACTGTGTGTGTACTAATTGAGAAGCATGTGAATTTTTTGATCATTTTTTGATCAACAGCAAATCAGATTTTGATAGGTTTGCAAAGCTCTGATCTGCTGGGGCCACCTCCTGCATTAGCAAATCATATCCGTACAGTGCTAGTATCTAGTGCAGCACTGTACAAGGGACTCTCAGCTGTCCCTTACAGTGGCAGGGGATCGAAGCCCTCTCATAGGCTAATGCCTATAAGAGGCGGAGAAGAGGACGGATCGCCGTCCAAGTCAAGTCAGGACAAGGCAGGGGGGTGGGAAGGAGGGGGGGAGGGAGGGAAACTCAGGCACTGTGAGCCTGATAAAAAAAACCTCCAGTAAAAGGAGGTTAGATTAATTTGTGTGCTTAGTTGTAGGGCTGTGCAGCAACTTGACAAAGCTGCACAGCCCTGTGTTGTAAAGAAACCGCCTGGTTCTCTAGGGGGGGGGGGGGGGGTGTAAGCCTGTGGTCCTGAAGTGGTTAAACAATGCGAAGGAAAATGTTTTTTAAACTGTCGTTTTTCTAAGTTTAAAAACCATTTTTGCTTCACATATTTAAAATCGATTTTTCCAAAACTACAAGGTAATGATGATCGTAATCAGCAAAATTACAATTTCGCGTACATTTTTGCAATTATGCCTATATGTAATTACAATTTGCAAACTAAATTGATTCCGTAGTCATTCTTAATTTTGCATAAAAATTCGCGAAATTTTGCGTAATTGTGTGTCGACTTTGGAGGTTCATAGCAAAGCCCCATACATGCCACTGACATGGAAATTGCGACCTATGTTAAAGGAAATAGTGGGTACAAGGGAAAAAATAATAATTTTACAAAAGACCATATCATTTTTGAGAAAATCGATTTTAAAAATGCCAAGAAAAATGGTTTTTACACTTGGAAAAATTAGTTTAATGTGAGGATCCGCTCAGCTGGCTGCACTGGCAGACAGCTGTTTGACCATTCCTCTAGTCTGTGGGCTGCAGGTCTCTGGAAGAGAGACCTGTCTTTCCATTGCAAGTTTCTGGTCTGTTCTGCTGCTGAGGAATTTGCATACATTCGTTATGCAAAACCCCTACCTGCCTCCTTTGATGACTGGCAGTATAAAGAGCTATGTTTCCCAGAGTCCTTTGCTGGTCATTCCTTCAGGGTTTGTAGTAAACACTCCTAGAGTGTCAGCCATGCTACTTCTTGTTAAAGTTAGCTTAGAGTAATTCATGGGACTGCACTAGGTAGTTTCCCTAGTGCAGTTAGGATTGCATATCTGTTTGTTTGTTTGTTTGCGATTGTCCTGTCCCAGCGGTGGTCGACAGGAAATCGTTCTGTGTGTCTGGGTGCTAACTGGAACAGCGGTTGTTACTGGTAGCCCCTTCTGATCTGTCTTGCCTGGATCGCACTCGCCTTGCGCTAGTGCTGTGGATCCTTCTGTTCTGTCTTCCTGGATCGCACTAGCCTCTAGCGCTAGCGCTGTGGATCCTTCTGATCTGTTTTCTTGTTCCTGAGTTTAGATCGCACTAGCCGCTAGCGTTAGCGGCTTTGGATCTTTCTGATCTGTGTTCCTGCTTGGATCACACTTGCTCTGGCGGAAGAGCGGTGGATCCTTTCTGCCTAGTTCTTGTTTCTCGTTCGTCTGTCTTGTCTGATACGGGCGCTTGCTGTAGGCTCGGTGAGGTAACCGTTAAGCAAGTGTTCACGTTCTTTGTTTCGTGTTTGTCTATCGGTGGTTAGTTAGGCGTGCTTGTCTCTGTTGTGCTTAACATGCGGAGACCATGCATAAACGCGTTAGCTGTTGCGAATGAGTGCGGTGTTCGCATTTAGTTAGCGTTTGTTATTTTCTTTATCATTCTCATTGTATTATTTGCTGTGCCTTTGCTCCTCTTGTGTTCTGTTCTAGTCTGTCTTGTGTCACTTCTGGCGATCGCCTTTCTCGCGATCGCGTTCCTACTTTTGTTTTTGCTGATGTGTGTTCACCGTCGCAGGGTCGCGACTAGATTGGTGAACACACATTCGTCCTGTCCCTGTGCTCTTTCTCTTTATGGGCTGTTCAGCCCCGCATTGTCTTGATCTGTACAATCCCCATCTGGCATCTGTGGCCGTGCAG
Source organism: Hyperolius riggenbachi (assembly GCF_040937935.1). NCBI lineage: Eukaryota > Metazoa > Chordata > Amphibia > Anura > Hyperoliidae > Hyperolius > Hyperolius riggenbachi. The sequence goes on along the minus strand of NC_090651.1, from coordinate 25,430,559 downwards.
CGATTGTACTCGTCTGCACTCCACAGCGCCATCTGCCGGTGGGGATTGCCCTCTGCTGGTGCCTTGCACCTAGCCTGGGTCCACCCAATTATACGCTTGTGGAAGGTTTTCGCTGTGTCAGTGCGCATCTCGTGCGCTGACCACGAAAACGATTCCGCAAACGTTACATTTAAAATCCATTTTTCTTTGCATTTTTAAAAAATTCTTTTTTTGACTTGTACTCAATATTCTCCTTAACATATGTACCAATTTTGGTAGCAATAGCATGTGTGGGGGCTTTGCTATTAACTGCCAAAATCAGCACAAAATTTCGCAAAATTGAGCGAAAATTACGCAAAATTATGACATACTACTATTACATATGAAATCAATTATGATTTCCCCTAAAATTTAGCATTTCGATTACGATGCAATTTCGATGTGAAATTTCGCATATGGGATATTTCGACCCATCACTGCTACAAGGTCTTTTTGAAAAATTATTATTTCTTTTTTAATTGGCATGTATGGGGCTTTGCTATTAATTGCTAAAGTCGGCATGAAGCTACGCAAAAATTTGGTGAAAATGCTAAATTACGGTTCTTGACAAAATGAATTACGATTTTCCCCAAAATTTCACATTACGATTTTGCATCGTAATTGTGAATTTTCGAGGCCAAATTACAGCTATATGGAATTTGTGCTTATCACTAGTGATCAGAAATGGAAAAATATATATATTTTTTAATAACGTGAAGTTAGAAAAATACATTTTAAAAAAAAAAACAATAATATTAAATTGGGAAAAAGACTCCTGGATTTACATGTCTAATGCAGTTAAAAGTGTAATGACGTTTGAAGTTATTTGGCAAATGTACCCCGAAGACTGCTTTCTAGGGTAAAGTTATGTAATTACCTCTGTGGCGTTTCCCAGACCATGTATAGATTGGAGTTCAGTGATACTCTTCATTTAAAGTGACATTTTTTGAGGGACAAACATTCTCCGTGATTAACCGTCAAAATCTGTGATTGTTTTTATGCTAAATACAACAGCTGAAAGCGATGATGAAGGTGCCCATTGATCCCGGGGGCCGTATTCCCCTGATTTTGTAAATGCAGAGTTATTCCTGATGTCATGGTGGGTAATGGGCATCTCTTGCATGCCTGGTTTGCATCTCTCAGGATTGCTTAATGTATTTTGTACTTTGATGGCAATTTGAGAGTGTATATTTTTCTTACTAACAGTGCAATTTAGTCCAGAATGCTCAATTTCAATCATAACCATAGGTAAATGTTTATTTTGAATTTTTTTTTTTGTATACTGAAAAAAATGACTGAATGTCGCTCAGTTCTTAAACAAAAAAAAAAAAGTGGGAGAGGACCTAAGGAGGACAAGAAACTCCAAAGCCAGACTCGAAAACTATAATGCTGTCTCATAAAGACAAGTATGTACAGTTTCCAGAATAAGACTAAGGGAAAAAGGGCACCCAGTAGAGATGAAAAACGTTAAAAACAAATAAAATTAACTTCTTGGGGACCGACGCAGTACAAATGTACGTCGGGCGGGTGGCGCTGCGGTTCTGACCGGACGTAAACTCTACATCCCATTCACCGCGCGCCCCCGCCGCAATGTGCTGCCCTGCCGCCTCTATGACGGCAGAGCACTGTGAGCTGGGCAGGAGCCGTTTTCATTAGCTTCTGGCCCTGTCATTACTGTAAGCCAATCCCATTGGCTTACATTGAGTGACAGGGTCAGGAGCCAATGAAAGCGGCTCCTGCCCGGCTCACAGTGCTCTGCCGTCATAGAGACGGCAGAGAGAGCAGCCTGCGGCAGGGACAGAGCGGCATGACCGGCGGGAGCGACGGATTATTGCGGCAATTCGTCGGTATGCGATGTTTTAGCGTACCAACAGCCTCTGGTCCTTAAGGGGGCAGAGGCTGCTGGTACTGAAGTGGTTAAGAAATGTGAGATGGCTTGCCTCAATGAAGACCAATTCATAAATGAGATGAATGGGAATTTATTATAAAGCACAGGCAACGCGTTTCGTGGGACTCTGCCCACCTCCTAAGACCAAATAAAAGTGCCAGTGGATGCTATCAGCCGCATACAGACCGCCCCTTCTGCAACCCACCTTTGTGAGTAACATTCTATTGAGATGGCCCGAACAGTTCGACCGCAAATTTGTTCGCGCAAACTTTGGTGAACCGCGAACTTTATGGCGAGTTTGACACGCCCCTATACTACATCATTAGGCTCAACTTTCCACATCACAGTCAGCACTCCCTCCTGGAGCCCCCCCCCCCCCCCCCAATAAAAAGCATCAGCATCAGCCATTTTCCTCACTCGGTGTTGCTGCAGTAATTAGAGAAGGGAGAGCTTGCTGCAGAGACATTTGGTAAAGCTTAGTTAGGCTAAAGTTTGGCTTGTTAGCTTGCGCCTTGCTGATACTTATTGCTAAAAAGCACCCCACAACAGCTCTTTTGAGAGCTAATGTTGTTCTTGTGATCTGTTTTTTATTTTTGTATGTGGCCCACTGACACTTGCATATGTAACCTTGTGCATGTGTGTCACTGCAACGGACACTCACACCAAGGGTTAAATTTGCAATTACTTTTTTTATGTGAAGTGCTGCTGTAAAGGGAGCTGCCAGGGGGAGCCCATGAGCAGAAAACAAGCGAGAGAAGCTGGACATGTGCAGGGGAAATGGCAGTTTTGTTTTAGCAGTTGAAGGCTAGTGAGGGGGAGGAGCCTAGGAAGCTGTTGGGACTGAGTTGATGATGCAGCAAGAAATGAGCTTGATGTTTGATGACATGGAGGAGAGGCACAAAAAAGAGCAGCGATTTGTGAGACAGACTGAGCAAGGCAGAGCCACAGACAAGGGAGCACAGCCACAGATAAGAGAGCACAACTTAAAGAGAACCAGAGATGAAGCAACCTCATGTATTTTACCTTATAAATCAGTGGGAACATGACAGTAAACACCTAATCTGCTCTTTGTTACATTGTTCTCTGTTTAATTTGCCTGTTATCACCTCTAAGATAAGAATCCCGACTAAGCAGTCGGTCTGGCTTTGCTACAGAGTAATTATAGCTGAGACTGTGTTCTTTGCTGTCTTCAAGTCCAAGCCTGCCCCCTGCTGGCTTTGCTCAGGAATCATTATAGCTGAGTCATTATAGCAAAGCCAGAATCAATGCTCAGTCCGGGATTCTTATCTCAGCTAGATAACAGACACTTTTAGCAGTGAGGATGGAACAGAGAGCATGGTAAATGTTTTCTCTAATGTTCCCACTGATTTCTATGGTAAAATACACAAGGGTGCTTCGTCTCTGGTTCACTTTAAGGAGCTAGTCTACTTTAGGGGACCCACCGTAAATCCCCATAGAGAATTGGAGCTGTGCTGAAAACGGAACAAATTTCTGCTTTCAGCTCTTTTAAACCCCCACAAACCATATATCTTTGGAAAGGTTAGAATCTGCCTTAACGAATTATGCTACTTTCGGTGAGCAAAAGGTGCAACTCACCATGTAGGAAGCGCCGGAACGGCCATGATCGCGGCTCCGTCGGCCATCTTACTTCTGTGCTGCTCATATTTTTTTCCCTCCTCATTGGAGGGATTGTTAGCTGGGGGCGTGCCAGAAACTGCTCTCTCTTCTCCCCGGACAAGACCAATGCAGAACTAGCTACTGACGTTTTTTTTTTCTCTGGCACGCCCCCAGCTAACAATCCCTCCAATGAGGAGGGAGAACAATATGAGCCAGCACAGATGTAAGATGGCCGACGGAGCCGCGATTGCGGCCTTTCGGTGCCTCGTTCACGGTGAGTTTCAGTTTCTTCTCACCGAAAGTAGCATCATTCGTTAGAGCAGATTCTGAGCTTTCCATACATGTATAACTTGTGGGGGTTTAAAAGAGCTGAAAGCGGAAATATGTTCCGTTTTCAGCACAGCTCCAATTCTCTATGGGGATTTACGGTGGGTCCCTTAAAGTAGACTAGCTCCCAACTTCAAACTAAATCAAGGAAGAGAAAGAGAGCTGCTGACATTACAGGAGAGGAGAGAGACCACTCACAGCTACAGGCCAATAAAGAGCAGCAATACTGGAGAGATAAGCCAGAAGAGAAACAGGAATAAAAAGGAAAAGACCAGGAAAGTAAAAATTACCTGTAACCGAGTGAGGTAATAGAAAACAGCAGAGACATGACAGTGACACAGAGACAGCAGCACAGCAATGCATACAGGAGTGAGACAGAGAAACAAGTGACAGGATTAAAGAGAAAGAGTGAAGACTGCAGTGCACTGTCTGGAGAGATGGTGTGACAGCAGCTAGCAGACAAGCTACAGAGGAAGCAGTAGTGAAGAAACCTTAAAAAGACAGCAGTGAAGAGGTGGCAGACAGCAGAGTGTTGTGTGAGGAAAATTCTTGCAAGTTAATGCTAATAAACTGTATCACATATGTATTTCTTGAACTAGGCCTGATCCTAGCAGGCTGAAGATATATAATAGGCCTACCTATACTCATTCTGCTGAAAGAGAAGCTTATGAATGTGTTTTGTTGTCTCTGAACTTTTTATACTTATGATTTGACACAAATATGTATTAAAAAGAACTTGACTGGTGTCTGGAGGATTTCTTTACAGTTTAAGCATTCTGGAGGTGTTACACATATACAGCCCTGTCAGTCAGTCGCAGCTGGTCTTAACTAATTCCTATACTGCAAGTTGCAGCACATTCAGTGACTACCTTTTCACTGCACGTGTGTGACAGCTGCTCTTTTGTAATACTAGTCACTGGCTCACTGCATACCTGTTCAGTGCAGTTGTGTGACAGCACGCAGTGTTATATTATATAGCAGTCACTGCACACCTGTTGATGGTACCTGTGTGTGTGACTGCTGCTCATTTGTAATACTAGTCACTGCATACCTGTTCAGTGCACCTGTGTGACTGCACATTCTATTAGTCAAGTCAGTGCATACCTTTCACTTCATCCCCCCAATATGGGCAAAACAGGCAGAGGCAGGCCTCTAGGCAGGTCTGTTTCAGGTTGTGCTGTCGTAATTTCATGCGGCCCTGGACCAAAGTACAGTGTTCAGAAGGTATGTGCCATCATCTTCCTCAGCTTCCACGTGGAACTGTGACATATCTTCCTCCTCCTGCTCTGATTCTGGCACCCCACTTAACACTCAGTCGGCCCCCACCACCAAAGTGCCATCATCCCAGGGCTCAGTGGTGTGGACATTTTTGTGTGTGTCTGCCTCAGATGAGAGCAATGCCATCTGCACTCTCTGCCACCAAAAATTGAGCCATGGAAAGACCAAGACCCGTGTAGGGAAAACTTCCTTATGAAGGCACATGATGACAAAGCACAAACTGCAATGGGATGACCACCTGAGGAAAAGCAGCACATAAAAGCAAAGCCACACACTGCAGTGGAAGATACCAGGCCGCAATTATTTCTCAAAAAAGGCGATACCCAAACTGTACCGTGATGTTGAAAGGCAAGTGGTGAATTCTTTGGCACACAGCGTTGGGTCAAGGGTCCATCTGACCACGTGGTCTGCAAAGCACGGTCAGGCCTGCCCGAAGACTAAGTCAGTCCCCACACACAGCATCTCTGCCTACACGCCGTGTGACTGCCTGCCCAAAGACTAAGTCAGTCCCCACACAGCATCTCTGCCTGCAGGCCGCTTGACTGCCTTCTCTGCCACCACCAACAGGGTCCAGGACTCCAGGTGGATTCCTGAATTTTTAAGGCTGCTGCTAGCAGCGGCCACTATAATAATTTTTCTGGTGCGTGTTCATGCCTGCCTAATTTTTCTGGCTGCACTTGCGGCTGCAACAACAACACAAAAGGCATGTACATGTGTCAATTCCCCTTCATGATCGTTACTTTGCCATGGTGAAGGGGCTTGCGTATCACAATGAAGCAATGACCGCCGGCTATATGAGTGTTTTGGGGGGGCGCACCCAAGATAATAAGGTTGTTGCTTCATTGTGGACAGACTAAATTTGATCAGCTGGACAGTCACTGTTGTTCTATCATTGAGCTACCTCAGCCCGGCGACCATATGGGCTTGAAAACCGCCATGGCCTGCACTCTCGCCATGGTGCGCACCAGTCCAGCAAGGCCGTCACTACACAAACAGCTGTTTGCGGTGCGTTTCACAGCGAATTTGGTGTGTCAGTGTGAAGCAGTACACTAATTACACTACCTGATTGATGTATACAAATGCAAGTTTTTTAAAGCACTTTATGCCTGCAATTTTGCATTGCAATGTGATTTCTGCCCTTAAAATGCTCCTGTGCGTCAAATCCAGATTTTTCCCCGGGACTTTTGGCGTGTATCCCACTCCGCCATGCAAAAACTCAGGCGTTAGACCCCTTGAAACATCTTTTCCATCACTTTGCGACCAGCATAAATGTTTGTAGTTTTCAATGTTCGCCTCCCCATTGAAGTCTATTGCGGTTCACAAACTTCGCAGATTCGCAAACTTTTTGCGGAAGTTCACGTTCGAGGTTCGCAAATCTAAAATCGGAGGTTTGAGTCATCTCTATCATTCTGAATTTTCGTGACGTACTGCTTCATTTGGGCTCCTGATGTCTCTGTGTTTTTTCCCTTTAGGGTGCAGTCTATTACACCCAACTACTACATAGTTTCCAGAGTAATTTGCTGCTCTCTTTTACACACATACACACACTTGCGCACATACACACACAAACATATGTACACAGAAATACATATACACTCATACAAACATGCACAAACATGCAAACACACACACACATCACACACACACACAAACTTATGCACACAGGCACAGAGATCCACACACTAGATACAGACATATACACATAAACATAAACTAACACACAATGCACTTCTAACTAGCGCACAGAGATCCACAATACACATAAGCATGAGCTACTGCACACACAAGTACACAGTGTGGGAAATAATTAGATTTATTTTTTAGAGTAGTTTCCTGTTAAAGTGGACCCAAATTAAAAATACAAGATTTTAGAAATAAAATCTATTTTCTAAATTATAATGATAAATAGCAGCCTTTTATCAGCTGCATGATGACAAATATAAAATATTTTACATTTATTGGAGGAACCCCTCCCTTCCTTTCATATTGCCGGGACAGAATCCGGCAGACTGGTGGAGGAGATGAAAAAAACAAAAACAAAACACAGGCTGCTACTGATGATGTCACAGGGGAGGTGAGCTCAGCTTGTGTGAGATTTCACATAGACGATGCCTCTAGGAGGGAGGGTAGCTGATGACAAACACACCCGTGATCTAAAACCTCCTACTTAGCTCAGAAGTAATGGCTGCCACCTGTATAACCCTAGTTATGAAAAGAGAAGGGTGAAAAACATGCACTGAAATGCTCATAGGCTTGAAGGAGTGTTTATTTATCTTTGTATGTGTCAGAGTGGTGCAACTAAATATTTTGAATTAAAAAAATGTTTGGTTTGGGTCCGCTTTAAGGACACTTAAAGTGAGAGGGATCTGGAGGCTGCCATACGTATTTATTTCCTTTTAAACAATACCAGTTGCCTGGCTGTCCTGCTGACCCTGTGTCTCTAATACTTTTAGCCATAGACCCTGAACAAGCATGTAGCACATCACACACTCTGACTCAGCTGACTCAGGTTTTACTGGATTAGCCATATGCATGTTCCAGGGTTTTGACTCAGACACTGTGTATGCCAGAAGATCAACAGGGCTCCCAGGCAACTGGCATGGTTTATGTAACGATCGGTGGGCGCAGAGAGTATCTGATTACCGGTGATCTGCAGTATCACCGGAAATACAGATATATACCAGATTATAAGTGATCTGCAGTCTCACCGATAATCCGATATACAAACTAACCTCTGTTCACCTGAGTAGAGTGTAGTGTTTGGTGTAACAGTAACACTTAGAGGACAATGCCTCAATGCAGCAAGGAGTACTGCACAGATTCCTTCCGCAGACCTGAGCTCTCCAAGACGGGAGGAGTCAGACTGACAGTAGGAAGGTATATCTGAAAGTGACCCTCAGGAGGAAGGATCGCTAACAGAGCGAGGAACCGCCTCTAACGGTAAGGTCGGTTCTCGAGGTCGGACAAGCCAGGTCGTACACACACGGACAGATAAAGTACAAGATCAGGAGGCAAAGGCGGAGTCAAAGTACAGGCAGGGTTCAGCAACGAGGTATCAGATATATCTGGGTACAAAATCAGGAGGCAGAAACAGAGTCAAGGAACGAGCCGGGGTTCGGCAACAGAGTATCAGAAATATCGAGGTACAAGATCAGAGTTCAGGAGGATAGTCAAAGCAGGCAAAAGTCATAACATATAATCACAATCAAACTAGTACTTTAGCTATCAACAGAATCTAGCTAAGTGTAGGATTACAGCTCCAGCTGGTCCCGGCACACTTAAGGATCTGACTACAGGTCTGAGTGCTCCCACATATGTGATCGCACGCCAGACAAAGAGCAAGTGAATAACCAGCAGTATATATACTCTAGGACCTTTCCAGGACCTCCCTAATTGCTGGTCCAATGAGAGCAGTGGAATTTGTCAGCTGACCCAGCTGGTCAGCCGACACCCTTCTAACTGCTATTTAAACTCTGCCTCTGTGCTCGCGCGCGTGTAAGTCTGAATCCTGGTGGACTATCAGTCCCAGCCACACCAGTACTGTCATGCAATGTATCTAGTGCGGGGGCCGCCTCTGATGCGGATTCCGCCGTTACCAATGCGGATTCCGCCGCACTGCCCATGCGGCATGCGGCGTTTTTTCCGCGTTGTGACCTCGAGAGACGGCGGCTTTTCCGCGTTTCCTCACAGTACCCCCCTCCCGAGGAGTGGACTCCGGACAACTCCTACCAGGTTTCTCGGGATGTAAGGCGTGAAATTCCCTCCTTAATTCGTCCGCATGCATGCGACTCCCCGGTACCCATTGTCTCTCCTCAATGCCGTACCCTTTCCAATGTACGAGATATTGTACCGAGTTTTGTACAACGCGTGAATCTAAAATCTTTTCTACCTCGTACTCAGGTTGGTCATCCACCAACACAGGAGGAGGAGGAGTGGGACCCACATGGACTGCTGGCTTAAGCAGGGATACGTGGAAGGACCTTACCCCACGCATGCTAGCGGGAAGATCAACAGCGTAAGTGACGTTGTTGATCCTTCTGGCTATCGGGAAAGGCCCGACAAACCTGGGACCCAACTTGTCTGAGGGCTGTTTCAGGGCCAAGTGACGTGTGGATACCCAAACCAAGTCTCCTGGTTGGAATCTCCACTCCAAAGACCGTTTCTTGTCAGCTTGACCCTTCTGACTCAGAAACGCCTTTTCCAAACTGTCTCTCACCGTCCGCCAAATGTCTTTAAAAGACCTTTGCCAAGCCTCCAGAGCTGGAAACGGAGTGGAGGCCACTGGTAACGGTGAAAATTTGGGCAATCTTCCAGACACAACCTGGAACGGAGAAAATCCAGTGGAAGAACTTTTCAAATTGTTTTGTGCAAATTCTGCAAAGGGCAGAAATTTGACCCAGTCATTCTGCGCCTCTGCAACGTAGCATCTCAAAAATTGCTCTAACGACTGGTTGACCCTCTCCGTCTGACCGTTGGTCTGTGGGTGGTAGCCCGATGAAAACGACAGCTTCATGCCCATTTGATGACAGAATGCCCTCCAGAATTTAGATACGAATTGGACTCCCCGATCGGACACTATGTTTTCCGGAATGCCGTGTAACCGGAACACGTGTTTGATAAACAAGTCGGCCAATTCCTGGGCCGAGGGGGAGTCCTTTCAAGGGCACAAAATGGGGCCATCTTGCTGAAGCGGGTCGACTACCACCCAAATGACCGACATGCCCTCTGATCTGGGAAGCTCACCCACAAAATCCATGGACAAGTGGGTCCATGGTTCATTCGGGGTGGGTAAAGGCTGCAACCTCCCTACAGGTGCCAGCCGGGAGGGTTTGCTTTTAGCACATACCGCACAATCCTTAACAAATTCTTTGCAGTCGGCTGCCAGAGACGGCCACCAAGCGCACCTGGCCACAAGATCCTGCGTTCTAGATGCCCCAGGATGTCCCGCATTCTTGTGTGAATGGAATATCTGTAGCACCCGGAGACGGAATGGCAGAGGCACAAATAAAACCCCCTCAGGCTTCCCCTCAGGGACATCCTGCTGAAAAGGACTCAAGGTCTCTGTCCAGTCTTCCCAAGTCTCTGTTACGGCCAGCACCAAATTTTGTGGGACAATGGTCTCTGGGGCAGAAGGCTGTGCTGTCTCCAACTCAAAGCATCTGGACAGGGCATCTGCCTTAATGTTCTTGCTACCCGGGGTATACGTAATTATGAACCTGAACCTCGAAAAAAACAAAGACCATCGAGCCTGACGGGGACTTAATCTCTTAGCCCCCTCGATGTATTCTAGATTCTTGTGATCCGTGTATACAGTAATTGTATGTTCTGCTCCTTCCAGCCAGTGACGCCACTCCTCAAAGGCAAGTTTAATGGCTAAGAGCTCTCTGTTGCCTATATCGTAGTTTCTCTCTGCCGGAGAGAACCTACGAGAGAAATACGCACAAGGGTGTAGCCTTCCCTGCAAGCCTGACCGCTGAGACAGCACAGCCCCTACCCCAACCTCCGAGGCGTCTACCTCAACAATAAAAGGATAAGAGGTGTCTACATGTCTCAGGATGGGTGCGGAACAAAACAAATCTTTTAAAGTGGAGAAAGCACTTAATGCATCAGGAGACCAGTGGGTGGTATCTGCCCCTTTTTTCGTAAGACAGGTGAGGGGTGCGATAACCGTGGAATACCCCTTTATGAACCTTCTATAATAATTCGCAAAGCCTAAAAACCGCTGTAAAGACTTCAACCCAACCGGCTGAGGCCATTCCAAAACAGCGGAGACTTTGGCGGGGTCCATAGACAGGCCCGTGGTGGAAATTATGTACCCCAGAAAGGCGACAGATGTGACTTCAAAAATACACTTCTCAATCTTAGCATAAAGTGAGTTTTGTCTTAATTTGTTGAGTACAAATTTCACATGTATTCTGTGCTCAGAGAGGTTGTTGGAGAAAACAAGTATATCGTCTAGATAGACCAGCACAAATCTCCCCAACACCTCTCTGAAGACCTCGTTGATGAGTTCCTGGAAAACGGCCGGGGCATTACATAACCCAAAGGGCATCACCAGATACTCGTAATGCCCGTCTGGCGTGTTAAAGGCCGTTTTCCACTCATCGCCCTTTCTAATGCGCACCAGGTTGTACGCGCCCCGTAAATCCAGCTTTGAGAAGATCTTAGCATCAGTGACCTGCGTAAATAAATCGTCTATCAGGGGTAACGGATAGCGATTCTTTACCGTGATCTTATTTAGTCCCCGGTAATCAATACAGGGCCGCAGGCCCCCGTCTTTCTTTTTAACGAAAAAGAAACCTGCTCCAGCAGGCGATCGGGACGGCTGGATGAAGCCTTTGGCTAAATTGTCACGGATATATTCCTTCATAGCCAATTTCTCTGGCCCAGATAAATTGTACAAATGACCCCGAGGGGGCATACAACCTGAACGTATATCAATGGGGCAATCGAAAGAGCGATGTGGGGGTAACTTGTCTGCAGCCTTGGGACAGAATACATCAGAATATTCCACATATTGCTCAGGTACCCCCTGAACATGAACCCTGGTTTGGCCCAATGTCACCTTCCCTAAACATCGCTGAAAGCAGTGTGCTGACCAAGAAATTAGTTGGCCGGTGGCCCAATCAATGTGTGGAGAATGAAGGTGCAACCATGGCATGCCGAGTATAATGGTGGAGGTTGTCATATGCAACACAAAGAACTGTAACTTTTCCCAGTGCAGTACCCCTATGGTGACCCCCACCTCTGGTGTCTGAGACAGTGGGTGATTCCCTTGCAGAGGAGAGTCATCCACTGCCGTAACCTGGACGGGTGGTTGTACTGGTGTGAGCGGAATACACAATCTCTTAGCAAACTCCGAATCCATAAAATTTGCCGCGGAGCCTGAATCGATAAAGGCTTCCGTGACCTCAGTCTTATCTTCCCATGTAACGGTACAGGGAAGAAGCAATCGTTTTTCTTCTAGGGGTAAAAGTCGGACGCCCAGGGTGTTACCCCCCACCACTCCTAAGCGGCAGCGTTTTCCCGGCTTATTGGGGCAGTTCTGTACTATATGCCCCCCTTCACCGCAGTACAAACACAGCTGTTCGGTCATTCTCCGTCTTCGCTCTACCTGGGTTAATTTTGACCGAGCAATCTGCATCAGCTCGGAAGGAGGCACGACAGGAGAAGGTGAAATAGTAGTAGGTGGAGTCACTGGGACCGTGGTGTAAGATACCCCTCTGAGACGGGAACTACCCCTGGTCTGTTTTTGGTAGCGCAGCCTGCGGTCGATTCGGATGGCCGCTGAGATGGCCTCATCGACTGTTCTGGGCTCGGGCTGGCTTAACATCAAATCAGAGACCTCAACGGACAGCCCTGACAAGAAATGATCTAATAGGGCATAGGTGTCCTACCTGGCCGTAACTGACCACCTCCTAAACTCGGCCGCGTAAGCTTCGACCGGACCTTCGCCTTGACGCAAAAGCTTGAGCTTCCGCTCAGAAGTCGAGGCAAGGTCCGGATCGTCGTAAATTACCGCCATAGCTTTAAAAAATTCCTCTACAGAGGTAAGAGCTTTGTCTCCGGCGGGCAGGCTATACGCCCAAGACTGGGAGTCGCCGGACAACAAAGTTTTAATAAACGTGACCCTCTGGGTCTCAGTACCCGAAGATTGGGGTCTCAACTCAAAATAGGACAACACCCTACTCCTAAAATTCCGGAAGTCAGATCTGTGGCCGGAAAAGCTTTCAGGTACAGGCATACGTATGTCAGAGCTAGGAGAGGATCGCACATGATCCACTGATGTCTGGAGGGTTTGTACAGACCCTGATAGGGCATCAATAAGAGTTATGTGAGTGCCCAGTACTTGATTGATGTTGTCCACCGAAGCGGCAAGTACACCCAGACAATCAGTGTTTGCGTCCATTTTGTATTTTGGTCTGGCGTTCTGTAACGATCGGTGGGCGCAGAGAGTATCTGATTACCGGTGATCTGCAGTATCACCGGAAATACAGATATATACCAGATTATAAGTGATCTGCAGTCTCACCGATAATCCGATATACAAACTAACCTCTGTTCACCTGAGTAGAGTGTAGTGTTTGGTGTAACAGTAACACTTAGAGGACAAGGCCTCAATGCAGCAAGGAGTACTGCACAGATTCCTTCCGCAGACCTGAGCTCTCCAAGACGGGAGGAGTCAGACTGACAGTAGGAAGGTATATCTGAAAGTGACCCTCAGGAGGAAGGATCGCTAACAGAGCGAGGAACCGCCTCTAACGGTAAGGTCGGTTCTCGAGGTCGGACAAGCCAGGTCGTACACACACGGACAGATAAAGTACAAGATCAGGAGGCAAAGGCGGAGTCAAAGTACAGGCAGGGTTCAGCAACGAGGTATCAGATATATCTGGGTACAAAATCAGGAGGCAGAAACAGAGTCAAGGAACGAGCCGGGGTTCGGCAACAGAGTATCAGAAATATCGAGGTACAAGATCAGAGTTCAGGAGGATAGTCAAAGCAGGCAAAAGTCATAACATATAATCACAATCAAACTAGTACTTTAGCTATCAACAGAATCTAGCTAAGTGTAGGATTACAGCTCCAGCTGGTCCCGGCACACTTAAGGATCTGACTACAGGTCTGAGTGCTCCCACATATGTGATCGCACGCCAGACAAAGAGCAAGTGAATAACCAGCAGTATATATACTCTAGGACCTTTCCAGGACCTCCCTAATTGCTGGTCCAATGAGAGCAGTGGAATTTGTCAGCTGACCCAGCTGGTCAGCCGACACCCTTCTAACTGCTATTTAAACTCTGCCTCTGTGCTCGCGCGCGTGTAAGTCTGAATCCTGGTGGACTATCAGTCCCAGCCACACCAGTACTGTTTTGCAATGTATCTAATGCGGGGGTCGCCTCTGATGTGGATTCCGCCGTTACCAATGCGGATTCCGCCGCACTGCCCATGCGGCATGCGGCGTTTTTTCCGCGTTGTGACGCCATGCTGGACGCGGAAACAGCCGCCTCACCTCGAGAGACGGCGGCTTTTCCGCGTTTCCTCACAGTTTACAAGGAAATAAATATGGCAGCCTCCATATCCTTTTCATCTAGGGTTCCCTTTAATGGAGAAAATTTGAATATCAACCAAGTGTGGGGCTCTACTGTCTAAGCTATACCAACCCACATGGTCAAAATATTAGGGGCAATCTAGTATAGAAGGGCAACAAACTCCCCTCCCCCCTGCACCCCTTTTCAATGTTATATACAAGGGGTTCCTCCCCCCCCCCCCCCAGAGGGCATTGGAGTATGCATGTGACAGCTGGCCAAGGAAGGTGACTTGTGGTGGAATCTGGAAGCCCCCTTTAATAGGTTACAGTTAGTGTACTTTAACCAAGGACTGAATTTCATTCCAATCAGTAGCTGATATTCCCTTTTCCCGCAAGAAATCTTTACTTTTTCTTGAAAAGATCATTGGGGGGTCTGTATGGCTAATATTATGGTGAAACCCCTCCCACAGTGTGATGTCATGACCTTGACTGACTGTTTGCTGTCTGAAGAACTTGTTGCATTGTGGGAAATAACGGTTATTTTTTTAAACTGCCAAGCAAGCAGTATCTCCCTCTGTGCATAGAACTCTCAGTAACAAACATTCCATACAGATCACCTGGCAGAACTAAAAATGTCACCAACAGAGATAAATTTCAGAATGTAAATTAGGGAGAGAAAAGATTTTACAATGGGCAAACCCTGACTAAATAATCTGTAAACTAATATTGTAAAAATAACTGGAGCTATGGGCCCCAGTGCAAGTTTTACAAGCACTCTATACATGACAATTGATACGGGGCACCAAAACCTGCCAAAGACAACCACAATATCAGAGGTGCAAGAAGGGGATGGGGAACAGGTTGTTAATGATTACCACTATTCAAAGTATCTATAGAAGTGACAGGACCAATAATGAGCCAATAATGTGCTTGGGGGAGGAACTGTTGGGGGCCCTCTGGCCCAAGGGCCCTGGTGCAGTCGCAAACCTCCGCATCCCCTCTTGCTACGCCACTGATGGCTCCCACTTGTTCAATTCCTGCTGCTCTTTCCTTTATCTCTGGTCTTTAACTCTGTGACAAATTGTTATTTTATTTATTTAATTTTAATAATTGTTATTCTTATTATTTACAAAATGTTCCCAAATAAAAATTAAGATCAGTACAGAAGCAAAGTGTTCCCCCGTATCCGGAACTGGATGCCAGGAATGGAATCACAGCCTTCGCAGGCCCACCAAGAGAGTCAAGATCTTATAATTCGCTCATCTTAGCTGCTAAAAAAACCTCTATAAAAAGTGAAAAGAGATCTAATATTCTGTTGTCTCCACGGCTGGCTAAATACTTGGCAGCAAACAGCTTTTGTTTGGCTCGGGCTAATTTGGGCCTATTAAGCCGGTAAATCTCTTTAGCATGGCCGCATTATATCTCACTGTCACACATCCAGTGTTTTTATTTGGAAAGGGCTTTTGGCTAAGAGACGGCTGATTCCTACAGAGTGATATTTATCCTGCATTTCCATGCTTGCACAGATAATGGACTTTGCCGTGGCACTCAGCATGGGAGGCTCGGCAAACCGCCGCTCACCCTTGTGAGCGCAAAGCAGGCAGCGACCGCGAAGCCTAAATTAATCGATTAGCTCGCTGCCCGGAATGTCATTTCATATCCCTAGCTAATTACAGAGGAGATTGACGTACAAGTGTTGTATTATATCCCTGCCACACATTGAGATTCCTTAAAATGGTTTTGTCAAGAAGCAGACATTGTGAGGATGGAAAAAAATGAACAGTAACAGCTGTGAATTTGAAATAATCCTTTTTCCAACAGCTCTAGTTTAAAAGAAAAAAATGGTTAGACACAGTAGGGGAGTTGTAGTCAGAAGACCTACATGGCTTGTAGTGATGCCTTTTTATTAAGCGGAGATTGATCACCACTTTTTAGCTCCCTGACTGTGCTGGCCAGAGCCGGTTCTAGGTAAAAAAATAACCTGGGGGCCCCCCTGACAGACCCCGCCCATGGGACATTAGGGGCAGCCACTTGTCACTAGGGGGCAGTGTGAGGCAATAACAGAGGACCTCTGCTTTATGTTTCAATATTTTCTGCTAATAGAGAGAGATCAAAGCATTCCAAGAATTTACAGCACAACAAGTTCTGCAGACTGAGTTCAAATTTAGTGCCCTTAAGTGACTTATCTCAAACGAGATAATGCTATTAAAGCTGCATATGGGTTAAAGTGAAACTATAGTCAAAATGTCCACTCTGCTCTAAGGGTGGCCATACAATGGTCAATGAGGCCGACAGATAGAGGGATCTATCTGATTTATCTGACTGAGTCCCTCCACACAGATTTTCAATTGATTGTGTAAAATTTAAAGCTATAGGCTTGCTATACACCAGCGGTTCTGGATGCTAACCTGGCTTACAGGGGCAAAACAAGATAATTTGCATAATCTGTAGTGGTGCGTTGTTGGTAACCACAGATGTTCACTTATAGATGAATTATTGCAATTTCCCTTCTGTTTTAAGAAGACACATTTCTCCAAGCATTGCTTTTTAGTAGGAGGGTGTTTTGGTCTCTTTTATCCCCCCATACATTCGAGTGGTTTGGGTCACCCCGTGCTGCTTGGTTGCTCTGTTGTACTGGTCCAAGCCCAATCTCATACAGCCATATCAATCCCTGCCATGTACTGATGAGGACCAGAAGCCCGAAACAGGCTGTCTACATATGGGGTTGGTGTGGCTGTGTAAAATTTATAGCTATAGGCTTGCTATACACCAGCAGTTATGGATGCTAGCCTGGCTTACAGGGGTGAAAAGAGATAATTTGCATATTCAGTAGTAGTGCATTGTGGGTAACCACAAATGTTCACTTATAGCTGAATTAATGCAAGTTTCTTTCTGTTTTAAGAAGGCAAAGTACACCAAGCTTTGCTTTTTAGTAGGAGGGCTTTTTGGTCTCTTTTATCCCCCTATCAGTGTTGCTTGTGAATTTTTGCCCAAGTCATTTTCGCATCGAAAATTCCGTTTTCGAATTCGGCGAATTTTCTCGAAAATCTTCAGAAATATTTGCTTTTTCGACCAGCATCGAAAACTGAAGAAACTTCGCTGTATGCCGACGCTTATGCCCTTATGTGGAAAAATGTCCGCAATAATCCGCTAATACATGCGTGGCGAAGCTTCGCATAGCGGTACTATGACTACGCGGAAATACGTAAGTGATGAACTACGAATTTAACGCAAAAAATAACAGGCATTAGGCGAAAATTAAGACGAAAATATTTGATCGAAAATGTGCCTGTCGAAACGAAATTGGGCGAAAAATAATTTTTGCATTTCGTTCATCACTGCCCCCTATACATTCCTAGTGGTTTGAATCACCCCGAGCTGCTTGGTTACTCTGTCAGTTAATTTCAGCATCAGCATGAGATCTATTGCAAATCTGTGCGTAATGCCTGCCGGGTCTCCAGGTTCCTCTGTCTTATTTCCTTGCCAGGTGCTCCTTCCTGTCTATTCACGCCCGAGTGCCAGGGCGCCTGTACAATGTAACAAATGCTAGAGAGGCCATGCACTAGGTGAGCTGTGCAACACACCTGACCTGACCACCAGAGGCCTCTAGTGTTTTGCCTCTATCATTGTTCTCTGTCTTTTCACTAAAAATAATTACAAATTAATCATCTACTATTTCCAAGCTCTAAGAGGCGCTTACGCATGCGCAGACACTTTTTAACCACTTAAAGCGGAATGAAACACAGCATTTCTTCTTTGCTCTAAAAATTATTTACGGCATATTATATACAGCCAGCATTTTTTTTTTACTAGAACAGCATTCAAAGGGTTACACACAGGACTTAAAAGTTAAGTGCAGAGAAATCTGGATGCATCCAAAGTGGAGATAATGTTATCTTGTGTTTACTTAATTGTATCAAGTGAGGAATGTGACACATTCTCTGACTGTGCAGGAGCTCCTGGACACAGACAGACACTCAAAGCATTTCTGCCTTCAATACAACATGAATAAAACCATTTATGAATAAAATGCAGTCAGCTCTCAAAGCAAAAAACTGTACTTTTGGGAACTTTTAATTTCTAAATGAATAATAATACTTATGCTCAAATGCAAATATGATATGATATGGCATATAAAAAGTAGGAAAACATGTTTTTATTAAATATTATGTAAGGGTTTTATACCATTTTAAAGTGAACCAGAGATGAAGCACCTTCATGTATTTTACCATATATATCAGTAGGAACATTAGAGAAAACACTTACCATGCTCTCTGTTTCATCCTCACTGCTAAAAGTGTCAGCTGTGTCAGCTGTGATAAGAATCCCGGACTGAGCATTCAGTCTGGCTTTGCCGGGAATGATTATAGCTGAGTCATTATAGCAGAGTCACAAGGGGGCAGGCTTGGGCTTGAAAAAACACCAGAGAAGACAGACTCAGCTAGAATCATTCCATAGCAAAGCTAGACTGAATGCTCAGTCGGGGACTCTTATCAGAGGTGATAACAGTCAGATTAAACAGAACAATGAAACAAAGAGCAGATTAGGTGTTTACTGTCATGTTCCCACTGATGTATAAGGTAAAATACATGAGGGTGCTTCGTCTCTGGTTCTCTTTAAGGACCACAGGCTTACACCCCCTAGTAAAATTCAGTGCTCTGCAACTTTAAAATCTTGCTGCAGGGCGCAGCAAGCTTTTAAAAACACAGGGTTTTTTTTTATTTAATAAAAAGAGCCTTTAAAAAAAATTACTAGTTAACCCTCCCTCCCCCCTTTCCCCCTTAACTACCTGAGGACTGCCTAACGCCAATAGGCGTGGCCGTGGCAGCAGCCTAGCGGCAATTGGCATCAAGTCCTCGGGCTGCAGTTTCCCAGGGAACGGCCACGCACATGCGCGATCGTTCCCTGCCACTTCACGGAACGGAGTTTCGTCATTAGCCTGCTAGCCGCCGATCACGGCTAGCAGGCTGTTTGTAAACGAAAGGGGGCAGAAATCCCCTTTGTTTACATCCGTACAGCGCTGCGGTCCCTGGCAGCGCTGTACGAGATTGGCGATCCCCGGCCTCTGATTGGCCAGGGATTGCCGTCCTCACATAGGCTGATGCCTATGAGAGGCGGAACAGGACGGATCGCCATCCTGTTCCAATTCAGAAGAGGGAGAGGAGGGGGGAAGAGGAGGAGGGAAGAGGAGGAAGGAGGGAGGGAGAGAGAGCCTCTCAGAGGCTTAGGAAAAGAAAAAAAAACGGCCACAGCGATCGGACACCTCAGGCGGCATGTCCCCTAAGGGCCAAAAAAGGAGGTGAGTCTGATCGCTGGGCTCCATAGCTGGGCTGTGCAGGAGGCTGGAAATCCTGCACAGCCCAGCTTAACAAAAAAGAGCCTGGTCGTTAGGGGTGGGGGGGTTAACACTACGGTCGTCAAGTGGTTAAATTGTCCCTAGGCGGCGATCGAATAACTTCTCCACCTCTCATGACATGCCCACTCTCTAGTCAGTTCTACCTGGTTTCGGCTTTTACCATTTAGCCTCAGCAACCCCCGAGGACGGCAAAAGCCGAAACCGGTCGGAACTGACTAGAGAGTGGGCATCTCAAGTTTTTTACCATTTGTATGATTAGCACTTTTAGTGCTTCGAGGCTGAATGTGAGTGATTGTTTCTTCTTTTATTTTTGTTGTTACAATAAAGGTTTGTGGAGTACCTTCCTGCACGCTCACCACTCCTCTTGCCCTTGGTGATGGTAACATGGTCTCTGTGAGCACTGGGGGCTGCAGGATTCTGCTTGTTAAAGCGGAATATAACCCTGCATTTCAACTTTGCTCTAAAACATTATTTACAGAATATTATATGCAACCAGCATTTTTTTTTTACTAGACCAGCATTGGAAGGGTTACACACAGAGCTTTAAAGTTCCATGGAGAGAAATGCAGATGCATCTGAAGTTTAGATAGATATATTTAAGTAAACACAATGTAACAAGTGAGGAATGTGACTCTCTCTCTCTCTCTCTCTCTCTCTCTCTCTCTCTCTCTCTCTCTCTCTGTGTGTCCGGGAGCTCCTGCACAGTCAGAGTGTGTGTAACATTCCACACTTGTTACATTTTGTTTACTTAAATGTATCTATCTAAACTTCGGATGCGTCTGCATTTCTCTCCATGAACTTTAAAGCTCTGTGTGTAACCCTTCCAATGCTGGTCTAGTAAAAAAAATGCAGGTTGCATATAATATGCTGTAAATAATGTTTTAGAGCAAAGTTAAAATGCTGGGTTGCATTCCGCTTTAAAGCTACTTGTACATCCCACAGTGCAGTTTGTCTGCTACGCTGCTTGCGCTGAGTTTTGGGGATATATTCATCTGATCTATTAACTGAAATAGAGCATCATGGCTGCAGCCAGGGCTGGATTTACCATAAGGCACGGTAGGCACGTGCCTACAGGCGCCTGATGATGGAAAGGCAGCTCACTCCCCTCCCAGAGTGCCTCCCTTCCTCCTTCCCTATGCAGAGTCCTGATGAGAGTGTAAATGAGAGGCTACTCACCCAGCTCTCAGCATTACACTGATAAGATCTCCCTTCAATCGGGGGCACCTCTAGCTACTTTAATACTGAGGTTCCTCTAGCCCCCTAATACTTGGGGGCGAAGCAGGAAATTTGGGCGCATGAGGCAAGTGGACAAAAAGGGTGCTGCCATTCACTCCCATAATACATATCGTTTGAAGGGCGCCGAACAGGAAAAAAGGGCGCCGGAGATTATTAACATTTTCAAACGGTGCCCCGGAGATTTTTAATGTTTTCTAACGGCGCTTGTGATGATTTAAGTTTACAAAATGTGCCCGTGACGAATAAAGTTTAAAAAAATACTAAACATATTTATCGTATTTAACTAAAACGTTATTTAAAATGTTATCCCTTACTGTTTGTAAAACCTTATTATTTACAAAAGAAAGCGATCAGTACGTAATGTAAATTGTAATATATTTTTTACAGTCACTATTTGTAAAACATTATTCTCCACACAATAAAGCGATCACTAAGGGGGGTTTTAGGGTGAGGCACCACCAGGGGGGTCTTAGGGTTAGGGACCACCAGCAGGGGGTCTTAGGGTTAGGTATCACCAGGGTGGTCTTAGGGTTAGGCACCAACAGGGAGGTCTTAGGGTTAGGTACCACCAGGGGAGATTGAGGGTTAGGCACCTCCTGGGGAGATTTAGGGTTAGGCACCACCTGGGGAGATTTAGGGTTAGGCACCACCAGGGAAGTTTTAGGGTTAATCACTACAGTGGTGTTTTAGGGTTAGGCACCACCAGGGGAGATTTAGGGTTAGGCACCACCAGGGGGGTCTTAGAATTAGGCACTACCAGGGGGGTCTTAGGATTAGGCACCACCAGGGGGGTCTTAGGGTTAGGCACCACCAGGGGGGTCTTAGGGTTAGGCACCACCAGGGGGGTCTTAGGGTTAGGCACCACCAGGGGGGTCTTAGGGTTAGGCACCACCAGGGGGGTCTTAGGGTTAGGCACCACCAGGGGGGTCTAAGAGTTACGGATAGGTACAGGGAGTTCTGTGTGAAAGTAGGGTTATGTTTAGTTGTAGTAAAATGTTAGTAATATTTACTCATGTTTTACAACAGTTATTACTAACACACTTCTATTTTTTTTTCATCGTTATAAACAATATTTTCAGATTTTATTATATGAAGAAACAATAAATGAAGGTTATTCACAATAATATACAATTATAACGATGACACATATATTATCTTTTTTTTAACAAACGTAGTTAGAAGTTTCACTTTTAAAACAGGAAAGATTAACGTTTTCACAATTTGTGATTTTATACACATTATTAAATGTTTTTTTTTTTAATTTGTAAAACATTATTTGTAAACTAAATACAACACAATCTTTTACAGCTTAATGTTTACACCCCGCGCCCTTTTTTCCCGATGCCCTTTTTGCACCTCTGGCTACTTAGTATTAAGGGTACTTCTGGCTACCTGATTCTAAGGGGCGTCTGTAGCTACCTATGATGGGCAAGGGAAGTAAGGGAGGAGTGACAGCTGGGACAGTCATTACCCTTGTGGTGCAGTTTGGAGAGTTTGTAGGTTCATGGAAGGCAAAGTCAAGGGTGTCAGGACATCTGTGCCTATAGGCTCCTGTGATGTAATTCCGGGCCTGGCTTCAGCTTTTCTTTGGTGGCATCCATTGTCAGTCATTCTCACACTTTTTTTTACCCACAGAGGCCCATGTTGTGCCTGGTTTGTGTGACAGAGACGGAGGTCCCTGTTCTCTTGTTTATTTAGCTCTGGATGTTACATAAACTGCAGAGCGTCTCTTATTTCACGTTCAAAGAGAGCGGACAGCAATTCATGGCGTTTTCATAAATCTTAGGCAAATAATAATAAACACATAGCAACATGTTCTCCAGGGCTACTGGGGCAGGCTGGGCAGCTAACGAGGGGCAGAGATAGGCAGCCCCTGGCTCCCAGCTGATAACATTTTTAAATCAATTCAAAAAATCAATCATTCCAGCTCTGTATATATACATAACCCATGAACATTGCAGGAGCCATTTTTCTCACCAGAGCAAGGCCTTGAGATTAATACTACTATTGGCATTGTGTACATAATATGGAGCAGATTCATCATATTCATACTTAACAGCTGCATCATTTTTTTTCTGTTAAAAGAGGAAAAAATAGTAATTCTCTATTATTGTATATAAGAGGAACTGTTGCAAAAATCTTAAAATGTAAAAAAACATACAAATAAGAAGTACATTTCTTCCAGAGTAAAATGAGCCATAAATTACTTTTCTCCTATGTTGCTGTCACTTACAGTAAGTAGTAGAAATCTGACATTACCGACAGGTTTTTGGTGTGTCCATCTCTTCATGAGGGATTCTCAGTATGGCCTTTATTCTTTATAAAGACATTCCCTGAAAAAGATTTATGCAAAGATGCTGGCCAGCCTTCCTGCTCGCTGCACACTTTTTTGCCACTTGGACGGAGCAACTGACATTCACTAAGTGCTTTTCAAAATAAAGAAAACCCTGAGAACCCCCATGAGAAGATGGGCTAGTCCAAAATCTGCCAGTTCTGTCAGATTTCTACTACCTTTTGTAAGTGACAGCAACATAGGAGAAAAGTAATTTATGGCTCACTTTACTCTGGAAGAAACATACTTCTTATTTGTATTTGTTTACATGTATTTTACTTTTTAAATTTTTGCGACACAGGTCCTTTAAGTGTGTAATACATGTCAGTAAGCAAAATATGTACAGTATATCACCGCTTTTTGACACCCAAATTTGGGGTTTAAAGTGGGGGGATCGTAGTGTTGGGCGAACATCTAGATGTTCGGGTTCGGGCCGAACAGGCCGAACATGGCCGCGATGTTCGGGTGTTCGACCCGAACTCCGAACATAATGGAAGTCAATGGGGACCCGAACTTTTGTGCTTTGTAAAGCCTCCTTACATGCTACATACCCCAAATTTACAGGGTATGTGCACCTTGGGAGTGGGTACAAGAGGAAATTTTTTTTTAGCAAAAAGAGGTTATAGTTTTTGAGAAAATCGATTTTAAAGTTTCAAAGGGAAAACTGTCTTTTAAATGCGGGAAATGTCTGTTTTCTTTGCACAGGTAACATGCTTTTTGTCGGCATGCAGTCATAAATGTAATACATATAAGAGGTTCCAGGAAAAAGGACCGGTAACGCTAACCCAGCAGCAGCACACGTGATGGAACAGGAGGAGGGTGGCGCAGGAGGAGAAGGCCACGCTTTGTGAGACACAACAACCCAGGCCTTGCATGAGGACAAGAAGCGTGCGGATAGCATGCTTTGTACCGCCATGCAGTCATAAATTTAATAAAGATAAGTGGTTCAATAAACAGGGACCACGCGGCAACGCTAACCCAGCAGCAGCAGACGTGATGGAACAGGAGGAGGCGCAGGAGGAGAAGGCCACGCTTTGTGAGACACAACAACCCAGGCCTTGCATGAGGACAAGAAGCGTGCGGATAGCATGCTTTGTACCGCCATGCAGTCATAAATTTAATAAAGATAAGTGGTTCAATAAACAGGGACCACGCGGCAACGCTAACCCAGCAGCAGCAGACGTGATGGAACAGGAGGAGGCGCAGGAGGAGAAGGCCACGCTTTGTGAGACACAACAACCCAGGCCTTGCATGAGGTACCGCCATGCAGTCATAAATGTAATAAAGATAAGTGGTTCAATAAACAGGGACCGGCAACGCTAACCCAGCAGCAGCAGCAGCACACGTGATGGAACAGGAGCAGGCGCAGGAGGAGAAGGCCACGCTTTGTGAGACACAACAACCCAGGCCTTGCATGAGGACAAAAAGCGTGCGGATATAGCAGCAATGCTTTTTGCCGCCATGCAGTCATAAATGTAATACAGATGAGAGGTTCAATAAACAGGGACCGGTAACGCTACACCATCCCAGATGTTCATTGGTCATGTTACTTGGTTGGGGTCCTGGAGTGTTGCGTAGTCGTTTCCAATCCAGGATTGATTCATTTTAATTTGAGTCAGACGGTCTGCATTTTCTGTGGAGAGGCGGATACGCCGATCTGTGACGATGCCTCCGGCAGCACTGAAACAGCGTTCCGACATAACGCTGGCTGCCGGGCAAGCCAGCACCTCTATTGCGTACATTGCCAGTTCGTGCCAGGTGTCTAGCTTCGATACCCAATAGTTGAAGGGTGCAGATGGATTGTTCGACACAGCTACGTCATCTGACATGTAGTCCTTGACCATCTTCTCCAGGCGATCGGTGTTGGAGGTGGATCTGCACGCTTCCTGTTCAGTGGGCTGCTGCTGCATGGGTGTCAGAAAATTTTCCCACTCCAAGGACACTGCCGATACCGTTCCCTTTTGGGCACTAGCTGCGGCTTGCAATGTTTGCTGCCCTCCTGGTCGTCCTGGGTTTGCGGAAGTCAGTCTGTCGGCGTACAACTAGCTAGAGGAGGGGGAGGATGTCAATCTCCTCTCTAAAGTCTCCACAAGGGCCTGCTGGTATTCTTCCATTTTGACCTGTCTGACTCTTTCTTCAAGCAGTTTTGGAACATTGTGTTTGTACCGTGGATCCAGAAGGGTATAAACCCAGTAATTGGTGTTGTCCAGAATGCGCACAATGCGTGGGTCGCGTTCAATGCAGTCTAGCATGAATTGAGCCATGTGTGCAAGAGTCCTACCAGAATCCTCATCATCCTCTTGTGAGCGTTGTGATAGTTGTTGTGATGCATCATAGTCGTCACCTTCCTCCTGGTCTGCTTCTGCTGACCATTCGCGCTGAATTGTGGAAGTCCAACGTGCACCGCTCTGGCCCTCGTCAGTGGTGGCATGAAATTCCTGCTCCAACTCCAGCTGTTCCTCCTCCTCTTCTTCGTCATAGCTGCTGGGGCCAGCGTTCCCTGAGGCGGATGGCCTGATGTTGGTACCATCACGCTGATCGTTTTCTCCTTCAGATTCCCCCAGTTGCATCATGACAGCTGTTTCCTTGATTTTCAACATTGACCTCTTCAGTAAACACAGCAGTGGTATGGTAATGCTGACTGAAAAGTTGTCACTGCTCACAAGCAACGTGGATTGCTCAAAATTTTGGAGGACTTGGCAGAGGTCCAACATGTTGGCCCAATCGGATCCACAGAAGCTTGGCAGCTGGCCGGATGCGCCTCGGTACTGCGCCGTCATGTACTGGACCACTGCACTCTTCTGCTCACAAAAGCGTGCTAGCATGTGCAGCGTAGAATTCCAGCGCGTAGGGACATCACACAGCAAGCGATGG
The DNA here is from genome assembly GCF_040937935.1 of Hyperolius riggenbachi. Lineage (NCBI taxonomy): Eukaryota > Metazoa > Chordata > Amphibia > Anura > Hyperoliidae > Hyperolius > Hyperolius riggenbachi. The sequence continues at coordinate 25,404,606 of NC_090651.1, read as the reverse complement.
TGGGGGAGATTGAAGCGCTCCTGCATCTTGGCGAGTGCCCCCGAAGCAGTACTGGAATTTCTACAATGTTTGGCCACTCGACGCACCTTCAACAGAAGATCGGCCACGCCTGGGTATGTCCTCAGGAACCGCTGAACTACTAGGTTCATCACGTGCGCCAGGCAAGGGATGTGTGTCAGCTTAGCCAACCTTAAAGCGCGAATGAGATTACTCCCATTATCACACACAACCATGCCCGGTTTCAAGTCCAGCGGTGCCAGCCACAAATCCGTCTGTTCCTTTATTCCCTTCCAAATTTCCTCCCCTGTGTGCTGCTTATCCCCAAGGCAGATCAGCTTCAGCAACGCTTGCTGACGCATGCCAACAGCTGTGCTGCACTGCTTCCACGATCCTACTGCTGCTGGGTTAGCGTTTCCGGATGAGGTACAGCTTTGAGATGCGTTGGAGGAGAAGGAGTCAGAGAGGTAGGTGCTGCTGTTGTTATCCAGTGGGAGGGACGGCGGTGCAGCTGTTTGCGGCGTGGGCAACACCCGCGCCGTAGCAGGTGAGGAATCGCTGCCAGGCTCCACAAGGTTCACCCAGTGCGCGGTAAGGGAGATGTATCGACCCTGGCCGAACGCACTCGTCCAAGTGTCAGTGGTGAGGTGAACCTTGCAGGCAACGGCATTCTTCAAGCTTCGGGTTATTTTGCTGACCACGTGCTCATGCAACTCAGGCACTGCAGAGCGCGCAAAGTGGTAGCGGCTGGGAACCACGTAACGTGGGATGGCCACTGACATCATGCCCTTGAAGCTGTTTGTCTCCACCACTCGATATGGCAGCATTTCGCAGGCCAGAAGCTTGGCTATGCTGGCTGTTACTGCCACGGCCCGGGGGTCATTTGCTGGCAATTTCCTCTTGCGCTCAAACATCTCCGACACAGACAACTGAACCGTAGCGCTGCACACGGAAGGGCTGTTGGTTGTTGTGTTTGATGAACACTGGGAGACCTCAAGAGCACTACTCCGGAAAGTGACAGTGTCAGCGTCGTCTGATGTTTGTGAATGTTGTGAACCACGCAATGGCTGGGCTACTGCTGCTGCTGAGGCGGGTCTGGTGGTGAGTCTGGTGAACCCAAGGGAGGCAGTGTTGCTGGTACCCTGTCCTGCCGCGTTTGCCCACAGAGTGGGATGTTTGGATAGCATGTGGCGGCTCATGCTGGTGGTGGAGAGGTTGTTAATACTTTTCCCCCTGCTCAGGCGAGTCTTGCACACCTTGCAAATCGCCATGGTAACATCCTCAGTGCAGTCTTCAAAGAAAGCCCAGACTTTGGAGCACCTGCCTCCTTGCTGGCGATTTCTGTTTCCTCCTCTTTTGCCTCTCACTCTAACTTCCACGCTTGTGGTGCCTGAAATTGAGCGCCGCCTACCTTGTGGCACAAGGCGAACTCGTGCAGCAGTGGGTTCTTCAACAGACTCATCTGTGCTGCTGCTACGACGGCGATGTTCTCGTTCAAAAAAAATAAAATCTGGGTCTCTGTCCACATTGTCCATACCCTCCTCTTCCATCTCCTCAAACTCGTCATATGTCATTGTGGGGGGCCGCCGCCGTAGAGTAGAGCTCCCCAGAACAACCTCTGCGCAGCTCACTCCAACGTCGTCTTCCAGATCTTGTCGGCCGACCTCCTGCAATTGCAACCCCTCCTGCTCAACTTGCTCTGGGATTTGGGTTTCCGAGTCCTCCTCGGACTCGCCTTGTATTTCAGTGCGCGGTGCATTTCCCACAGTTAATGGTTGTGAATCCGGGCACAACATTTCTGGCTGTTCCTCCATTGACCTTTCATAGGTGGAAGTTTGTTGGGCTGGGAATAGCTCCAGCGAATACCCCATTGTGTCCTGAGGTAATTCATAGGACTGGTTATCTGGCAGTTGTGTGCGTGGTGTCGCTGCCGGTTGTGTCAGCTTTGTGCCCACTGGCTCCTTGTAACTGGCTGAGGACTCGGACCTCGTGCGTGATGTGCTGGTGCTGCTTAACCCACTGCTGGACGCTTGAGAGGTCATCCAAGTAATTATCTGGTCCTGTTCTTTTGGATTTGTGAGGGTTGTTGTCCTGGACAACATGGGCGGTATTGAGTGGGTTTTCTTGGGTGCTCCCCTGTGGCCTGTACGTGAACCATCAGGGGAAACACCTCTTCCCTTGCCCCTTCCTCTTTCACCGGATTTCTTCCTCATTTCACTTATCCTTACAGTACACGCTGACTGGCAGCAGTACAGTGGCAGTACAGAAATGCTATACAGTACCACTATTCCCAGCAGCGACACAGAGCACAATGCTATACAGTGGCGGGTGAGCGGTGTACTACTGTTCCCAGGCCCAGCAGACACAGAGTGGAAGTAAACACAATGCTATATAGTCTGGCTGAGCGGTGTACACAGAGTGGCAGTACACACAATGCTATATAGTCTGGCTAAGCCGTGTACACAGAGTGTCATTAAACACAATGCTATATATAGCGTGGCTGAGCGAGGTGCACAGTGGCAGTACACACAATGCTTTATAGTCAGGCTGAGCCGTGTACACAGAGTGTCAGTAAACAATGGTATATAGTCTGGCTGAGCGGTGTACACAGAGTGGCAGTAAACACAATGCTATATATAGCGTGGCTGAGCGAGGTGCACAGTGGCAGTACACACAATGCTATAGAGCCAGGCTAAGCCGTGTACACAGAGTGTCAGAAAACACAATGCTATATATAGCGTGGCTGAGCGAGGTGCACAGTGGCAGTACACACAATGCTATATTAGTCAGGCTAAGCCGTGTACACAGAGTGTCAGAAAACACAATGCTATATATAGCGTGGCTGAGCGAGGTGCACAGTGGCAGTACACACAATGCTATATTAGTCAGGCTAAGCCGTGTACACAGAGTGTCAGAAAACACAATGCTATATATATAGCGTGGCTGAGCGAGGTGCACAGTGGCAGTACACACAATGCTATATATAGCGTGGCTGAGCGAGGTGCACAGTGGCAGTACACACAATGCTATATTAGTCAGGCTAAGCCGTGTACACAGAGTATCAGAAAACACAATGCTATATATATAGCGTGGCTGAGCGAGGTGCACAGTGGCAGTACACACAATGCTTTATAGTCAGGCTGAGCCATGTACACAGAGTGTCAGTAAACAATGGTATATAGTCTGGCTGAGCGGTGTACACAGAGTGGCAGTAAACACAATGCTATATATAGCGTGGCTGAGCGAGGTGCACAGTGGCAGTACACACAATGCTATATATAGTGTGGTGAGCGAGGTGCACAGTGGCAGTACACACAATGCTATATATAGCGTGGCTGAGCGAGGTGCACAGTGGCAGTACACACAATGCTATATATAGCGTGGCTGAGCGAGGTGCACAGTGGCAGTACACACAATGCTATATATAGCGTGGCTGAGCGAGGTGCACAGTGGCAGTACACACAATGCTATATTAGTCAGGCTAGCCTAAGCCGTGTACACAGAGTGTCAGAAAACACAATGCTATATATATAGCGTGGCTGAGCGAGGTGCACAGTGGCAGTACACACAATGCTATATATAGCGTGGCTGAGCGAGGTGCACAGTGGCAGTACACACAATGCTATATATAGCGTGGCTGAGCGAGGTGCACAGTGGCAGTACACACAATGCTATATATAGCGTGGCTGAGCGAGGTGCACAGTGGCAGTACACACAATGCTATATATAGCGTGGCTGAGCGAGGTGCACAGTGGCAGTACACACAATGCTATATATAGCGTGGCTGAGCGAGGTGCACAGTGGCAGTACACACAATGCTATATATAGCGTGGCTGAGCGAGGTGCACAGTGGCAGTACACACAATGCTATATATAGCGTGGCTGAGCGAGGTGCACAGTGGCAGTACACACAATGCTATATATATAGCGTGGCTGAGCGAGGTGCACAGTGGCAGTACACACAATGCTATATATAGCGTGGCTGAGCGAGGTGCACAGTGGCAGTACACACAATACTATATATAGCGTGGCTGAGCGAGGTGCACAGTGGCAGTACACACAATGCTATATTAGTCAGGCTAGCCTAAGCCGTGTACACAGAGTGTCAGAAAACACAATGCTATATATATAGCGTGGCTGAGCGAGGTGCACAGTGGCAGTACACACAATGCTATATATAGCGTGGCTGAGCGAGGTGCACAGTGGCAGTACACACAATGCTATATATAGCATGGCTGAGGGAGGTGCACAGTGGCAGTACACACAATGCTATATTAGTCAGGCTAGCCTAAGCCGTGTACACAGAGTGTCAGAAAACACAATGCTATATATATAGCGTGGCTGAGCGAGGTGCACAGTGGCAGTACACACAATGCTATATATAGCGTGGCTGAACGAGGTGCACAGTGGCAGTACACACAATGCTATATATAGCGTGGCTGAGCGAGGTGCACAGTGGCAGTACACACAATGCTATATATAGCGTGGCTGAGCGAGGTGCACAGTGGCAGTACACACAATGCTATATATAGCGTGGCTGAGCGAGGTGCACAGTGGCAGTACACACAATGCTATATATAGCGTGGCTGAGCGAGGTGCACAGTGGCAGTACACACAATGCTATATTAGTCAGACTAGCCTAAGCCGTGTACACAGAGTGTCAGAAAACACAATGCTATATATATAGCGTGGCTGAGCGAGGTACACAGTGGCAGTAAACAATGCTATATATAGTGTGGCTGAGCGAGCGGTGTACTACTGTTCCCAGCAGCGACACACAATGACTGGGGGGGACCCTGGCTAGCGTGGCTGGAGAGCGAACTACCCTGCCTGCCTACCCAAAGCTAAACCCACAGACAAATGGCGGAGATATGACGTGGTTCGGGTATTTATTTACCCGAACCACGTGACCGTTCGGCCAATCAGAGCGCGTTCGGGCCCGAACCACGTGACCCGTTCGGCCAATCACAGCGCTAGCCGAACGTTCGGGGAACGTTCGGCCATGCGCTCTTAGTTCGGCCATGTGGCCGAACGGTTTGGCCGAACACCGTCAGGTGTTCGGCCGAACTCGAACATCACCCGAACAGGGTGATGTTCTGCAGAACCCGAACAGTGGCGAACACTGTTCGCCCAACACTAGGGATCAGCCTATCCACAGGTGACATGTGCAGGGGGTGGGGGCACAATATGCAAAGTGCGCTGCGGAGTTTGCTATAGCATGTAAAGCTACCTGTCCTTGCTCCGGCTTGCTTCCTCCAGTGTCAGCTTCTGAACTGCACACTAGAGCTCCAGGCTCAATACAGTCACGTGCCCGTGCACCTGGAGCTCTCTCTGGAGTCACATGACTGTGTGCCTGGAGCTCTCTCTGGGGTCACCTGACTGTGTGCCTGGAGCTCTCTCTAAGGGTCACATTACAGTGTGCCTGGAGCTCTCTCTGGGGTCACATGACCGTGAGCCTGGCGCTCTCTCTGGAGTCACATGACAGTGTGCCTGGAGTTCTCTCTGGGGTCACATGACAGTGAGCCTGGAGCTCTCTCTGGGGTCACATGACAGTGTCCCCGGAGCTCTCTCTGGAGTCACATGACAGTGTGCCTGGAGTTCTCTCTGGGGTCACATGACAGTGAGCCTGGAGCTCTCTCTGGGGTAACATGACAGTGTGCCTGGATCTCTCTACCATCCCCTTCCACCCCCCTCGATCTCCACATTTGCCTTCCATCCTCCACCAGAGCCTCTATCCAGTGCTTTTCTTGCAGGCAGAGGAGGCCTAGGGCTTGATTCACAAAGCATTACCACATTCATATACTGAAGAAAACTGCAAAAAATAGGTAATTTTACTGAACAGTTTGTTAAATGTGAGTTCACTGAGGTTTTTACTGGTAAATTACTGACTGGTGGTGTGATAAGTACCTCAGTGAGTGTCAATTCACAAAGATTAGAGCTTGCAGGAAAACAAGTGAGATGATCAGTATTTTACCTCCAGCCTGGAGGTGTCGGTAACTGACGACAATCAGCCATGCAGTAAGCTGGGCAGACAAAGGAAACAGCCAATAGGAAGAGCCTACTCATTATTCCATTGGTGCTGATACACTTCCGGGCGGGGCAGCAGAAATTAAAAAAAACCCACAAGATTCAGGGGTCGTTTCCACTATTGCGGTGCAGAATCGCAATAGTGGAATAGCTGATGAGATCGCATGCAGGTGCGTTTTTTACGCGTTATTTTACGCGATTACGCATGCGATTTCGCATACGTTAGGCTATGTGCGTTTTTAACCATGTCACTGCCTGTGTGAATTTACATTGGTTCCTATGCGGAATCACACGCGTAATCGCGTAAAAAAAGGCGTAAGAAAAACGCATGCGATTTCCCTATTAAATACATTGCATGCGATTCGCATGCATTCCACTCGCAGGCGAATTCTGCGGCTCTTTTTGTGCGTTTTTTCACCGCTGAAAACGCACCTCATCAACGCTACAGTGGAAACAGGTCCATCCACTTGCATTACATGTGCGAATCCACATGAGTTGGACGCATGCGGATTCGCGATAGTGGAAACGAGCCCTCAGGAGCAGGGGACCTTCAAAGAGATTATCCCTGAATTCCCTTACATGTGTACACGCATCAACTGATACATAGAAAGAGCCCTCTAGCTGTCCTGATCCGTAGGTCTGTCAAAGGGGAGCACAGAGGATGTCCAACATTAGTGATGAGCACAAATTTCGCACAGGTGTAATTTTGCATCGAAATTTGCAATTACGATGCAAAACCGTAGTGTAAAATTTCAGGAAAAATCTTAATTAATTACGTCTGTAATTGTAATATTTTTTAATTTCGCATACATTTTTGCGTAATTTTTGCGTAATTTTGTGCGGACTTTAGAGGTGAATAGCAAAGCCCCCATGAATGCTATTCACCACCAAAATTGCTACATATGTTAAATCAGAATGAAACCCAGCATTTCTTCTTTGCTCTAAAAGATTATTTACAGCATATTATATACAACCAGCATTTGTTTTTTACTAGAACAGCATTCAATTAGTTAAACACAGGACTTACAAGTTCCCTGCAGAGAAAGCTGGATGCATCCAAACTGGAGATAATGTTATCTTGTGTTTGCATTCCTCACTTGATACAATTAAGTAAATACTTCTCTGAAAGTGCAGACACTCCTGAACACAGTCAGACACTCAGAAAGCATTTCTGCTCAAAATTCAAGATGAATAAACCAATTATGAATAAAATGCAAAGGCAGCTCTCAGAGAAAAAAACCTGTACTTTGGGAACTTGTAATTTATAAATGAATAATAATAATACTTGTGCACAAAAGCAAATATGATTACTGTATGGCATATAAAAAGTGGGAAACACATCAAAGTCAAAAAATTAGAATTTTTCAAAACGACCTTGCAGTTTTTGAGTAAAATCGACTTTAAAAATGCAAAGGAAAAATGTTTCTTAAACTGTAGTTTTTCTAAGTTTAATAAAACACTTTTGAAAAAATGTTTTTTTTGACTTGTACCCACTATTCTCCTTAACATATGTAGCTATTTTTTGTGACAATAGCATGTATAGGGGCTTTGTTGTTCACCGCTAAAGTAGGCACAACATTATGAGAAAATGTATGCAAAATTATGAATGATTCCATAAAATCCTTTTAAAGCGGAACTGAAGATGGATTTAAAACAAACTGTTTCACTTACCTGGAGCTTCTGCAAGCCACCAGCAGCCATCCTGTCCACAGCCTCCTTTCTCCCGCCGCCGCTCCATTCCGTTCCTCGACTTGTAAGTCAAGGCCAGCGCAGCCCTGCCAAGCGTATTCTTTCTTTGCGTTCCCGTCTGCAATAGCGCTATTGCGGACTGGAACGCGAAGAAGGATACGCGTGGCCAGGGCCGCGCAGGTGCAGTGGCCTGGTTGACGAAACCAAAAGTAGCTGGCGGCAGGGGAACCGAGGCTTGTGGAGGACTGGGGCAGGACAGGATGGCTGCTGGGGGCTTGCAGAAGCCCGAGGTAAGTGAAACAGTTTGTTTTAAATCTAACTTTAGTTCCGCTTTAATTTACAAATCTTAATTATTTATGTATAGGCGTAATTGCAAAAATGTATGCAACATTTTGCGTAATCGTAATTAGCTGTTCACGATCTTCACTATCGAACAGTTTAAGGAAAAAGTCCAGGCCCCCCAGATGATCAGTTGTTGGATGTGGGGGGAAGCAGTAATGCGGGAAAGGGGGCATAATGAAACTTTTTGCTGTGGGGCTCTATGATCCATAGTTACACCCCGGGACTTGTGACCCTCTTATTTATCTGCTACATATCTATGAGTGTTTCTTCTATATCTACCTTCTTCTAGGTCTTCCTCCTTTGCCTATACGGTCCATCTGATAGCTATCCTTCTTGCCACAGTAGGACTTGTTTCTTCTTGTTCTCATAAATGCATGTCCGTAACATTCATATCAGTGACAGTACAGTGAGAAATATTAAAGAATGGACAAAGACCTATCAAGAGAATGACTTTCTATGTATTCTGAATTTCCAATATAACTGTTTACCAGCAACCAGCTCTCAAGGCCTCCGATCCTATTATTCCCCTGAAATTTGTGCCAAAGCAGGAGCTGAAGTGAAGGTCCACTGCTTTATTCCCAAGCCTTTGGAAATGTGCAAATAAATAAAATAAACCTTTGACTCTTAAGCTAACTCACATTTTTTTCCCTTCAAGCGATAGGGATTGAGACCGCATGAGAAGGGCCTTTGTTAATAACGCGTAGTGACCTTGTTTAAATTGTCAAGCGAGAGAGGAAGCTGTCTTTCAAAAGAAACGATGCTGTGTTCTGTCCTTTCATTATTGGTAAAACGTAGACCCAATAAGGCATTCAGCCCAAGTTAATAACGTTACACAGCGCTATGATGATCGTGGAAGTTAATTCCATTCATTGCCAACGTAAACATTTTATTTGGATAAAAATATCTTATTTAGGGAGGGAAAAAATGTTGTAAGTGGATCAAAACGAGGTAGATACAATGGCATGGCAAGTTTTTTTTTTTTTTTTTCAAATGTGGACTTGAGGGACCAAATGCCAGTTTTTATCTGTGGCAATTCTGTGTATCCTTGTTTTAAAGATAAACAGTTGAAATGCATTGTCTTCATACACCATGTTCATTCTAAAATGTGGTACACATATCCTATTTTGATTGGCCAGTGACTGGCCAATTTTATCACCTTCATATACCTTTACCCTAAAACATACAGGTCAAACTCCGGCCCGTGGGCCAAATCTGGCCCTCAGAGCCATTAAATTTGGCCCTCAAGTGGTTTACGCACTTTGCATTATGTTTGGCCCACTCTAGACCACCAGGGAAGCTATATTGGAGGTGAAGCTCTAGAACACCAGGGAAGCCATATTGGGGAGGGAGGGGGAAAACCACTAAACACCAGGGACCTGTATAAGGGAGAGAGGAAGGCCACCTGGGAGCTTTATAAGGGAGGAAGGTGGCCACTAGTGTTGGGCGAACAGTGTTCGCCACTGTTCGGGTTCTGCAGAACATCACCCTGTTCGGGTGATGTTCGAGTTCGGCCGAACACCTGACGGTGCTCGGCCAAACCGTTCGGCCACATGGCCGAACTAAGAGCGTATGGCCGAACGTTCCCCGAACGTTCGGCTAGCGCTGTGATTGGCCGAACGGGTCACGTGGTTCGGGCCCGAACGCGCTCTGATTGGCCGAACGGTCACGTGGTTCGGGTAAATAAATACCCGAACCACGTCATATCTCCGCCATTTGTCTGTGGGTTTAGCTTTGGGTAGGCAGGCAGGGTAGTTCGCTCTCCAGCCACGCTAGCCAGGGTCCCCCCCAGTCATTGTGTGTCGCTGCTGGGAACAGTAGTACACCGCTCGCTCAGCCACACTATATATAGCATTGTTTACTGCCACTGTGTACCTCGCTCAGCCACGCTATATATATAGCATTGTGTTTTCTGACACTCTGTGTACACGGCTTAGCCTGACTAATATAGCATTGTGTGTACTGCCACTGTGCACCTCGCTCAGCCACGCTATATATAGCATTGTGTGTACTGCCACTGTGCACCTCGCTCAGCCACGCTATATATAGCATTGTGTGTACTGCCACTGTGCACCTCGCTCAGCCACGCTATATATATAGCATTGTGTTTTCTGACACTCTGTGTACACGGCTTAGCCTGACTAATATAGCATTGTGTGTACTGCCACTGTGCACCTCGCTCAGCCACGCTATATATAGCATTGTGTGTACTGCCACTGTGCACCTCGCTCAGCCACGCTATATATAGCATTGTGTGTACTGCCACTGTGCACCTCGCTCAGCCACGCTATATATATAGCATTGTGTTTTCTGACACTCTGTGTACACGGCTTAGCCTGACTAATATAGCATTGTGTGTACTGCCACTGTGCACCTCGCTCAGCCACGCTATATATAGCATTGTGTGTACTGCCACTGTGCACCTCGCTCAGCCACGCTATATATAGCATTGTGTGTACTGCCACTGTGCACCTCGCTCAGCCACGCTATATATAGCATTGTGTTTTCTGACACTCTGTGTACACGGCTTAGCCTGACTAATATAGCATTGTGTGTACTGCCACTGTGCACCTCGCTCAGCCACGCTATATATAGCATTGTGTTTTCTGACACTCTGTGTACACGGCTTAGCCTGGCTATATAGCATTGTGTGTACTGCCACTGTGCACCTCGCTCAGCCACGCTATATATAGCATTGTGTGTACTGCCACTGTGCACCTCGCTCAGCCACGCTATATATAGCATTGTGTTTACTGCCACTCTGTGTACACCGCTCAGCCAGACTATATACCGTTGTTTTCTGACACTCTGTGTACACCGCTCAGCCAGACTATATACCATTGTTTACTGACACTCTGTGTACACGGCTCAGCCTGACTATAAAGCATTGTGTGTACTGCCACTGTGCACCTCGCTCAGCCACGCTATATATAGCATTGTGTTTTCTGACACTCTGTGTACACGGCTTAGCCTGACTATATAGCATTGTGTGTACTGCCACTGTGCACCTCGCTCAGCCACGCTATTTATAGCATTGTGTTTACTGCCACTCTGTGTACACCGCTCAGCCAGACTATATACCGTTGTTTACTGACACTCTGTGTACACCGCTCAGCCAGACTATATACCATTGTTTACTGACACTCTGTGTACACGGCTCAGCCTGACTATAAAGCATTGTGTGTACTGCCACTGTGCACCTCGCTCAGCCACGCTATATATAGCATTGTGTTTTCTGACACTCTGTGTACACGGCTTAGCCTGGCTATATAGCATTGTGTGTACTGCCACTGTGCACCTCGCTCAGCCACGCTATATATAGCATTGTGTTTACTGCCACTCTGTGTACACCGCTCAGCCAGACTATATACCATTGTTTACTGACACTCTGTGTACACCGCTCAGCCAGACTATATACCATTGTTTACTGACACTCTGTGTACACGGCTCAGCCTGACTATATAGCATTGTGTGTACTGCCACTGTGCACCTCGCTCAGCCACGCTATATATAGCATTGTGTTTTCTGACACTCTGTGTACACGGCTTAGCCTGACTATATAGCATTGTGTGTACTGCCACTGTGCACCTCGCTCAGCCACGCTATATATAGCATTGTGTTTTCTGACACTCTGTGTACACGGCTTAGCCAGACTATATAGCATTGTGTGTACTGCCACTCTGTGTACACCGCTCAGCCAGACTATATAGCATTGTGTTTACTTCCACTCTGTGTCTGCTGGGCCTGGAACTGTGTCGCTGCTGGGAATAGTGGTACACCGCTCACCCGCCACTGTATAGCATTGTGCTCTGTGTCGCTGCTGGGAATAGTGGTACTGTATAGCATTTCTGTACTGCCACTGTACTGCTGCCAGTCAGCGTGTACTGTAAGGATAAGTGAAATGAGGAAGAAATCCGGTGAAAGAGGAAGGGGCAAGGGAAGAGGTGTTTCCCCTGACGGTTCACGTACAGGCCACAGGGGAGCACCCAAGAAAACCCACTCAATACCGCCCATGTTGTCCAGGACAACAACCCTCACAAATCCAAAAGAACAGGACCAGATAATTACTTGGATGACCTCTCAAGCGTCCAGCAGTGGGTTAAGCAGCACCAGCACATCACGCACGAGGTCCGAGTCCTCAGCCAGTTACAAGGAGCCAGTGGGCACAAAGCTGACACAACCGGCAGCGACACCACGCACACAACTGCCAGATAACCAGTCCTATGAATTACCTCAGGACACAATGGGGTATTCGCAGGAGCTATTCCCAGCCCAACAAACTTCCACCTATGAAAGGTCAATGGAGGAACAGCCAGAAATGTTGTGCCCGGATTCACAACCATTAACTGTGGGAAATGCACCGCGCACTGAAATACAAGGCGAGTCCGAGGAGGACTCGGAAACCCAAATCCCAGAGCAAGTTGGGCAGGAGGGGTTGCAATTGCAGGAGGTCGGCCGACAAGATCTGGAAGACGACGTTGGAGTGAGCTGCGCAGAGGTTGTTCTGGGGAGCTCTACTCCACGGCGGCGGCCCCCCACAATGACATATGACGAGTTTGAGGAGATGGAAGAGGAGGGTATGGACAATGTGGACAGAGACCCAGATTTTATTTGTGAACGAGAACATCGCCGTCGTAGCAGCAGCACAGATGAGTCTGTTGAAGAACCCACTGCTGCACGAGTTCGCCTTGTGCCACAAGGTAGGCGGCGCACAATTTCAGGCACCACAAGCGTGGAAGTTCAAGTGAGAGGCAAAAGAGGAGGAAACAGAAATCGCCAGCAAGGAGGCAGGTGCTCCAAAGTCTGGGCTTTCTTTGAAGACTGCACTGAGGATGTTACCATGGCGATTTGCAAGGTGTGCAAGACTCGCCTGAGCAGGGGGAAAAGTATTAACAACCTCTCCACCACCAGCATGAGCCGCCACATGCAATCCAAACATCCCACTCTGTGGGCAAACGCGGCAGGACAGGGTACCAGCAACACTGCCTCCCTTGGGTTCACCAGACTCACCACCAGACCCGCCTCAGCAGCAGCAGTAGCCCAGCCATTGCGTGGTTCACAACATTCACAAACATCAGACGACGCTGACACTGTCACTTTCCGGAGTAGTGCTCTTGAGGTCTCCCAGTGTTCATCAAACACAACAACCAACAGCCCTTCCGTGTGCAGCGCTACGGTTCAGTTGTCTGTGTCGGAGATGTTTGAGCGCAAGAGGAAATTGCCAGCAAATGACCCCCGGGCCGTGGCAGTAACAGCCAGCATAGCCAAGCTTCTGGCCTGCGAAATGCTGCCATATCGAGTGGTGGAGACAAACAGCTTCAAGGGCATGATGTCAGTGGCCATCCCACGTTACGTGGTTCCCAGCCGCTACCACTTTGCGCGCTCTGCAGTGCCTGAGTTGCATGAGCACGTGGTCAGCAAAATAACCCGAAGCTTGAAGAATGCCGTTGCCTGCAAGGTTCACCTCACCACTGACACTTGGACGAGTGCGTTCGGACAGGGTCGATACATCTCCCTTACCGCGCACTGGGTGAACCTTGTGGAGCCTGGCAGCGATTCCTCACCTGCTACGGCGCTGGTGTTGCCCACGCCGCAAACAGCTGCACCGCCGTCCCTCCCACTGGATAACAACAGCAGCACCTACCTCTCTGACTCCTTCTCCTCCAACGCATCTCAAAGCTGTACCTCATCCGGAAACGCTAACCCAGCAGCAGTAGGATCGTGGAAGCAGTGCAGCACAGCTGTTGGCATGCGTCAGCAAGCGTTGCTGAAGCTGATCTGCCTTGGGGATAAGCAGCACACAGGGGAGGAAATTTGGAAGGGAATAAAGGAACAGACGGATTTGTGGCTGGCACCGCTGGACTTGAAACCAGGCATGGTTGTGTGTGATAATGGGAGTAATCTCATTCGCGCTTTAAGGTTGGCTAAGCTGACACACATCCCTTGCCTGGCGCACGTGATGAACCTAGTAGTTCAGTGGTTCCTGAGGACATACCCAGGCGTGGCCGATCTTCTGTTGAAGGTGCGTCGAGTGGCCAAACATTGTAGAAATTCCAGTACTGCTTCGGGGGCACTCGCCAAGATGCAGGAGCGCTTCAATCTCCCCCACCATCGCTTGCTGTGTGATGTCCCTACGCGCTGGAATTCTACGCTGCACATGCTAGCACGCTTTTGTGAGCAGAAGAGTGCAGTGGTCCAGTACATGACGGCGCAGTACCGAGGCGCATCCGGACAGCTGCCAAGCTTCTGTGGATCCGATTGGGCCAACATGTTGGACCTCTGCCAAGTCCTCCAAAATTTTGAGCAATCCACGTTGCTTGTGAGCAGTGACAACTCTTCAGTCAGCATTACCATACCACTGCTGTGTTTACTGAAGAGGTCAATGTTGAAAATCAAGGAAACAGCTGTCATGATGCAACTGGGGGAATCTGAAGGAGAAAACGATCAGCGTGATGGTACCAACATCAGGCCATCCGCCTCAGGGAACGCTGGCCCCAGCAGCTATGACGAAGAAGAGGAGGAGGAACAGCTGGAGTTGGAGCAGGAATTTCATGCCACCACTGACGAGGGCCAGAGCGGTGCACGTTGGACTTCCACAATTCAACGCGAATGGTCAGTAGAAGCAGACCAGGAGGAAGGTGACGACTATGATGCATCACAACAACTATCACAACGCTCACAAGAGGATGATGAGGATTCTGGTAGGACTCTGGCACACATGGCTCAATTCATGCTAGACTGCATTGAACGTGACCCACGCATTGTGCGCATTCTGGACAACACCAATTACTGGGTTTATACCGTTCTGGATCCACGGTACAAACACAATGTTCCAAAACTGCTTGAAGAAAGAGTCAGACAGGTCAAAATGGAAGAATACCAGCAGGCCCTTGTGGAGACTTTAGAGAGGAGATTGACATCCTCCCCCTCCTCTAGCCAGTTGTACGCAGACAGACTGACTTCCGCAAACCCAGGACGACCAGGAGGGCAGCAAACAACGCAAGCCGCAGCTAGTGCCCAAAAGGGAATGGTATCGGCAGTGTCCTTGGAGTGGGAAAATTTTCTGACACCCATGCAGCAGCAGCCCACTGAACAGCAAGCGTGCAGATCCACCTCCAACACCGATCGCCTGGAGAAGATGGTCAAGGACTACATGTCAGATGACGTAGCTGTGTCGAACAATCCATCTGCACCCTTCAACTATTGGGTATCGAAGCTAGACACCTGGCACGAACTGGCAATGTACGCAATAGAGGTGCTGGCTTGCCCGGCAGCCAGCGTTATGTCGGAACGTTGTTTCAGTGCTGCCGGAGGCATCGTCACAGATCGGCGTATCCGCCTCTCCACAGAAAATGCAGACCGTCTGACTCAAATTAAAATGAATCAATCCTGGATTGGAAATGACTACGCAACACTCCAGGACCCCAACCAAGTAACATGACCAATGAACATCTGGGATGGTGTAGCATTTCCGGTCCCTGTTTATTGAACCTCTCATCTGTATTACATTTATGACTGCAGGGCGGCAAAAAGCATTGCTGCTATATCCGCACGCTTTTTGTCCTCATGCAAGGCCTAGGTTGTTGTGTCTCAAAAACCGTGGCCTTCTCCTCCTGCGCCTGCTCCTGTTCCATCACGTCTGCTGCTGCTGGGTTAGCGTTGCCGCGTGGTCCCTGTTTATTGAACCACTTATCTTTATTACATTTATGACTGCATGGCGGTACAAAGCATGCTATCCGCACGCTTCTTGCCCTCATGCAAGGCCTGGGTTGTTGTGTCGCACAAAGCGTGGCCTTCTCCTCCTGCGCCTGCTCCTGTTCCATCACGTCTGCTGCTGCTGGGTTAGTGTTGCCGCGTGGTCCCTGTTTATTGAACCACTTATCTTTATTACATTTATGACTGCATGGCGGTACAAAGCATGCTATCCGCACGCTTCTTGCCCTCATGCAAGGCCTGGGTTGTTGTGTCTCACAAAGCGTGGCCTTCTCCTCCTGCGCCTCCTCCTGTTCCATCACGTGTGCTGCTGCTGGGTTAGCGTTACCGGTCCCTTTTCCTGGAACCTCTTATATGTATTACATTTATGACTGCATGCCGACAAAAAACATGTTACCTGTGCAAAGAAAACAGACATTTCCCGCATTTAAAAGACAGTTTTCCCTTTGAAACTTTAAAATCGATTTTCTCAAAAACTATAAGCTCTTTTTGCTAATTTTTTTTTCCTCTTGTACCCACTCCCAAGGTGCACATACCCTGTAAATTTGGGGTATGTAGCATGTAAGGAGGCTTTAGAAACCACAAAAGTTCGGGTCCCCATTGACTTCCATTATGTTCGGAGTTCGGGTCGAACACCCGAACATCACGGCCATGTTTGGCCTGTTCGGCCCGAACCCGAACATCTAGATGTTCGCCCAACACTAGTGGCCACTAGACATTGAGGTTGGCCCATGACTAGGTCCCAGTGTACAATTTTGGCTCACTTTGTATTTGAGTTTGACATCACTGCCCTAAAATAAGACCTCCCCTGAAAATAAGCCCTAGCTGAATGGGACGCTATGTGTATGGGGAGGTTTGCAGTCTCTTACCGCTCCTCCCTTTTGGCTGCATCCCCCTCCATTTGCATATACTGGCTCCGGTATAATAGCCACCCTCACCCTCCCTCCCACCCCAGACAATACGTTTTCTAGCCAGACTTGCATCCATGTCCACTAGTGACCATTGTTGTGGGCACCCTCCAGTCCTATCTGAAACTTGAATACCAAAAATTGCCATTAAAGCGTCCAAACCAACCCCTAGGTTCAGATGTTGAGAAAAATAATACTCTATCTAATACGAACTACTTTCATTCCACAAGCCTTCCACCACAAGGCACTACGGCCACTACCACAGCATAACACAGCAAAAAAACAGAGACTCTGGTTACATTTCCAGCAAGTTTCATATCCTATAACCTAAACTTTCTGTTCTATGAAGGACTTCTCTCCCCTACGGCTAACCTTTATCTCTCTAACCCATGCCTAACCTTAATTGCCCCCCACGGCTAACCTTAACTGTCCTCCCCATGGGTAACCTTAACAATCAGTCCACCATGGCTAACCTTAACCTACCCACTCCAAGCCTGACCTTAACCACCCTCTCCCACACATGCCTAAACTAAAAAGCCAACCCCCTACCCTACCCCCGCCACCAATCCACCAAAAGAACTGAAATGTTCTGCCGCCTCCATAGATGCTTGTATAAATGGAGGCATTAGTGTGACATTTGGGCACCCGCAGCGCCAGATAAATACTGGGCTTCGGGGCCTTCCGCAATGCAAAATACAGCTACAAATAGCAGGCTCAAGCAAAAAATTACAATTTCGCCATTTCACTATACAAACTTGGGATCCACAAAATTCGGAATTAATTTGTTCCGTGTGAAATTTCAGAATTTTGGCAGTTTCTAAATCCAGCAATTCTGACTATCCCCAACTGTAAACCGGTGTTTCTGGGTGCATGCTTTGCCTATGAGAACATAGAGAAACAATTTGCAATTGGCTTCAATGATCTCTTAAGTGGATACAGCACGGTCTTGGTTTTTGACCATGTGCTCATCTGCGATTTCTTTCAGGTTTAAATAGTCAGTACTGCATTACACATCAGCTTCAAAAACTGGCAGCATAAAGACTGGATTATTGCCCATAGATCAATCAGTTGACTCACAGGACATCTTGGCCCATAACACTAGTTTCTTAGTAAAACTGGTATTCTTACTGGATCCTTCTCACTCTCGGAATGGAAACCACCAGCTGAGGGCCTCTACGATCCGCTTCAAATCGTCTTCGTCCCAATTCCCTAATGGATGCACAAGTTCCAAAGTAAGATAGGGCTCCAATCGGATGGAAGAAACTGAGTAACAGACCCTGCACATGTCACCAATCAGCAAGCTCCACGACTTGTGGGAAAAAGTGGTGCTCCTTGAAAAGATAAAAACAGGAACACTCTGGTGTGTTAACATTTATTATATTACTTTAAGAAGAATTCAAATGCACTTACAAGATATAAGTGATGGTCAAGCATGTCACCCAACTAGTGGGTTATTAGGAAAACCTTCACTTGACTCCTCCTTCCGGAGAACCGTAGCTGTGGCGAGCAGCAAGGCCTTCGGCATACAAAAGCCTTAGTCAGATAACCTGACAAAGGCATTTGTACACCGAAACGTGTAGAGGCACTTGCATAAACAGGACCCTCATACACCTCTCCACCTGGAATGGTCCTATTCACCCCCTGGACGCACTGCTGGCTACTGCTACGGTTCTCCGGAAGGAGGAGTCAAGAGAACGTGTTCCTCATAACCCACTAGTTGGGTGACATGCTTGACCATTACTTACTGTATATCTTGTAAGTGCATTTTAATTCTTCTTAAAGTGATTCAATTATTTTAAATTAATTTTGGAGACCAATGAATCTGATTGTGACCAATTTTAACCAAGACGGCATACATTTTTTTTTTTAAATCACATATAAATTTAATGAAAGCTAAAAATGGGAAGGAGAGAGCTGTAGAGATTTTATTATATTATGTGGTGATATTTTTTTCACTTATGATAGGCCCAGCAGACAAAGGAATGCCTGTGAGCTTTGATATTCTAGAACAGAGGACTACATCGCCTTGTAATCCTACCATGTACTTCAAAAGCTGCAGACACTTTGGGCATATACATTTTCCCTCCGTTCACCAGGATCAGACCCATGAAAGGTATTGAATTAAACAAGCTTAAAGTTGCCGTCTTAAAATGACTGGAAATGGGTTGATCGAAAGGGACCACCCCTCATGATAATTCAGGAGGTTAATTCCAGTGCTAATTCAACTCTTGACCTCAGTTTCACAGGCTGCCAAATCTGCCGTCAACTGTGATTTATCTTCCGTTTCTTTTTCAGAGACACCTGTGCGTCCCGACCTGTGTGAAGAGGACTGGATCTCACTGCTGACCTGCAAGAAGTGGGAAAAAAAGGAAAAGAAAAACATGGCAATGGTATGATCCAGCAGTTAGTTATGAAATCCTTAATGAGGTGTACTACTAGTGTTGTGTGATCCTGCATAATTGCACATCAGTTGTGAGAAGCTGAAATAACTAGAGGCTAATTAAAGCCAGCTGTCCTGATGTTAATAGGAAATTAGATTTCAAAGATTTCTGTGTAATCATTTCCCCCTCCAAAAAAAAAAAAAGTGAACAGAAAAAGTAACTGATATTTAATTGTACACCATTGCCACAAAACACTCCAAAAACTTTATTTATATAAATATATATATATATATATATATATATATATATATATACATATATATATATATATCTGATAGGAAGTTGCGTCGTGTGTACATGTTCTAACTCCTCTTGATCGATAATGGGATCAATTTTTAGAGGATTGCTGATTGAACAAATCAGAAATAATCGGTGCATCACATAAATCTGACAGGAAGTTGCATCATGTGTACCTAGCATCCTAGCATTATTGTGTATAGCTGTTAACCACCCAAAGGCAGTACAGTACTTTGATGGGCTACCTTTTGATGCAGTTACGGCTGCTAATCACATGGAGTATGTTTCTATTATCTAAGCCCAGTGACCCCTGGGATTTTTGTAAAATATAGTAAAATATCAGTAAATATTACCAATATTTTACCATAAGAACCGAGCAGCAGAATATTGGTCATTTTACCAATATTCTACTAAGTATCGGCTATTACCTGGCCCCTTTTCAATGAGCGCCTTTATTAAATGTACGCTTGTAGAAGGCCCCAATCCTATTAATGGTAGGGACAACCTTAGAAATGGCTGCAGCTTTTTTACATAATGAGACCTCAGCAACGCTTTAAACTGAGTTTTCGCTGTACTTTTGGCAGTAAAAGGTTAATGGGAGTCTGAGTTTTTGTGTGGTCACATTTATGTGCTAAGATACCTGCTCTAAAAAAAGGGGGGGAAACTGTTTTTCAAATTCGGTCTTATAAATAGCAGATTTTTTATTAAAAAAGAAGGGGGTAGAGAAATTAAGTATCATGTTTCTTTTCTTATGCAGCCATGTAGTTTTTTTTATTGCCAAACGAAGCTGTGGTTTGTGTAACTGAATCTGCCTAGTAATATAGTGCGGCATGTGAGAGCTGCAACGTTACCAGGTCCGGTTACAACTTTATTATCTGAAAGCCAGTCAATGGTTAGATTAAATTGTCAAGTTTTAGTAATCTGTGCAAGTGGTGATCAAATTAATCCTGTTTTTAAAGGCATGGCGGAGGGCCAGCGCGCTGAGAAATGCGCTCCTGAAGGCCAATGACACGTTTTGTAATTAACAGTAAGTTCCTCGGTTAAAAATAGCCGTAATCGGGGAGGCCTGGGCCAGCCAACGCTTTAAACTTCTATTCGTATCAATTTACTGCAAAGTACAATTTTGCCTTTTAAAAAAAAACAAAAAACAGAAGTTTCACCCAGCGGGAAATAGAAGCAATTTAAATAATACATTGATTCAGAATGAGGGGTGGGGGTTTGGAATATGCAAATTATTTTTTTTTTATTTCCCTGCAAGCCAGGCACACATCCAGCATGGCTGGTTTATTGTACACCTATTAATTTTACACAACCATAAAATGTAACTCGCAGACAGCTGTTTCAGCTTCTTGGCCTTCATCAGTGCAGGATATTTGTTGCCCCAGGCCAAGCACCTTTTGCTTCCCCCCAATCATGTGAATAGGAAGATCGTAGTCTAATGAATTCTGCAGATCCCAATAACAACTTGATAGGCTATATTTAGAATGTTGTTCCTCAGAATTATGTTGTTTCTCAGAATAACTCCATAAAGGATTACAAATTGTTTCCAGTCTGGATACACCGCACAGGCCCAAATTTACTGTACGTCTATAACATATCCTTCCTGCAAATTGTTATCAGGGTGTATGAAGCCACTTTTGCTGTTTATGTACAGCCTGGGCCTTTACAGGTTGGAATAATGGGAATAATGGGAGTAACAGGAGTGGAATAATTCACTAAGCTCATCTCCTGTCTTTAATAATGATTCTGTGCTGTTGTACTGTTATCACTATGGTGATAAAGCATTTAGTATTCACTAAGCAATTTACCTCATGCAAACCTTAAAATAAGGATTATCTCCTTAAGTTAAGGATTGATTTCTAAAGTTAAGGTTTCAATCATCAAAATAATGACAGAATTCTAAAGTTGAAGACAGGATGTTATTTCACAGAGAGGAATGCAACTGATAACGACTGTAAAGTGTGTAAGGGATTATCACCGGGCCTGAGCTGTTGTTGACTGGAATGTTACTACAGATTGCAATGTAAAGTGAAGCAATCTGAGCTGTCTGCTTTATTTTGTAATACTTTATGCAGAAGGGGACTCTGTATACAAAGCAGGCACACAAAGAGGGAGAGAGAGAGACACCAAGTATATATATATATATATATATATATATATATATATATATATATATATATATATATATATATATATATATATATATATATATACCAGGGGATGAGCAGCACAAACCAAATTATATGCAATACTATGCAAAGCATGCATGCAGCACTGGAGATCCCCAGTCTTCATAAGAAATATATAAATACAGAGGGGCTGCAGCACACAACAGGAAAGCAGTGACAGGGGCTCTTGGTTACGCTTTAACGTGTTTAAGCTCACCAGCTGCGCAAAAGAGTCCCCAATCTGGTGAGTCCTACTCTAACCAGGCAAAAATGCTAGTTTTTTTATAAGCGTTCTATTGGGAACCATGCCAAAAGCCCAATGTCAACTAAATAGGAGAAAGGAAATTAAAAACACCTCACCTTCTACTAGCTACTAACTGAACTATGAGCTCCGCTCATTTATATGCTTAACTGTGCTAGAGGTGGGCGTGGTTATGCACGCTCACAGGGGAAAATATACCAGGAGATGAGTAGCACAAACCAAATTTTATGCAATACTATGCAAAGCATGCATGCAGCACTGGAGATCCCCAGAGGGCCCCAAATTTATGCACCTGCCTAATTTTATTTAAACAATTATTGCACACTTTCTGTAAATCAAATGAACTTTATTTAACTTCTCAAATATCACTGTGTGTGTCTCCTATATGATATATTTAACTGACTTTTTTATCATAACAACCAATGATTTATACAAGAAAATAATGACAATTAACAAGGTTTCCCAAACTTTTGCATCCCACTGTGTATATGTATATATATATATATATATATATATATATATATATATATATATATATATATATATATATATATATATAGTCAATTTACACACAGAGGCACAGAAATGCACACAGACCCAGAAACACACAGCCACAGCCTCACTCTCTCTCTCCTTCCCAGGCTGTCCTGCACAGGCTAACTGTAATACTGTAATGGCAGCAGGAGGAGTGGAGCTCTACATCCTGCCTGTGTGTGCTTCTCCCTCCCTATCTACTGCATGTGAGAATTAAGGTGGGTACACACGTCAGATAAAAGTCTTTGGAAAATGAAAGATCACAGACCAATTTTTTCCCCTTCCATGTAGTACGAGAGCCATACTCTACACAGTCTGTTCTATTGAGCTGAACTCCCCATCAGATAAAAATCTTTGCAAGATGCTGAGAACAGGGATGCTGTACACATGCAACAGATCAGTATCTGCAAAAGATCAGTTCCTGCAAAATGCATTCATAGTCTATGATATCTGCAGATCTCATACACACCTTGTTTAACAGACAATCATCTGCAGATCAGATCCACCCGGATGGATCTTCAGATCTGCAGATAATTGTCTGATCTGCAGATGAATGTGAGTTAAACAAGGTGTGTATGAGATCTGCAGATATCATAGACTATGAATGCAATTTGCAGAAACCGATCTTTTGCAGGAACTGATCTTTTGCAGATACTGATCTGTTGAGGGGTGCTTTTTTGCAGTAAGAATCAGCAAGGAACAAGCTAAGAAGCCTACAAGAGCATAACTAAGCTTTCCCTATAAGAGTCTGCAGCAGCTTTCCCTTGTCTAATTAATGCAGGCACACGAGTGAGTCCAGTGCCTGATGCTGCCTGCCTTTTATAAGGGGGGGAGTGGCTCCAGGAGGGAGTGTAGCCTGATTGGCTACAATGTGCCTGCTGACTGTGATGTAGAGGGTCAAAGTTGACCCTAATGATGTAGTATAGGTAGGGATGCTCATTCGGATTCCACGGAAATGCAATTTCCGAAATTCCGATCGGAAATTGCATTTCCGCATCAGAATGAGGAAATCGGTAATGCAAGTGCGGTAGGAGGATTTCCGCCGGAAATCGCGGAAATTTCCGTCGGAAATCGCGAAAATTTCACCCGACTTTAACATCGATTTTCTCAAAAACTATAAGGTCTTTTTGAAAACTTTTTTTGCATCTTGTTCACAAGATTCAGTTTAATAAACCCTGAAAATTTGGTGTTTCTAGG